>NW_022111348.1:22992-26915 GCF_000313985.2 Echinops telfairi | reverse complement strand
CACCCATTGTCTTCAGCGATCATGCCAGGTAGGTGAGCATCTCAGACTGCCAAATTGTTAGAACAAAGTGTTCTTGTGTTGGGGGAGTACTTGTATAGGGGTCCACTGAAAAGACAGTATTTATTATAGGGTTTTGCTTTAAAACTTTTGAAAAGAGAAAACTATAGAGATATGACAAGCCAATTAGTGACTGCCAGGAATTTGGAAATACGGTGTTGAATAGGGGAGTCAGAAGCACTTATTTTTTTTACAGTACCAAAATCCTTCTACTTGTTATTGCCATGGCATAAATATGGCATTTTGATTTATAAAAGCACGTAAAGCTTCACAACATAGTCAACCTTGGCTATGCAAAAATAGAAATAAAAGCTTAGGGATCTCAAGATAGAAATCAAATTCTAAAAAGTGATGGTATTAAAAATGTATGAGACAACTCTCTGAAGTTGGCAGGGACACCATGCTCACATACATAACTCTAAGTGAACAGAGGCTGCAAACCTAAAGGCACCATGAGTGCACACAGCACCATGCTCTCTACTTTACAAATCCCTTTCCCATGACTACAAGGCTCAAAATCTGAATTCATTACACATGTACAGTATAATTTAAAATATATAACATTGCAAATATATAATAAGAAATGAAATAAAAATGTTCTCAATACAAGAAAATGCTAGACAACTTTAAACAATAACAAAACACATAGTAGTTTTGGATCATAATGCAAGGTGTAAAATCAATATCCCTGAGATCTTATCATATTAGTAAACGATTGAATGAGTAAAACAAATGGGGTAAAGAAAGAATCACCTCCCACAATAGAATTTCAAGTGACTTATGTATGTACTCATGAAGCCCCTAGAAGAGTAAAGTGTAAAGTCCTTCAAGATTTCATTTTACTGTGCCCACAATGAATTTAATTAGATGGCTTATTGCATTTGGTGAATCTACTGTAAAAGATATTTTTACAGCATTAATTGCAAAGGTGTCACCTTGAGAAATAAGGTGCACCTGACACAAGCCATAGTGTTTTAAATGGTATACACCTGAAAAAGCCTGACCATAAATTATTAAAACTTAAAATATTTGATACCTTTGAATTATGATTTTGGTGATGAATACTTAATACATAGTAGATTCCTAGGTAAAAAATAGTTATACCTGTGTTGGAAGCAGTGCAGCCAGAATTCTCTGTAGAAGTGAGCTTGGCAGGATATCATCTACTATACTTGGGACAAATTATCAAGAGGGACCAGTCCTTGGAGATGGACACAGTAGCTGCCACAACAGACTCAAGCATAGATTGTGAAGATGGACCAGGACCAGTCAGTGCTTTGTTCTGATGCACAGAGGCCACTCGATGGCCCCTAACAATAACAACAACAGTACAAACTGAAAGAAACAAACTTGATATATCTTGCTGTTTGAACCGGAACAACTCAGAATAGCATACAGTTTTGTGTGTATGCATAGATGTCTCGATAATATGACTGTGTTTACATTCAGAACTTGAACATTTTAGCAACTGTAAATGAGATACCACTGCTGAACTAGAAAGAAGCAAACAGAATCGGAGTATAAGGGATGTCAGGTAATATTTGACTCCACCAGTGACACTTCTGTGTATGAGGAAAGATGATCAGATGTGAACGTCATTCTGCTATGTCATGTTACTCATGCTGAACCAGACTACTGACTTCAACCTGAAACCCTAAGTGTGTTCTACTTTGTAGTAAGCCACTGAGATCTCTACACCGAGTCTGGTATTTCAGAAGCAGGTCAACAGAACTGTTTTCTAACTTTCTACTAGTATTCCAGTGCTTAACTGTTTTCACCACTCAGACCCTCCAGCTGCCGTCAATGAATTTGGAAAAGTCTCCCTAGGTTTCCCGAGGTTCATTAAATATTAGTATTTGAAATTCCAGTTGGAGTCATTTCCCCTCCATGCAAGACAGGCTGCTTTCTCTGCATGGGACAATCGTTTCTCCTATTACAACTTTTTGCTTCATAGCGATCAATGTAGACTAGATCCATAAAAATACAGAAATAACATCCACCAAGTTCTGAGGATGATATTACTGCTTAGAGCAGCCAATGTGCAGAGAGGACCATAGGGCCGACCCCACTAAGACACATGACGTTGCTTACTGACCCATAGCACTACAGGGGGGAAACACAGAAGACACGTTGCAGGAATTGCACCTGATCTGACCCCACCAAACTAAGGTGCAATTTTAAGGGTGTGCAACAGAACAACAAGGGGAACAGAGCAATGAAGTCCCCAGGGAAAACCAAAAATAGACTTTGGGGCCAGGTCATGGTACCATCAGATTCCACTGGAAAACCCTCCTAAAAGTCAACAGAGTTTGAACTATTTATAGACTTTTCTTTCTTTTTTTTTCTCTTGTCATTGGTTTTTGTTTTTGTTTTACTCTATCTTTTTTTGGTGCATATTATTATCTATGAAGCTCTATCTAGATAAGATAGGCGGGATAAACAATCTGGAGGAGAAAACAATGGGACCGACAGTTCTGTGGGAGGACATCGGAGAGGGGGGTGTGGAGAAAAGGAAGTGGGTGTTAATAAACCCAGGGACAAGGGAACAACAAGTGATCCAAAATTGATGGTGTGGAGGGTGTACGAGGCCTGGTAGGGATTGATCAAGGGCAATGGAACTGAGAGGAATTACTGAAATCCAAATGAAGGGTGAAAATGATAAGGGGACAAGAGGAACGTTAGGAAATAGTGGAAAGAACTAGGAAGCAAAGGACATTTATAAAGTTCTAAATACAGGCATGTGCATATTTAAATATATTTATATATGACAATGGTGAAATAGATCAATGTGCATATATTTATAGGTTTAGTATTAAGTTAGCAGATGGACATTGGGCCATTTTTACTCAAGTACTCCTCAACGCAAGAACACTTTGTTCAATTAAACTGGCATTCCATGATTCTCATCTTCCTGACACGATCGCTGAAGACTAATGTGTGCATAAGCAAATGTAGTGAAGAAAGCTGATGGTGCCCGACTATCAAAAGATATAGTATCTGGAGGCTTAAGGCTTTCAGGTAAACATGCAGAAAACTAGCAAAGAAGCATCAAAGCCCACATGGAAGAAACCCAGCAGCCTGCCTGATCACAAGGTGCCCAAAGGATCAGTTATCAGGCATCAACGAACAAAAATCATATCACTGTTTGTTCATTTCCCTGATATGATCACTAAAGACAAATGTGTGCATAAGCAAATGTGGTGAAGAAAGCTGATGGTGTCAGAGTATCAAAAGATATAGTGTCTGGGGTCTTAAAGGCTTGAAGGTAAACAAGTGGCCATCTAGCTCAGAAGTAACAAAGCCCACATGGAAGAAACACACCGAACTGTGTGATCACGAGTTGTTGATGGGATCAGGTATCGGGCATCAAAGAACAAAAAATCATATAATTGTAAATGAGGGTGAGTGGAGAGTGGAGACTCAAAGCCCATCTGTAGGCAACTGGACACCTCCTTACTGAGGGGTCACACAGAGGAGACGAGACAGGGTGAAGGGTAGCAAGGATGAAACAAACAACTTTCCTCTACTTCTTATATTGCCCCCCCACCCCCCCAACCCCGCTATCATGATCCCAATTCTACCTTACAAATCTGGCTAGGCCAGAGGACATACAATGATACAGATAGGAACAGGAAACACAGGGAATCCAGTACAGATCATCCCTACAGGACCAGTTGTGAGAGTGGCGATATCTGGACGGTGGAGAGAAGGTGGGGTAGAAAGAGGGAACCAGTTGCAAGGATCTATGTATGACATCCTCCCTGGGGGATGGACAACAGAAAAGTGGGTGAAGGTAGATGTCAGACAGTGTAAGATATGACAAAATAATAATAATTTATAAATTATCAAGGGCTCATAAGGGAGGG
>NW_022111348.1:18439-20999 GCF_000313985.2 Echinops telfairi | reverse complement strand
GGGTGTCAAAAGAGACTCTGAAACTTGTTTCTAATTATTAAGTAGATAAGGCACTTCATAAGAAATGAAGTTCTACGAGCATCTTGAGAAGTAAAGTATTATAATAAAATGTGCAAAGACCTAGAGTTATAAAACCAAAATGGAAGAACAAGTTTATGATATCTTAAGCTGAAATAACTGAAGAAAAAAATCCAAGCCTTGAGTTGCTATAATGAAAGATCCTATGGGAAAAATATTGAATGATACAAGAAGCATCAAATGAATATTAAAGAATACACATTACGGTACCAAGAAGAACTAGTTAACATTCTACTATTTCAAGAGGTTGCATATAAACAAGAACCAAAAGTACTGAAAGAATAAGTCCAAGCTGCACTGACAACATTACCAAAACCAAGGTGCCAAGTATTGGCTGAATATAATCAAAATGCTTCAACAAATTTATGAAGCACAGGAAGCATTGCTGGAGTTATACTATGGAGGGTCCAGGGTCCCACCAGAACAATACTATTTGGGGTCCAGACCAAACCAGAATGGTGGGCCTGGGGTCCACTGGAAATACCACCACCACCACCAACTCAACCCACCCAGAGATTATGTTTCGATGTAGGTTTCTGGAAGGCCCTCAGAAGCATACGTCTTATGGGGCTCCCGCACCCACCAAAGCATGCTTCAGTGGGGTCCCAGAGGCCCCCAGAAGCGTGTTTCCAGGTGATTCCTGCTCCGCACCCCACCACCCACCTCCCTCAGAGCATAGGCTGGTGTCAAAAGAAGTTCAAGATAATTATTGTTACTAAGCATTGTGCTCGGTCCCTGGAAAATCTTAATAATGAAAGACTTACTGGAGCATAACCTGTACTGAGGAAGACAAACTATTTAGATTGCACCATTTGTAGAACTGATGTTTACATGGACTGGAAGATTGAAATTTATTCACAATTGATAGTCCACAACTGATCTACAAATTCAACCTAATTCCTATCAAGGTTCTTTTGTTTGTTTGTTTTTCTTCAGAAAATGACAAGCTGATTCTAAAATCCCTAAGGGCTTGCGAATGTTTCAGTATAGCCAAAATAATCATGAAAAAATAACATGTTTGGAGATTGCACATTTCCTGATATGAAAACTTAGTGAAAATCTATATTAATTAAGATAATGTAGTACTGACATAAGGGTAGATATATAGATTGATGGGATATAATTTAAAGTCAAAAAATCAATCCTTAAATTTATAGTCAATTGATTAAACAAGAATGTCCAGAGAATTTAATAGAAAAAGTATTGTGAGTTCACTAAATGGTATCCTAATGAAACAAATAGATATCCTCATGAAAAAGAATAGTTTTTGACTCCTACCTTGCACTATATGCAAACACTAGCTCAAAATAGATCTTTATATCTAAATGTAAAATCCACATATATTAAAATCTTAACAGAAAGATATATACATAAATATTTGTGACCATGGATTGGGAATGGTTTCCTAAGATCTTTTGCATTTTAAGTAAGTATGTCATCTTAAGCATAAGCGACCCAAGGAAAAAGTACATATGTTGAACTTCATCAATATTAAAATCCTTTGTTATGGGAAAGACACGATAAAGAATTTGAAAAAGACAATTTACATCATTAACTATCCATAAGTTAGATATATAATAATCTAGTATATAGAATATATAAAGAATTGTTATGAGTCAACAACTAAGACAACCAATTAAATATTTGGCAAAAAATTAACTAGTCACTACTCTAAAGAAATAACATAAATTTTTAATCATAAACTCTCCAATTTGAGTGCAGATTTAGTCGCTAAAAAAACAACAACAACACCTTCTGTAGCTTTAGGTTGAAGTTGAGGAATATTAAAACAAGTCCACGTGAGCCAAAATAAGATTTTGAGGATATCGCATTTGAACTTAGGGAAGATTTCAAAACACATTTAATCCATTGAACATCAATGTCCTGATGAGCTGTAGGAGAATATCAAGAACATCATACATGCAGGAAGCAAAAGGTCATTAAAAAAAACAGGAAATCAAGAAGAAAAATTAAAGTGGACATCAGAAGAAACTCTGAAACTTACTCTTAATTGTAATTTAAGGTAAATGGAAGAAATGATGACATCAAAGAGCTGAACAAAAAAATCTCAAAGGGCAGCTCAGGAAGACACAGTATTAAACAATTCTTCATTCCGGAAATGCAACTCTATATGACTATGAAATGCCATTTTATGCACACAAGAAGGCTACAATAAAACAAATAACAAAAATCATCCAGGATGGGATGGACGTGTCTCTGCCAACCCCTCGGTGTCCCTGATAGTTCTTAGACTTGAAAGCATGGATTCCTACGTGGGTCCAAGCTTTTGTTGCTGCACGTGGAGTCTGGAGCGATTCAGGACTAAGAGCCCTGATGATGTACTGGATACACGTTGAGCTGGGACTCGCATTGCATGATCGGCAGTTTGAAACAAACAGCAGTTCTGCGAGAGAAAGACTGAGCTTTCTATTCCCATAAAAAGTTATAGCCTCAGAAATGCACAGGGCGTTGCTGTGGGTCA
>NW_022111348.1:9778-18188 GCF_000313985.2 Echinops telfairi | reverse complement strand
AGGAGCAAAACTGATCAAGTGAAGAGCAGCAGAGGATCAGAGACTTGGTTGTCATCATTAGCAGTTTTAACTGGACATCACACTTATTAGAAGAACTTCGTGCCATAAGAAGGGAGGTGGGGGGGAGGGAGAATTAATTTACCTGCAATTTCCTGACCACCAAAGAAAATGATTGAAGCCTAGAAAATGTTAACCTTGGAGGATGTGGCTGTGAACTTCACCTGGGAGGAGTGGCAGCTCTTGGACCCGGCTCAGAAGAAGCTGTATCAGGATGTGATAGTAGAGAACTATAACAACTTGTTATCAGTGGGATATGAGGGATTAAAACCAGATACAATCCCCAAGCTGGAACAAGGAGAAGAGCTATGGATAATAGGAGATGAAATCCATCATATAAACTGCCCAGAAATCAAGAAAGTTGACAGTCATCTGAAAGAGCACTTTCAAAACCAAAGCTTTCTCGAAAGAATGGAGCCAGGCCATGGAAAGAATGTATTGGAAAATATCGTTTTCCTGAGCAAGACCCAACTTCTCTTGCAAAATCATGATATGTTTGGTTTCTGTAGGGAAACTTTGAAATCCAATTCAAGTGTAGTCAACCAGAATAGAATATTGGAAATAAAGAATCCTGCTGAGTTTAATGGCACTAGAAAAATCCTGCATGGAAAGCATGACCAATCTTATGGTAACATTAAATCCTCTGAAACTTCAAAACTCATCATCACTCAATCCCAAGTCTTGAAATAGCAGAGAATTCACAAAATAGAGCAAGCCCAGGGATATGTTGAATGTGGCCAAGACTACATCAAGAAATATCACCTCATTCCCCATGGGAACAATTGTACAGTAGGAACTCCATGGATATAGTCAATATGGCAAAGCTTTGAGGATTTTCATGTTCATCCAACATCAGAAAACTCATACAGAAGAGAAACTCCATAGTGTCATTAACTATAGAAAAGGGTCCACTGTGAAGAACAGTCCCATCATACATCAGCAAACCCATATGGCTGAAAAACCGGACATTTACAGCCAATGTGGCAACAGTTTCACAATGAGGCACTGTCATATGGCGCATTGGCTCACACATTCTGGAGAGAAGCCCTATGTATGCAATGAATGTGGGAAAGACTTCACTGTGAAGAGTAACGTCATTGTTCATCAGCGAACTCATACAGGGGAGAAACCTTATGGATGCAATGTATGTGGGAAAGCCTTCACCGTGAAGCGCTATCTGGTTGTACATCAACGCACTCATACAGGAGAGAGACCCTATACATGCAATGAATGTGGAAGAGGCTTTACGATGAAGAGCAATATTGTCCTACATGAACGATCTCATACAGGGGTACAGTCTTACATATGCAATGAATGTGGAAAAGGCTTCGCTGTGAAACACACTCTCATTATACATCAACGAACTCATACTGGAGAGAAATCCTATATATGCAATGAGTGTGGACATGCATTCACCACAAAACTCACTCTTGTTATACAACAGCGGACTCACACTGGAGAGAAATCCTACGAATGCAATGAATGTGGTAAAGTCTTCAGCCAGAAGATAAGTCTCATACAACATGAGCAGTGCCATACAGACAACACTCCATTTGTATGTACGGAGTGTGGAAAATCCTATTGCCACAATATGGTCTGATTGCCCATCAGAGAATTCACACAGGAGAGAAACCATAGGAGTGGCATGAATGTGGGAAAGCTTTCACCACAAAGTCAGTTCTCAATGTACATCAAAGAACTCATACAGGAGAGAGACCATACAGATACAGCAATTGTGAGAAGGCTTTCCCCCACTTATCAAACCTTGTTAAACAGAGAATGCACACCCAAGAAATGGGTGCATTTAGTCAAGAAAGAAGTTCCTTTCTTAGAAAGTCAGAATTCATTTCATAAACATGATCTCATGTAGAAGTGTGTAAAAAACCAAGCAAACAGTGAATAAAGGACTGTGGGAAAGGTCTCTGAGGCAATTTAGCCCTCTGGAAACATCCGGATTAGAATATAATCAGGATGAGTCTGCATAAAGTAATGCGAGATGTACACCCTAAGGTGATTGAAGAATATGGCTGGAAGCAAAACTTGTTCAATGCAGTGAATGTGGTAGTGCCTTTAGTGATCATTACTGAACATTTTCTGTCAGCGAAAAACATTAAGAGATAAATGGAACATTTAATGTGAAAATGCCTTCAGACAATTGTCTGCAACTTGAGTGCATATTTATACCGAAGTAACTCCTATAAATAGACTATATAGATGTATTTTGTTGTTTCAATAGCTTGTCATTGTGCTTCTAGCTGATACCAATATAAGGACCATTCTGGGAAAGTTCTTAAAAAATAAAATTCTAGTAGCTATCAGAGTTCATACACAAAGAAAACTTGAAAAAGACAATGACTACAACAGTATTTCGGTAATATATTTTGTTGCATTTTTATCACAAAATAGGGAAAATAAAATTTATGACTGTGCTAAAAAAATCATCCAGGATGTGGAAAAATCAGTGTCCTTATGCACTGAAAGGTGGTGCAGTCTCTTTGGAAAACAGTGTACTAATTCCTCAAAATAGTATACATATTACCATGTTGTTATTGTTAGATATCATCAAAACAAATCACACGCATAGCAACCCTATGTATAATAGATAAAAACACTGCTTTGTCCTGCACCATCCTTACAATTACTATAATGTTTGAGCCCATTGTTGCAGCCACTGAATCAATTCATCTTGTTGATGGTCTCTTCTATTATTGTGATCCTTGTATGAAACTGATGTCCTTCTCCAGGGACTGATGACATATCCTTCTGATAACATCTTCAAAGTATGAGGGAAGTCTTGGCATCATCGCTTCCAATCATCTGTACTTGTTCCAAAACAGATTTGTTAGTTCATCTGGCACTCTATTGTAATTTTAGTATTCTTTGTGAACTCATAGTTCAGATGCATGATTTCTCCTCAGGTCTCCCTTATTCATTGTCCTGTTTTCATGTCCATATGAGCCCCCTGGAAATACAACAGCTTGGTTCAGGAGTGGCTTAATCCTCAAAGTGATGTGTTTGCTCTTTAACACTTTAAAGCAGTGGGTCTCAACCTGTGGGTCGCGACCCCATTTGGGCTGGAACAACCCTTTCACAAGAATCGCTGGATTAATAGCAGTAGCAAAATTACAGTTATGAAGTAGCCACAAAAATAATTTTATGGTTGGGGGTCACCACAACGTGAGGAACTGTATTAAAGGGTCACAGCATTAAGAAGGTTGAGAACCACTTTCCTAGATCCAAGGTAATGCTGAAGCACACAAACACGGTGTTGTCTAAGGCAGTTTAAGCCCACAAATGTTGTAAGCAGATAAGGACTTGCCCAGACCCAGCAGCCCAGGAGTGGGAGGTGTTATCCTGGTGGGTGTGGTTTTCCCCCAGTATAAATGTAAGTGGACTCTCTCTCTAAGCTGTGCAGCTTTTGGCCAAGTCCAGGAATTCACCAGAATTGTGGATCTCTAGACATGAGACACCATCTTGCCATATTTCCTATATAGCTTGGGTTCATCCATCTGCGCAGCCTCCCACCTAACCTGCTCATCTTGGATTCCTCAAGCACTCGATCAAGTGAAAGGTCTACAATGATATTTGAGACTTGCCAGTGTCTACAACTGTGAATTGAAAAGGTCAGTAGTGTGACTAGAATTTTTTTCCCTAATATTTCAGACAGGGTGACGGGATGGGAAAAAACTGTGCTTTGTACTCTGGTAAAGGGTACAATCTCAAAAACTCACTAGGGATGTTCCACCCTGTGCTTTAGGGTCTCTGTGTGTCAGCATTGACTCAAGGTCTTTCAGTGACTACGGGTGCTTGGGCGAAGATTGTGGAGGGCTGGGGTCACCCACTTGGCTCTCCCTGAGGTATGAGCAGATGCAGCTGGCCATTCATGGGTCAGGATTTCTTCTGTAGCAGATTCATCAGAATGAGCACAGGGACCCAGTCAGCATCTTGGAGATTGTCATCCGGAGTTATGTTGGAACATGAGACTTCACCCATTGCTTCTCTGGAGGGGCTGTCCATAGAATTTTTCCACCCTTGTTCATGACAGTTTTTGCCCTGAGATAGAGGGAGAAGGTGAAATTAAGGGTGGAGGCCTGGCCCCTCATCTCGCTGCCCCTGGTTGTTCTAGCGACAATCTCACAGGACATCTTTTGTTTGTGAGAGACAGTTGTCTTCATATTCTAAGTTTCCAGAGTTTTCAGATAACATTTGATATTAAGTTGTTTTAGTTTATGGTGGCCTGTGTTTGTCAGAGAAGAATTGTGCCTCATAGGGTTTTCAAAGGTTGGTTTTTCAAAAGAAAGTCACAGGCCTGTCTCTTAAAGTGTCTCTAAGGAGAAACCAACAATTGTCTAAGACAGCTGCTAAACATTTTAACTGTTTGTGTTATTAAGGGTTCCAAGTTTAAAGAAAATTATGAATTTCACATTTAAGCAAGAAGAAAACTGACACATTTCCCGGGTTTTTATTTTGGAGGTTTTAAAGATTTTTTAAAATAAAATGTTCTTTTTAAGATTTTTGGGTTTGTATTTATATTTGTTTTGTTTCATTTTCTACTAAAATTCTCTAAGGTTTTATAAAAAAAAGGCATTGCATTTAATTTGCTGTTGCTGATGTTTCTGAGATTATTGCTAGGTGTGGCAAATGAGTAAATCAATCAGAAGTCAGGGGGGATAACATAGGCCTAAATAAGAGACCATGATAGGATTTTGACATTGGCATCTGGGGGAGTCTAACCCAATAAGAATTGAGTTGGAAGATTTATATTCCTGTGTTGAGAATATTTCTAATAGAATCTAAAATTTAGATGCATCAGTCATGAATTCTATACATGGATTAGAAAATGTCTGTCATTGATGGGATGTTTTAGGCTATTCTTGTTGTTAAGGAATTAGGAATTGGCCCTGACTTATACTTACCCTCAGAACTGACTCATAGTTACCCTGTGTTAAAATGGTGGAAATACAGGCCAATGTACAGTCATCCTAAAAACCGTAATGTTGGAGCTGATTGCTGCAGTTATCACATCAATCCAGTTCAATGAATTGTTTATACTAATAAGGGGTTCATACTAATCACTGCTATAAAACCATTAATGTAATCATTCAACATGTTAATTTTGTCTTCAAATATCCTATTCATTGTATGTCTCTGATTTTCCTTGCAAGAACTGATAGAAGACCTGCTCTAATCTTCCTTGCCAAGATGCTGATAGAAGATCTGCTCCATTCTCCCTTGCAAGACATCTCTGATCTTCCATGGAACATGCTTAAAGAAGACTTGCTCTGACCTTCCTTGCAAGATGCCTCTTATCTTCGTTGTGAGATGCTGATAGACAATATCTGCTACCCTGGACCAGTCATGTGGGTTATTTTGCCTCCCTTTCACCTTTAGCCCTCACCCTCCCTGCTGGCCTTGCCAGCAATAAAAACAAAGTTTTTGCCTAAGCATAGGTTTAGCATATAAAACTGGAGGAATAAGGATGAGAATGTGTGTTTTGGGTTATGAGATTGTATGTTTACTCTATTATTGACCTGTGATAATGTGTAACCAGTTAATGAGTTATTAGTATATGCATTTAAAACAATGCCATTGTGAGGACTATGCTCAGGTCCATAGGCACATAGGCGGATCTGCATGTGAAGGCTGGACGGTGAATAAGGAAGACTAGAGAAGAACTGATGCATTTGAATGATGGTGTTGGTGAAGAATATTGAAAATACCATGGACTTCCAGAAGAACGAACAAATCTATTTTGGAGGAAGTACCTTCAGGAAGATTCTTCGATACATGTCAAAACATTGCTTCACATTTTTGGACAAGTTATTAAGGGGGAGTTGTACCTGAGGAGGGACATCATGCTTAGTAAAGTAGACAGCAAAAAAGTGGAGGACTGTCTAATAAAATGGATTGACACACACATACACACATGAAAAGGATACATTTATTCTTATTCACATTTGTAGTCATTTATCTAACTACTCACACTCGACCATTCATCAATATTGGGTAATAAATTCCATACAAAAATATTATTGTAAAATGCCAAGAAAATAGAAATTCAAAGAAATATTTATCAAATATATTGTCTAGTAATTACAAGAAATAATGAAGTCTCACAATTTCTATCACATGTGTCATTTATTGAAATGCTAGAAGCACCATGATATATTCTTCAGGGAAAAGGATGAAAATATAACAATATGCACAGCAAAATTAATATTTCACTACATCTGTGGAAGTTTTGAGGTATGATGTATGTTTGGGATGTGTTGGTAATGTCAAATAGATCATGAAAACGTTGTTGGAAAGATATGCAAAAAAAAGAAAATAGACTAATTATTTAGAAATCCCTCCTCAGGCTCTCTCTGCACCTTGTCACCACAATGTATCCTCATGGCTCCTAAAGCCCAGCTCAACCATCCTGCCAAGGTATATATTTTTATGTGCTCCCTTTCCCTTCCTGTACAGCACAAGGTCATATTCTCACAACTCAAAAATATCACTGCAGGTGAAAACTGACTTCTGGACATATCCTTCTGGAAAATCTTCTCTGGAATGATGTGAGGACTTTTCTGCAGTGGAGCACGTAGTGAGTTTTGTGTGTGAACTGAATACATGAGCAGGTGTCCACACGAAGGAACCCAAGGCAGTAATGGTGTAGAGCTCTTAGATACACTTTGGGGCTCAGAAGAAAGGAACTAAGATTCAGGTGTGCCTGATCTACACCATGATATTTTCAACATCCTCATATGAATATGAAACTTAGACCGTGAGAAGAAAATCAAAATGAGAGTCCATGCATTCAATTTAGCAGCTTTCTAGTGAGGAATATTGAAAGTAACATGTATCATAAGAACAATAAAAATATATACGTCTTAGAAGAAATGCAAACAGAATGATGTGTAGAAGCAAGAATGTTGATACTTCTTTTCGTGACTTTAAACAGTTATCAAGATGGAACAATCCCTGGAGAAGAACATCATTTTTGGTAAATAGGACAAGGAAAAAGAAAATATTCAATAAATGGACAGATAGAGTCGCTGCAACCACGGACTCCTATGTAACCACACCCGTGAGGACTGGGCTGCGTTTGCTTCACTTGCACAGACTCCATGAGGCTGAAAGGACTCAATGGCACAAAATAACAACAACAACCACTATTCAAACCTATCCCTTTGGTCCTGGAAGTTTTCAGATTTCATCTATTACAAAAATAATTTAGAAAGATATTTTAGGAATTTATTTTAGGCACACATGTGCCTCTGGCCTTTGGGTCTTGAGCCAGACTCGAGACTTTGTAAATTTTGATCTAATTTGTCTTTTATGGTCCATGCTTAGGTTTTACTACATGATCATTCCTCATAAACCCGCACCTTATATATCCTTTTAAAAATGCCATGAAATGATTGTTTATGTTTAGAACCTGCCTAATTTTGAATTGTTGTTGCATAGTCTGAAGCATAGGTCCCAAGTAATTCTTCTCCAGATGGCTAATTCTTCCACAAGCATTTATTGAAGAAATCCTTTATTGGATGATCTTAGCACTCAATTAGAAGATCAGTTTACATTAGCTGTATAAGTTCGCTTTTGTACTTTTCATTGAGTTACATTGGTTGCGATGGAGTCCTCAGGTGAAACAAATGGTGGGTGGTTCCAACCCATGCTGAAGTGCCTTGGAAGTTAGGCTTAGTGAACTACTTCTCAAAGTAAAACAAGAAAATCTGTTTAATTCTGCACAACATGGGCCACACTGGGTCAGAATCACATCAGGAAACAAAAACAACACTGGGTGGCTTTTTAAAAAATTATTATAAGCATATAGAAACCGTGGTGACACTGTGGTTAGGGCATTGGACATCTGAAACCCAGCTGTTACAGAGAAACATTAAATTGTTTTTCTCATAAAAACCACAGGTCCTTATGAATGGTTTTATGTCCTTATTGACAAGGACAGCAAGAGACCTGTGCCCTGCCTGCTAAGGGGATAACCAAAGGACCCTGTGAAAGAAGACTCTGTGAACACCTTAACCTTGAAGCCAGGCCCCAGTAAACGTCTGGCACTGGACTGTACTAAAGATGATTCTCACCCAGAGCAGCATCCCCGATAAAACTGAAGGGAACGAGGTATGAGGACCAAAGACGAATTAAGCAAATAATTAGAGAGCTGCTTGACCATCTGCAGAACGGCAGTGTAGTATTAAATAAAATTGTCGCTGGGGGGTGAGGTGCCAGCCCCCACCCGCTGCTTGAACTCACTGGTTCAGTAATACTACTTCTGGGTTCAGTAATGCACAATTGTACGGTTGAGATATATAAGCATTATATTAAAGTCATCGAGAGCATGAGAGATAAT
>NW_022111348.1:910-2648 GCF_000313985.2 Echinops telfairi | reverse complement strand
AAGCACATTTGTACATTTGTTGCCATCATCATTCTCAAAACATTTTCTTTCTACTTGAGCCCTTGGCATCAGCTCCTCATTTTACCCACTTCCACCTCTCCTCTCTCATGAAGCCTTGATAATTCATAAATTATCTTTTTTTTTCATGATTTACACTGTCCAATGTCTCCCTTCCTCCACTTTTCTGTTGTCCGTCCCCTGAGAGGGTGCTATTGTGATCAGTTCCTCTTTTTTCCCCCACCTTCTCATTACTCTCCCCATATGGCTACTATCAATATTGGTCTTAAGGGCTTAATCTGTTCTGGATTCCCTGTGTTTCCAACTCTTATCTGTATTTATGTACATGCTCTGGTCTAGCTGGATTTGTAAGGTAGAATTGGTATTCCAATAGTGGGGAGGAGGAAGCATTAGAGAACTAGAAGAAAGGTGTATGTTTCATCAGTGAAAAACTGCACACTGAGTAACTCATTTCCTCCCTGCGACCCTACTGTAATGGGATGTCCAGTTGCCTACACATGGGCTTTTTGTCTCCACTAAGCACTCCCCCACGTTCACAATAATATGATTTTTTGTTCTTTGATGCCTGATACCTGATCCTATCAACACCTCATGATCAGGCTGGTGTGTTTATTTTATGTGGACTTTGTTTCTTCTCAGCTAGATGGCCACTTGTTTATATTAAAGTCTTTAAGACCCCAGATGCTTTATCTTTTGACAGCTGGGCACCATCAGCTGTCTTCACCACATTTGCTTATGCACATGTCTGTCTTCAGCAATTGTGTCAAGAAGATGAGAATCATGGAATGCCAGTTCAATAGAACAAAGTGTTCTTGCATTGAGGGAGTACTTAAGTAAATATATAAATATATTTACATATCTACATGCCTGTATTTAGACCTGTATAAATGCCCTTTGCCTCCTAGTTCTTTCCTCTATTTCTTAACTTTCCTGATTTCAGTAATTCCTCTCAGCGCCATTGCCCTTGATCAATCCCTACCAGGCCTCCTACACCATCCTCATCATTAATTTTGGATCACTTGTTCCCTTGTCCCTGGGTTTGTTAACATCAACTTCCTTTCCTCTGCCTTCCCCCTCCCATACCTCCCCCCCAGGACTGTCAGTCCTGTTGTTTTCTCCTCCAGGTTGTTTTCCTGCCTATCTTATCTAGATAGATCTGCAGAGATAATACTATGCACAAAAAACAAGACAGTAAAACAAAGCAACAAAAAAACAAAACCAATGACAAAAAGAAAACCCTATAAATAAGTCAAGGTCTGTTTGTTGACCTTTAGGAGGGTTTTCCTGTGGAGTGTGATGGTACCACACCCTGGCCCCAAAGTCTATTTTTGGTTTTCCCTGGGGCCTTCATTGCTCTGTTCCCCTTGCTGTTCTGTTGCATGCCCTTAGTGTTTGCCTTAGTGTGGTGGGGTCAGATCTGGCGCAATTCCCGCACAGTGTCTTCATTGTTTTCCCCCATTGTGCTATGGGTCAGTGAGCAATGTCATGTCTCTTGCTGGGGTCGGCCCTATGGTCCTCTCTGTGCATTGGCTACTCCGAGCAGGAATATCATCCTCAGGGCTTGGCGGACGAAATTTCTGTATTTCAGTGGGCCCTGGTCTAACATTGATATCTAAAGCAAAAGTTGTAACAGGAGAAACTATTGTCCCATGCAGAGGAAGCAGCCTGTCTTACATGGTGGGGAAATGACTCCATGTGGAATTTCAAGTACTAATGTTTG
>NW_022111348.1:0-288 GCF_000313985.2 Echinops telfairi | reverse complement strand
CTACTGTGTCCATCTCCAAGGACTGGCCCCTCTTGATAATATGTCCAAAGTATAGTAGATGATGTCCTGCCAAGCTCACTTCTACAGAGAATTCTGGCTGCACTGCTTCCAACACAGGTATAACTTTTTTTTTCTTCCTAGGAATCTACTACGTATGAAGTATTCATCACCAACATCATAATTCAATGGTATCAAATATTTTCAGTTTTAATAACTTATGGTCAAGCTTTTTCAGGTGTATACCATTTAAAATACTATGGCTTGTGTCAGGTGCACCTTATTCCTCAA
>NW_022111347.1:155903-158222 GCF_000313985.2 Echinops telfairi | reverse complement strand
AAAAATTAAAATAAATAAATAAAAGTGCTAGTCTTAAAGTTAGCAGCCCAACTCCGATCCACTACACAAACAGGGCTCCTTATCTTTCATTATAGCTCTCCCCATGATAGCATGTAAGTATAATCCAAAAGGATCCCTCAGTTATGCACACTGCTTTCCACTAATATTGGTGATTGATCAGAATAAGGTGTGCCCAGCTACCACTACCAATTGGTCCAAAAGGAATCTCATTAGAAGATCCTAGACAGAGTGGGAGGAAAATGTGGACCAACACTCAAATCACCAAAGAAACCCTCAAGACAATGGTCTTTAGTCACCTTTCAAGTCCACTTTTAGCATTAAGAAGCCTGTGACAATCACGGGGTTCATAGATTCAATTGTACGGCTATAATATATAAAAACCGTAGTAAAGTCATAGGAGATAGGAGAGAGAAAATAAAATTAAGGAGTCAGACACGTTTTATGGTAGCATGGTCACCTCTGGGACAGCTATGATCTCAGTAGCCAGGTCCAAGCAAAAAGAGGGATTATGAGAGAGTGAATTTTTACTGTCTTGGGATATTTGTAGGTAGCCATAAGATATGCATATTCAGTCGTCATATACATCACAAAGTGGCTGGTAAGCACAGTAAAGTCTCTGAGCTCACAGATGAGGAAACCTAATACCTGCATTGGGACAAGGCATGAGGAGGGATGGGTGCCATGGCAGAGGAGACAACAAGAATGTTTGCTTCTATAGGGAGACAGAATCAACCATGTGCTCACTTTACAGCAGCCTAGCTGTCAGGGGAGACTCTGTGGGAATCATATTAAAGGCAGGATAATGGACTTGGACTTTATCTGTAAGTTACCGAAATGGTGGCTTACCTATCGTGTAATACTAACTTTCCAGATCCCCTCTGTTATAAGTTATGGAATATAGTCCTACTCATATTCCCCTCAGTGTTATTTTCCCACCGTTCGGAATTGAACTCATACTGTTGATAGACTAACCAACCATATAAATAAGATCAAAAGGACAGTACGCACCCAAGGACAGATTTAGGAAATGTGGAGGAATACAAACAGGAAAGCCATGAAGAAAGTGGGATGAGTGATAGTGTGTTGTTGTTGTTGTTGTTGATAGTTACGTTCAATTAGGTTCCAGCTCACAGAGAACATGTGTACAACAGAATGAAACACTGCCAAGTCCTGATCCATCTCAACACTTTTTCTGTTTGAGCCCATTGTTGCAGTTGATGATTCAATCCCCTCGCAAGGGTCTTCCTCTTTTCCACTTTCCCAAACACGATACCCTTTACCAGGGACTGGTTTCTCCTGATAACATATCCAAAGTACATGAGACAACATCTCACCATGCGCACTTCTCAGGAGCACTCTGGATGTACTTCTTCTGAGACAGATTTGTTAGTTCTTCTTGAAGTCCATGGTTCTTTCAATATTTTTCACCAAAACCATGATTCAAATGATGCAGGAAGTATCAAAAGAGGATGGAAGGACTACACAGAGCAAGAGTAGCATATGATCAAGAACCCATGGTACTGAAGGAAGAAGTCCAAATGGTACTGAAGATATTGGCAAAAAACAAGGCTCCGGGAGTTGACAGAATACCACCTGCAATGTTTCAACCAGCTGATGAACCACAGGAATCACCCATTCCTCTATGTAAGAAGTTTAAAATATAGCTAACTGACAATAAAAACTGTAGAAATGATGAACCAAAAGAATAACACACGCATATAACATTTTGCAGAATATAATTCAATAATGAGTGCAGCAGTACTTCAACAGGGAGACTCCAGAAATGCAATCTGGATTTAGAAGAGAATGTGAAATGATATGTCATTGCTGACATCAGATGGGTCCTGGCTGAAAGCGACCAGACTCTTACTTGTGTTTCACTGACTATGCAAAAGCGTTTAACTGTGGATCTCTGGCAGGTAGCTTTATGTCAACTTCCAGATGAATGAAAGTGTAGTGGTGGAATCCAACCTGCCAATCAGGTCATAGCCTTATGATACCTCCCTGGGGGGGTGGCCTGATAATAACTGGAGGATCTTGAAATTTCCCTCATGTGCCACTCCATCTTAAAGCTTGATAGAATTCTAGTGTCTTTCTTCAAGGGTAGTCCCATGTGGGCTGCCTGAGCCTGAGAGCTATTGGCGCCCTTCCACACTACAGTTGACCTTGGATCCATGTGATGATTCTGCATCCACTGGCCTATTATCTTCCACATCCCGCTTCACCTTTACACATCATCATCCTGCAGCTATGTCAGTGTGCAGAGAACCCTGCCCTGCATCAGACTTGTGACCTTGA
>NW_022111347.1:153544-154894 GCF_000313985.2 Echinops telfairi | reverse complement strand
TAACCCCTGGATAAATACAGGTATAGATATTGTTATCTGTGGTCATTGCACAAACCTGCTTTTTGCCACATAATTTGAGGTACGCACATGCACACATACCCAAACACGCACGCAAGCACGCACATACCTGCAGATGCCAGACAAACCTCCAATGGCAGCGTCTTAAAGTGAAATTGCCCTGCAGGTGTCCATGGGAATGCGCACATCTGAGCATCTCCAACAAGTTGATCAAAAGGGACTCCTAATTGACCTCCCCAGTGTCACATTCAGTGTCAGGGCTCTGGTTGCATCAGTGCAGCTGCATGTGCCTCCTACATTACCGGTTGTTGTCTACAAAGTGATGTTATGCACTTCTAGGCTGAGACTTTCAAGCAACATCCTAGACAGCCTGCCTTCACAAAGGCTGGTGAAGTATATTTTGAATGTGTCCCACCAGCACGGTTGTACTCAGAGGGATCAGTGAAGGGAGTTTTGTTGGTCACTTAGTTCATTAAATGTACTTTCGTCTCAAGTCTGGCGATTGGGACCATGAGAACAACATATTCATAGGCTGATCCAGACAGGAAGAAATAAAGAAGCAGAACCAGAGTTACAAGAGGATAAGACTACACTGAGCACTCAGGAGACTACATCGCTCACCTGCGGTGTATGCATGTGTCACATAGCCTTGGCTTTGAGACCTCATGTGATATTTGTGAAACGGGGTATCCACAACATGAAAAGTTGACTCTTCAATCACTTTGGCACTTCACATGGTTTCCTTGCAACCAGAAATTCACAGTTCTTCTCAAGGCCAAAGAAAGTTTTGGAGACTATTTTGATTAAAAATAAAACAAAAAAACTAAAGAAGAAAACATCGAAAGACATGTGCAAAATTTTGTTTGTTGTGGAAATGTCTATAATAGTAAAACAATGGGAACAATCAAAAACTGACTCTAGAGGGATGGCTAAACCAGCTTCTGTATTTATACAATGGATTGTTATGGAATATTACTTAAAACATGATGAGTCTGTTAGTCATTTTAAGACATGGACTTAGTAAGAGAATATTAAGATTAGGAATGTTAATCAATCTCACAAAGACAACTATTTTATGAACTCTTTATTATAGGAAATTAAGAAAATGTAGTTTTCATAGGAAAAGATAGGATTTTACGGATTAAAAGGGTGATGGAATATGGTAGCGGCAGTAAGAAGAAAGGGACAGAAATTTTTATAAGAAAAGACAGACAAAAAAAAGAACTGTGTAAAGTGGGGGAGGAGGGGAGAACACTGGGTCACGTTTACTGATTTGACTTGATGAGATGGGCAGGAAAAATACACAGAAAATGTTTTTATTTGAACTATTGT
>NW_022111347.1:150930-152241 GCF_000313985.2 Echinops telfairi | reverse complement strand
TGTCTATGAATTTGTTTCTTTAGTTTACCTGGTCTAACATATAACCCTTAAAGCAATTCCTGTTGGATTCTTAGATTAACCAGTAAGCCAAAGCACTGTTCATTGTGACTTCCACGTGCATTTCTGTCACAACCATTCAGACATCATCCTACTTAGCAGTTACACCAAATGTGCACTGCAATTTTATTTTATTTTTTTGCCACACTCTCCTAAGGGAATAGGTTTAAGTCTCTTAAATCAGTAAGGGCTTATATGGACAGAAAAGAAACTTGGTATAATTAAAACAAAGTAGGAGGTCTTTAACACCCAGACATTAAAACATATTATATAGCTATGGTAAACAAAACAGCCTGGTACTGGTACAAGAATTCATACGAGGACCAATGGATTACAATTGAAAACCCAGAAATACAATCAAATACCTATAGACACTTAATCTTTGATAAAGGTTGAAGACAGAGTAAGTGGGGCAGAGGTAGCCTTTTCTCTCAGAGTTCCAAGTTAAAATGGATCTTTACCTGGAAATTTTTTTTTTTAATGCAGAGGACCAATACTGCACACCATGTACAAAAATGAACTCACCATAAATCAGAGACCTAAACAGAAACATAAAGACTAACAATGAAAGATTAGGGACAAAATAAAGGGTGCTAACACAAGACAGAAACACACTGTGAACATATCTGCAGTATAGAAGAAATGTATAGAACTGAGGCCTACTCAAAATACAACATTTATGCACATCGAAAGACTTCATCAAATAATTTACAAAGAATGCAAAAATTGAGAAAACTATTCAGTAATAATACATCAGATGAAGGGCAAATCTCCAAAATCTGTAGGCAACTACAATATTTAACAAGAAAAATATGAATAATCCAATAAAAAAATAAGCACAAGTCAAAAAGTAAAGACAGCATCTAGGAGCCCATCAATCATATGAAGAAATGTTAACATTCACTAGGAAGAAGAGAAAAATAGATGAAAACAATAATGAAATACAACCTGAAGCCCACATTTGAATCAAAATTAAATAACACAAAATAGTAAATGCTAGGGAAGAGTAACGCTCATACATCGCTGGTGGGACTGTACAATTTTAAAATCTCTATGGAAATCAGTATAACACTTCCTTAGACAAATGCAAACACAAATGTCTTATAATCTAGAAGTCTCTTCATTTTTATATATACCCTCAAGAAATAAAGAATACAGCACAGACATATGCACACCTATGTTTATTGCTGCATTGTCCAAAATATCAAAAACAAGGAAACAACCAAAGACACCTATTATAAAGGAATAGACAAA
>NW_022111347.1:147994-150830 GCF_000313985.2 Echinops telfairi | reverse complement strand
GACCTGATGCTGTGCTAAGAATATGCAGACTTCATGAAGACCTGATTAGTCATCTACAGAGAAGCTGCCAAGGATGAGCTCTATCTGTAAATCCATAGCTGGAATGTGGGACATGGCCAGCTATTCCTGTGTGAGATACAGAGAAGGAAGTCAGTGTGAATCCAGAAACAACCTCACCTTCAGGAATGGGCTACAGCGGGTGCTTATGATCAAGTGGGCACATGAACCTGTCTCTGAAATCTGTTTCATAGTTGCCCCAAGAAAACATCTCTATTTGTATTATTATGTTCCAAAGCCCTGAGATCTATGAAGTCAAGTATCGGGCTTCCTTAGAAGTTAAAATAATCTGTGTGTGAACTATTTGCCTCCAGAGATCGTCACTTCAGTCAAAACCAGTTTTCATTTAAGAGAAAGCATAGGAATCGATGACCAGAAAAGAAGGTGTTAACTGCAGGTCTGAAGGGAGGGATCTTACTTAGGTTGTAAACAAACCCTAGAAAAGCAGCTGCCTTGGAGTAGTGCTGTAATTACAAGAAGTCTTGTAATTCTGTTCCTATCTCTCTCATAGCTGTGAATATAACATTTGTAATGGGGGAAATGCTACTGTCCTACAGCAATGTCCCAAGAAACAATCTTCAGCTTTATGAAGGTTCTTAACAGCTGTTAACAACTTTCAAACAGTGAAGATGTGTGTGTACTGACTGGAAGACAACGGACGAATAATAATCCGGCCATACTCTAACCCCATACTGAAGAGAAGGGCACACAATGGCAATAGAGTTGTCTTGCTGAATAAAACAGGTCTTTTAAACATGATTAAAGAAAACACAGCATGATCAAAAGTGCAAAAATTATTCAGATTATGACCCTGAAATGCGGAATTTGTTTCCACCCATTTTGTGAAGAAAGTCATGGATTTAGAGTCCTGTAGTTTTCTGTAGCGTTGAAGCTCCTCATATACTGATGAATGAACTAAAAGAAGACATTTCTGTGCACAGAAACACAAAAATAATTCTCATTAAAAAAAAAATCACCATGTCAGAATGATGGGCGTAACAAATGTACAAAAAGTGCTTGACACAATGGATGTATATATGGATTACAATAAGAGTCGTAAGCAGTTGAGTCCTACAAAGTGGCAATCTGTTCACATATATAGTCTAAAAACCATAAGGAAAAGTTTGAGGCCCCATGGCATCACTAACAGAATGCACTGGAGTGCACCTGAGAATAATAAACCGGCGAATAAAACAAGCCTCTCTCAAGAACACTTGGATAAAAGGTTAGAACATTTAAGTACTACCATGCAGTGGGGCAGAGAAAATGCCACCTATTTTAAATAAGATGATATCTTACTACATATAAGAATTATATATCTGGATGTTGCCTTGTACTAGGAACAATTATAACACAATTTTTCAAAATTAGGAGCTAACATTGGGTCATGGTTCTACACAGTAAAATCAAACACATTGAAAAAGAAAGTTAACAAAGGAAATAAATAAAAAGTATTAAAAATTTTTACATGCTTAGAATTTGGTTGCAGAAAACATTCCTCATGTTGTGGTGACCCCCCAACCACAAAATTATTTCCGTTTCTACTTCATAATTGTAATTTTGATTGTTATAAATCGTAATGTAATTACCTGATATGCAACATATATTTTCCTTGCTACAAATTAACCATAATTAAAGCATAGTTATTAATCACAAAGCGATATGTAGTTATATATTGTGAAATATTTATTTCTAATTACAAATAAATGAAATTTTGTCTTGAATCATGGTGTAGCATGGGTAACAGTCTTCACCTCTGGGTACTCGTATGTGGGCATATCTGCATGTGGGTGGTGGACCTGGCTGGAGACAGATAGAGGAGTAGTGTGTCGGTTCCTAAGACCATCAGAAATATGTCTTTATCCACGGTCTCAGGTGACCTCTGTGAAAGGGCTGCTTGATCCCCAGAGGGCTGAAATCCACAGGGCACACAGGCCTGCAAGCTTCTAAGAAAGACCGCCCCTCCCCCGGCTGCCTGCAGAGAGGTGGAGGTAATCCTCACTCCAAAGCCCTCTGCCTCAGGGGCAGAGAATCTACAATGTTGCTTCCTGGCAGAGAGCATTCAATGGAGGTTTACTCTATGTGGGCCTCTGCAAACTAAGTGAGGACTTACGTCTATGCGGGGGTTTGGGGCGGTCACTGCTATTGTGCCCTTTTGCAAAGCAAGGAGCTGAGAAGTTAAGCTCTAATACAGAGCTCGGTCATCAGTGGAGTGGCCTGATGACTGCAAGGCCGGCCTCTCCTTTCAGTAAAGGCCACTCTGGGGTCCCCTGCTCTCATTCCCGATAACTGACAAGGAGGGAACGCGCCCCAGGCAAGAACCCACCCTCAACCGGGCATTTCTGGCGTGAGGGGTGAGGGTGAATGAGGGTCTCTGAGCAGGAAAAGGGGACTGGAGGATTCCCAGGGCAGACGGCAGAGAGGCTTGTAACCAGCTCAGAAAGGACTTAACTGGAAACATCCCAGGGGGTCGCGGCGACCTGGAAAGCGGGCAGACAGGGTGCGGGAACTGTAATATCCGTGGGGATCGGGGTACAACTGGGGATGCCGGGCCTGTCGGGGACCTAGAGCCTAGGATCAGCATAGAAACAGAGACTCACTTACCCTCGTGCATCGCTCAGGTTGCATCTTCACAGTTAGAGGAAATGGGTTCGGCAAGAAATTGCATCACCTGGGTAGGGGTGGGGCCTTTCCGAAGGAGCGGGGCCTGGAGGTAATGAGGGACTCCTGGAGGGAGGGGCCTGGAAGAGAGGCTCAGGGCCTGGAGTGGCAACTGATC
>NW_022111347.1:144583-147653 GCF_000313985.2 Echinops telfairi | reverse complement strand
CTTATGACAAATATTAATTCAGAGAGAAAGAACAGCTCATTAAATTAGCTGAGGAGGTTTCTGATCTCTTTCATTGTTTCACCTAAAACCACATGGGTGTCGTTTGTTTTCTGAATCTGAATTCATCTAATGTCCCATTCACTACCTTATATACATTGGTCTGTCCTCCATGGTCCATGGCCCACAAGATTGTTACCTTCCCAAACCACTCAGTTCACGTGCTTCCCTTCCAGGGTTGTGGCCAGGCTTGTTTATCATTGCTATTGAAACAGCCAGTGAAAAATCAAAAGTTGGGTTCACAATGAAAAGTGGTCAGGGGATCATCAGGCAATCACAGAAAAAATGACTAAAAATACTTTTGACAGAGGACAACTTCTATTGGACACTGAGATAGAATGAATTTTTCTGCCAGGGAAATGTGTTCATTATCAACTCTGGAAGAAAGCATATTGCGATTTAAAAACCAGCAACAACAGTTTCTTCCCTCTTTTCTCTTGTCCCGAGTCTTAGTCTGCTTCTTTACTTGTGTCTATTTGTCTGAGCGTTTTACTGTGCTGCTCTCAGTTTCAATCCAGCATAATGGATAATAAAATCAATGATTCTTAGTAGGTTGGGTACCCATAAAAAAAGCCTTTACTGATTTCTTTTGTCTTTTTTGTTTGAAGTGAACTTTTTTTCTATAAATAAAGACCTGAATCCACTTCAGTTTTATTTTCCTGCTTTTAGTTTAGTTTTGTTTTTGTTAGTCACTTAGACCAATATATAGATTGGAGGAATAAGAAATCTTGAGGGATTTTAAAAAAAGATGTACACTGTGTATATTTACACAGCTCATCTCTCAAGGAATGGAAATCAAAAGCAATATCATTTTAAACACTCGATGTAAATGGTTCTCTTTCTTTTCTCTGCCCCATCTTCCTCAATAACCTACCGCTCCCCTATCCCTGTTCCCTCCTGGTCCCTTGCCTACTAACAGTCATCAAAGTCTTATCTTTTCAAGTATAATCCAAGTTTTTTTATCTTTAATTTTCATTATAATGTTAGTGTTATTAAATATTTATATTTGTGAGATTGACTGAGTTTGCAAAGCATACTGTTTTTTTCCATGCCTCATGGTGTTTAAGACTTTTTTTTTCACGTAAGAATATAACTATATTTTCTTCTAGATAATAAGACTATTGGTTCAACACTTTTCAAATTTACAAGATACAAGGCTTAGAGCTGAGTCACTTAGTCCTTTTTCTCTTCTTATCACCTCCCAGTGCAGAATGTTTGCATCTTTTAATGGCCAGCATCCTCTTGGACCTACAGTTAGGCTCAACACATTCAAGCCTCAGCAGGACCTTCTTTGTGGTTTTAGCCTTCTTCCGGAACATTGGCTTTGTCTGCCCATAGCCACTCTGCTTCCCATCGCAGCGCCTCTTTCCTTGTGTGTACACGGAATCCTTGACCTTTTTATATTGGGTCACTTTGTGAGGTTGATGCTTGCCGCACTTCTTACAGAAAGTTCTTTGGGCTTGGGATACACTGACCATCTTTACAGAGATATGGTGTAAACGGGAACTGAGAGTCTGCGATCTTCGCCTCACTCCACTTGTGCCTATCCCGACAGTCATTTTGTTTTAATTGATGCATGATATTCTATTGCATGGAAGTACCAGGCTTTGTCTATTCCTTTATAATAGGTGTCTTTGGTTGTTTCCTTGTTTTTGATATTTTGGAAAATGCAGCAATAAACATAGATGTGCATATGTCTGTGTTGTATTCTTTATTTCTTGAGGGTATATATAAAAATGAAGAGACTACTAGATTATAAGACATTTGTGTTTGCATTTGTCTAAGGAAGTGTTATACTGACTTCCATAGAGATTTTAAAATTGTACAGTCCCACCAGCGATGTATGAGCATTACTCTTCCCTAACATTTATTATTTTGTGTTATTGAATTTTGATTCAAATGTGGGCTTCAGGTTGTATTTCATCATTGTTTTCATCTATTTTTCTCTTCTTCCTAGTGAATGTTAACATTTCTTCATATGATTGGTGGGCACCTAGATGCTGTCTTTACTGAATTGTCTATTTTTGACTTGTGCTTATTTTTTTATTGCATTATTAATATTTTTCTTGTTAAATATTGTAGTTGCCTACAGATTTTGGAGATTTGCCCTTCATCTGATGTATTATTACTGAATGGTTTTCTCAATCTGTGCATTTTTTATAAATTCTTTAATGAAGTCTTTCGATGTGCATAAATGTTGTATTTTGAGTCGGCCTCAGTTCTATACATTTCTTCTATACTGCGGATATGTTCACAGTGTGTTTGTGTCTTGTGTTAGCGCCCTTTAGTTTGTCCCTAATTTTTCATTGTTAGTCTTTATGTTTCCGTTTAGGTCTCTGATTTATGGTGAGTTCATTTTTGTACATGCTGTGCAGTATTGGTCCTCTGCATTAAAAAAAAAAATTTCCAGGTAAAGATCCATCTTAACTTGGATCTCTGAGAGAAAAGGCTACCTCTGCCCCACTTACTCGGCCTTAAACCTTCATCAAAGATTAAGTATCTATAGGTATTTGATTGTATTTCTGGGTTTTCAATTGTAATCCATTGGTCTTCGTATGAATTCTTGTACCAGTATCAGGCTGTTTTGTTTACTATAGCTATATAATATGTTTTAATGTCTGGGTGTTAAAGACCTCCTACTTTGTTTTAATTTATTAAGAGTGTTTTATTTATACCAAGTTTCTTTTCTGTCCATATAAGCCCTTACTGATTTAAGAGGCTTAAACCTATTCCCTTAGGAGAGTGTGGCAACAACAAAAAATTGCAGTGCACATTTGGTGTAACTGCTAAGTAGGATGATGTCTGAATGGTTGTGACAGAAATGCACGTGGAAGTCACAATGAACAGTGCTTTGGCTTACTGGTTAATCTAAGAATCCAACAGGAATTGCTTTAAGGGTTATATGTTAGACCAGGTAAACTAAAGAAACAAATTCATAGACACTCATACCTGTATAAGCAGGAGCTTTATATACAAGAGCAATTGATTATTGAGAAAACATACCAGCCCAGTC
>NW_022111347.1:138758-143423 GCF_000313985.2 Echinops telfairi | reverse complement strand
AAACTACATTTTCTTAATTTCCTATAATAATGAGTTCATAAAATAGTTATCTTTGTGAGATTGATTAACATTCCTAATCTTAATGTTCTCTTACTAAGTCCATGTCTTAAAATGACTAACAGACTCATCATGTTTTAAGTAATATCCCATAACAATCCATTGTATAAATACAGAAGCTGGTTTATCCATCCCTCGAGAGTCAGTTTTTGATTGTTCCCATTGTTTTGCTATTATAGAAATTTCCACAATAAACAAAATTTTGCACATGTCTTTCGATGTTTTGTTCTTTAGTTTTTTGTTTTATTTTTAATCAAAATAGTCTCCAAAACTTTCTTTGGCCCTGAGAAGAACTGTGAATTTCTGGTTGCAAGGAAACCATGTGAAGTGCCAAAGTGAGTGAAGAGTCAACTTTTCATGTTGTGATACCCCGTTTCACAAATATCACATGAGGTCTCGAAGCCAAGGCTATGTGACACGTGCATACACCGAGGGTGAGCGATGTAGTCTCCTGAGTGCTCAGTGTAGTCTTATCCTCTTGAAACTCTGGTTCTGCTTCTTTATTTCTGTCTGGATCAGCCTATTAATATGTTGTTCTCATGGTCCCAATCGCCAGACTTGAGACGAAAGTACATTTAATGAACTAAGTAACCAACAAAACCCCCTTCACTGATCCCTCTGAGTACAACCGTGCTGGTGGGACACATTCAAAATATACTTCACCAGCCTTTGTGAAGGCAGGCTGTCTAGGATGTTGCTTGAAAGTCTCAGCCTAGAATTGTATAGCATCATTTTGTGGACAACAACCGGTAATGTAGTAGACACATGCAGCTGCACTGATGCAACCAGAGCCCTGACACTGAATGTGACACTGAGGAGGTCAACTAGGAGTCCCTTTTGATCAACCTGTTGGAGATGCTCAGATATGCGCATTCCCATCGACACCTGCAGTGCAATTTCACTTTAAGACGCTGCCATTGGAGGTTTGTCTGGCGTCTGCAGGTGTGTGTGTGCGTGCGTGTTCGGGTATGTGTGCATGCGCGTACCTCAAATTATGTGGCAAAAAGCAGGTTTGTGTAATGACCACAGATAAAAATATCTATACCTGTATTTATCCAGGGATTACCAGACCATCAGACCCTGAAGCATCAGACTCCATTGCTTATCTAAAGGGGCATGCTTCTGTCTGCCTGCCTATCTTAATGGCCTTCTTTACCAGCTTCCTGAGTTAGAAGACTAGCTCTACTGATTAAGCTTAAAAGCAATTTGGACTGCAAATAGGGGACTGCTACATTTTTAAATTCCAACAAGTCTGATATGGTTATATTTCTCATATTTTAACTAACAGTGGGCTAACCCTTTCACTCTCCCTCCACCCTCACAGTTTTGACTTAACCATTTCAAGCTCCTTAAGGTACTCTCTTCTGGCAGTCCGTGGTACTTTCAGCATTCTTTGCCAATACCATAATTCAAATGAATTGGTCCTTCTTTGGTCTTCCTTACTCAGTATCCAACTTGCACATGATGGGAATGGAAAAAGGTGTACCTCTGTCCTCAAAGTGACATCTTTCCTCGTCAGTACTTTAAAGAGGTCTTGTACAGCAGATATGCCCAATGCAAACATGTGTCCAAACAAGATGAAATCCTTGACAACTTCAATATTTCCCCTATTTATCATATCACCTATCGGTCCAGTTGTGAGAGTTTAATTTTCATTACATAGCTTTGAAATCCATGCTGATGGTTTCCATCCTTTTCAGCATGCAAGGTGTGTCATGTGTAGAATGACAGATGTTAAAAAGCCTTTCTCCTAGAAAACAAACTATAAAGCCAAGTTCTTCAGAAACTCCAGCTTCTTGGATGATTTGCTCAGCATATAGATTGAGTAAGCATGATGAATGGATACAATGCTGACATACACCTTTCCTGATTCTAAACCACAAAATATTCTCTTCTTTTTAAATGAGAGCCTCTTGGTCCATGTACAAGTTCTACATGAGCACAACTATATGTTTGGCAATTTGAACTCATCTCAATGCTGTGACCCTGTGTTAGGCCAGGTTGTCTAGATAAACAATTCCAGTGACACTCATATATGTAAAAGGAATAGTTCTATATCAAGATGTAACAATATAGCAAGAAGGCATCTCATCCAAGTCTACCTCAAGGTCACAAGTCTGATGCAGGGCAGGGTTCTCTGCACACGGACATAGCTGCAGGATGATGATGTATAAAAGTGAAGGGAGATGTGGAAGATAATAGGCCAGTGGATGCAGAATCATCACATAGATCCAATGTCAACTGTAGTGTGGAAGGGCGCCAATAGCTCTCAGGCTCAGGCAGCTGACATGGGACTACCCTTGAAGAAAGACACTAGAATTCTATCAAGCAGGAAAATGGAGTGGCAGATAGAGGGAAATGTAAAGATTCTCCAGTTATTAGAAGGCCACACTCCCAGGGAGGTATCATAAGGCTCTGACCTGATTGGCAGGTTGGATTCCACCACTACACTTTCATTCATCTTGAAGCTGACATAAATCTACCTGGCAGAGATCCACAGTTAAACGCTTTTGCATAGTCAATGAAACACAAGTAAAAGTCTGGTCGCTTTCAGCCAGGACCCATCTGATGTCAGCAATGACATCTCATTTCACATTCTCTTCTGAAGCCAGATGGCATTTCTGGAGACTCCCCGTTGACGTACTGCTGCAATCATTATTGAATTATCTTCTGCAAAATGTTATGTGCGTGTGTTATTCTATTGGTTCATCATTTCTACAGTTTTTAATGTAAGTTAGCTATGTTTTAAACTTCTTACATAGAGGAATGGGTGATTCCTGTGGTTCATCAGCTGGTTGAAACATTGCAGGTGGTATTCTGTCAACTCCTGGAGCCTTGTTTTTTGCCAACATCTTCAGTACCATTTGGACTTCTTCCTTCAGTACCATTGGTTCTTGATCATATGCTACTCTTGCTCTGTGTAGTCCTTCCATCCTCTTTTGATACTTCCTGCATCATTTGAATCATGGTTTTGGTGAAGAGTATTGAAAGAACCATGGACTTCAAGAACGAACAAATCTGTCTCAGAAGAAGTACATTCAGAGTGCTCCTGAGAAGTGCGCATGGTGAGATGTTGTCTCATGTACTTTGGATATGTTATCAGTAGAAACCAGTCCCTGGAAAAGGGTATCATGTTTGGGAAAGTGAAAAAGAGGAAGACCCTTGTGAGGGATGGAATCATCGACTGCAACAATGGGCTCAAACAGAAAAAGTGTTGAGATGGATCAGGACTTGACAGTGTTTCATTCTGTTGTACACATGTTCTCTGTGAGCTGGAACCTAATTGAAGGTAACTATCAACAACAACAACAACAACACACTATCACTCATCCCACTTTCTTCAAGGCTTTCCTGTTTGTATTCCTCCACATTTCCTAAATCTGTCCTTGGGTGTGTGCTGTCCTTTTGATCTTACTTATATGGTTGGTTAGTCTATCAACAGTGTGAGTTCAATACCGGACTGTGGGAAAATAACACTGAGGGGAATATGACTAGGACTATATTCCCTAACTTATAACAGAGGGGGTATGGAAAGTTAGTATTACATGATAGGAAAGCCACCATTTTGGTAAGTTACAGATAAAATCCAAGTACATTATCCTGCCTTTAATAACATTCCCACAGATTCTTCCCTAACAGCTATGATGCCTTAAAGTGAGCACATGGTTGATTCTTTCTCCCTATAGAAGCAAACATTCTTGTTGTCTCCTCTGCCAGGGTACCCACCCCTCCTCATGCCTTCTCCAAATTCAGATATTAGGTTTCCTCATCTGTGAGCTCAGGGACTTTACTGTGCTTAGCGCCAACTTTGTGATGTATATGTAACTACTGAATATGCATATCTTATGGCTACCTACAAATATCCCAAGACAGTAAAAATTCACTCTCTCCTAATCCCTCTCTTTGCGTGGACCTGGCTACTGAGATCATGGCTGTCCCAGAGGTGACCATGCTACCATAAAAGGTGTCTGACTCCTTTATTTTATTTTCTCTCTCCTATCTCCTATGACTTTACTACGATCTTTATATATTATAGCCGTACAATTGCATCTATGAACCCCGTGATTGTCACAGGCTTGTTTATGCTAAAACTGGACTTGAAAGGTGACTAAAGGCCATTGTCTTGAGGGTCTCTTTGGTGATTTGAGTGTTGGTCTACATTTTCCTCCCACTCTGTCTGGGATCTTCTAATGACATTCCGTTTGGAGCAATTGGTAGTGGTAGCTGGGCACATCTTATTCTGATCAATCACTAATATTAGTGGAAAGTAGTGTGCATAACTGAGGGATCCTTTTGGACTATACTTGCATGCTATCATGGGTAGAGCTAGGATGAAAGAAAAGGAGCCCTGTTTGTGTAGTGGTTAGGAGTTGGGCTGCTAACTGTAAGACTAGATCTTTTATTTATTTATTTTAATTTTTTTAAATTATGGGCTCATAAAACTCTTACCACAGCAGAAGGACATTGGGCCTCCACTCAAGTACTCCCATAATGCAAGAATACTTTCTTCTATTAAATTGGCATTCTATGATGTTCACCTTCCCGACACAACCACTGAAGACAAAGCGGGTGAATAAGCAAATGTGGTGAAGAAAGCTGATGGTACCC
>NW_022111347.1:131891-133368 GCF_000313985.2 Echinops telfairi | reverse complement strand
GTGTCCCAGCGGGAACTGCGGCTCATTGTGCTTACTGTGCGCCGCACGTGGAGCCAGAGGAGCACCTGCAACCTGAGCACCAGGTAGCCTGCGCTCCCAGGTGAGGGGCGCCAGTCTCCAGGGACATACGTTGGGCGGCGGCCTGGTTGGGGAACCCTAGTGCACACAGAAGCCCTGTTGGGGTGCAAGCGCCCTTTCTCTCCTCCTCTCCTTCCCCATGCAGAGCCCCTCTCATAGTGAGAGGTGAGCAGGTGCCCCAGGAGGCTGATCCCATCCCCTAGCTTTTGGATTGGCTGGGGCTTGTAGTGGGAATCCCTGTTGGAGAAAGTGGTAATCCCAGGCTGGGGTTTTTGTCTTTGGGGTTCCCAGGTTCCTCGCCTGTGGGTTTCTGCTAACCCCCTTTATTGTGTCCATACAACAGTGCCTTCTCCCGGAGACCCCTCGTACCTCTTCAGCGCAAAGGTGAGTCCGGGGTCTGTTGTTTCTCTCACTAAGAAGAAAACAGGTCTCAGGAAGCAAGTGGCTGCAGCTGGTGCACAAAATGTTAGGAATTCCTCAGGAGGTTTGCTAAGTCTTGTCACCTGTGCGGTACCTTCTCCTGGGACCTGGGCCGGGGGAGAACCCAAGGTCCTGGTCTAGAAACTACCTGGCTCTTCGTGTCAGCTGGTGTGTGGCCGCAGGGAGCACACTCAGCCTTGTGGGTGTTGAAGTGATATTCCAGCGCAACCACCATGCACCGAAACGTGATTGGCATTCCCAGGTTGCTGGGCTAAGTCCTTCCAGGACTGGGGGCTTCAAGAAGATGGCCCAGTTTGGTGGCTGTTAGTCAACACCCTGGCAGTTGGCAAGTGAAGAAGAGACAGGCCCAGCTCTAGAAAGATGGGGTTCAGTGACCTGGAACTCAGCCAAAGGGAGGCCCAGTCTTTTTTGGGAAAGCTTACAGGTCTCCATAGAAGGGCCAGACCCCTTCTAGGGTCCATTGGAAGCCTTTACTAAGGACAGCATAGGTTTCTTCTGTTTACAAAGCTTACTCCACCTATCTTTCCACCCAGTTAAGTGTTCAGTCTGTAGAAGCTGGCAGCCAGCCCATTGGAGTTACCCACACCAACCAGAAAGATGTGGGGGACCCCTCATATCAAAAAGAGTTACAGACATCCCAAAGACTTACAGTCCCAAATTGATCCTTTGTTCTCACTTGGACTGGGCTCCTTCTACATTGTGCTGCTCTGGCCTCTGTTGCTCTCACATCTTCTCTCTGCCTTAAAAGCTGGCTCTCCCCCCTGCTTAGATTCCTTCTGCCAGTTCTGCAGCAGACATTATGGCTGTTTAACCCCTTCCTCTGTTCTGCTGTAGTTTGTTCTGTATTAAAACTAATGTTTGTTCTGTATTAAACCTAATGTTGGGTCTGTATTAAACCTAATGTTCTCTTCCTTTATGTAGTAGTGGGTCTCATGGACTTTACACCTTTCAATTTAGC
>NW_022111347.1:130998-131781 GCF_000313985.2 Echinops telfairi | reverse complement strand
GCTGTCTAGGCTAGGACTGGGGTGGCACTTTCCTTTCCCTAGCCACTAAAGTCCCCAGCAGCCTTTCCAGACCCCATTCTAGGGAGCCCAGCAAAGGGATCTCCACATCTTCAGCTAAAGGCACTCTGACAACACATCGTTGAGTGTTAAATCCAAAGCTCCCTACTCCAAGGCCGTCTGCTCATTTTCCCTTGGCCTTTCTGAAAATGTCCACATACCAGAAATCTTTGCTCAGTCAGATGGCCTTCCCACCCCAGGGGCTTAGGTGGTAATTATTCAGTGTAAGGACACTCTCCTGTTTTGCTACCTCATTTAAGAGAGCTCAAATTTTTGCTCAGCCTTTTAAAATGGGTTGTAAGGATTCTAAGTGTGTTAGTCCTGATAGACTAGAGAAACAATTCCATAGAAACGCATACGTGTATAAGAGAGATATTTATATAAAGGGTAATTGTACATTAAGAAAGAATCCCACTGAATCCAATCAAATCCCCTAAGTCAGATATTAGCCCATATGTCCAATACACATGCAATGATGCCGAATGCAGGATGATCACAGGCCAGTGGGTAGAAAGTCTTTGGATCCAGTGGGGATGTAAGCATGTCAGCATTGGCAGGGGTCTCCATGTGGCTTCTCTAGTTCCCAGGACATGGGGTCTATCAGCATAGTGCCAGGTGTCTGGTCAGTAGAGGGTCTCTAAGGGAATGAGCTGAAAGAGAGACTGTCTCCCGCCTCCAAAGAGGGAATTCAGGAATTCCCATAATTGTCAGGAGAAGGCCATGCCT
>NW_022111347.1:127804-130508 GCF_000313985.2 Echinops telfairi | reverse complement strand
CAGACTAAGAATCAGTCTTTGATCCTTCTGATCATGCTGTGCCGCCAATTTCAGTGCCTATTGTCTCTGACCAAACTGCTGCTGTGCCTTCTTTCTCCCCTCCCCCTTACAACACCCTTCAGGTCTCTCCAACCACCCTGGATACTGCTGCATTCTCCCAGTTGCCAGACTATAACCCTATAACTCTTGCTATCATGTCTCACTCTTCTTCAGCCTCCTCCTCACCACCTCCTCCCACCCGTGCCTTGTCTCAACCTCCTTCTACCACCTCTGAGCCTACAAGCTATAATCCAATATCCACCACTCTGGTACCTCATACAGTTTCTACCCAAACTCCTCCCTTGTCCATACCATGATAGTCCACTCCTTCCACCTCCCCTCTGTCACCAGTTCCCCTCCAACCCTTACCATGTTCTAAGACATCGGACACCTGTCCCCTACTGCCAGCACCATCTCTGCCTCTCACTCTTTTTATGTTCAGCAATCCCCAGCACAAAGACAGCTCCTTCAAATCCAAAGGATCCATCCTCAAATCCTGCCCCCCTCATTCCCCTTTGTGATGTCTCAGGAGCAGAGAGGCTAGTAAAAGTTCATATCCCTTTCTTGTTAAATTATTTATCAGTCTTAGGAAAACATCTCGGATGTTATACATTGAACCCAGACACTTATATTAAAGGATTTAAATATCTCACTCAGTCACATGATCTTACCTGGTATGACATCCATATGATTTCAATAACTACCTAGACCCCTGGAGATGGGGAGATAGTCTGGATACCTGCACAAAGAGAAGTGATGAAGTGCCTGTCCAGAACCAGGATAAGCCCGTGGACTTCAAGGCAGTCCCCAGCACAACCCTAATTGGAATTATCAGGTGGTCGTGAGGACCATATTCTTCAAAATGATATGATTTGTATCTCATTGAGGGCTTGCAGATAGCCTCAATTAAGGCAGTCAATTATGATAAATTAGGAAAATCATTCAGGAACCAAATGAAAATTCTGCCAAATTTCTCTCACATCTTTCAGAAGGTTTAAGTATATCAATGTAGACCCTACTACACCAGAAGGGATGATTGTACTTCACTCAAATTTTATCTCACAATCAGCTCCAGATATTAAAAGAAAATTTAAAAGGTTAGAATATGGAGCCCAGACTTCACAGCAAGATCTTCTCAATGCAGCATTAAAAGTTTTCAACAGTAGGGAGGATCAGGAAAAGTTATGTAAGCTACAAAGAGATAAGGTTAAATGTCAAATGTTAGCAAGTGCCCTCCAGGGCAGAGTGGGTGTGTCTAAACTAGTTATTGGGCTGCACATGAGTATGCCACGAGGACCCTGCTTCAAACGCTCCCAATCGGGACATTGGGCAAATGTATGCCCCAATCTGTGACCTCCAAGAAGGCCATGTGCATACCACGAACAGAAAGGTCACTGGGGAAATGACTGCCCAACTCGAAAGTGAGTGGGTTAGTTTATCCCACCAGACCTCCGGAGCAACCTGCTCAAGATGCCTCAGTGTTAGCGCTGCTTGGCTTGGCCTTGGAGGATTGATGGTACCCAGGGTGTGAGGCCCCACTGAAGATCACCCATCCTCGAGCCCAGGTAACTATTATTGTCTCAAGAGAGCCCATTTCTTTCCTTTTAGACTCGGGTCACTTTCTCACTCTTACCTGAACAGGCAGGTAAACTTAGCATCCACCACTATTGTGGGAGTCTCTGGTACAACTCCACAACCTCTTATTACACAACCACTTTTATGTAGTCTGTATAATGTACAATTCACACATCAATTTCTAGTCCTCTAAAATCGTCCTACTCCTTTACTGGGAAGAGATGTTCTTGCTAAAACTCAGAGCAGTGATAAGTTTGCCTCACCAGCGCCAGACCTATTGCTTCTCTTACAAGCAGTGCCAGATACTCTGCCTGTCTTCACTTCCTCCCTAAGTGACTCTAGTGTCACCACACCCCCTGCAGGTCCTTTCCCTTTACCACCTGGTCTGGTTACTCACAGGTGTGGGATGTCACTCAACCTTCAGTTGCTGGGCATCATCAGCCTGTTTACACCAGGTTAAAAGACTCCTCAAAATTTCCTAATGTGCCCTGGTACCAGCATCCTCTGACACTCACAAGGTCTCAAAACCATAATCTCAAAACTACTTACAGCAGGCCTGTTATTTTTTTTCTTTTTGTAAGCAAAAGGGAAACATTTATTGGAACCCATATGGGAAACCCTAGAGGGGCCCAGCATACCCTACTGTGTAGGCATGCCCAGCAAAGGGTCATACCATTCACTGTACCCCCATGTCCCAGAGGGACTCTCCTTGAGCCGAGCCCCAAAGGCCCAGGACTGGCTGGGGGTGGAGACACAGCAGGCCTGTTAAGGCCAACCCACTCTCCTTATCACCTGTCTATCCTGCCGGTTATTAAACCCAATGGAAGTTGCAGATTTGTCCAAGACCTTAGGGCCATTAATGCCTCTGTCCTGCTTATTCATCCCACCGTGCCCAACCCTTAACACTGTTCTCTACCATATCTCCTAAAACTAAACATATATGGTTGCCTCCTTTACTGTCCCACTTGATGAAAGGACCCAAGACCTCTTCACCTTTACCTGGGCAGTTCCCGATAAATTACAGTCTCAACAGCTATGTTGGGGTGTTTTGCTCCAGGGTTATTTAAATGGCAGCCACTTATTTAGCCAA
>NW_022111347.1:120599-127031 GCF_000313985.2 Echinops telfairi | reverse complement strand
CAGCTTCTTCCTCAACTCCCAACTCCCTCTACAAAAACTGAAATGCTCTCCTTTCTAGACCTTGATTCCAGTCAAGGCTGTGGGTTCCCAGTTTTAATGGGTTAGCCAAACCTCTCTATGAAGCAGCTGAGGGACAAGCCCCTGAACCTTTAGAAACAACAGTATCCATTATAAGCCATACAAAGCACTTAGATCTGCCTTGTTATTAGCTCCTGCACTTTTCCCTCCTAATCTAACACTCCCCTTCATTCTATATGTACATGAAACTGGTGGTATGGCAGTGGGAGTCCAAGGCCAGGAAATAGGACCTTTTTCCAGTCCAATAGCCTATTTATCTAAACAGATCTAGCTGTACAGGGATGGGCTCCATGCTTATGGGCCAGGGCAGAAGCTGCTCTCCTAGCCCAAGAAAGGGGCTCTTACAATTCTTATTACAATCCATACATCAATTGGATCAGGCGTATTTGTACATATGTTGACATTGTTCTTTTTTAGACATTTACTTCCTATTGAGCCCTTGATATCAGCTCCTCTTGTTTTACACCCCTCTCCCCACCCTTGTGGCCCCTTGATAGATTATAAATTGTTATTATTTTCATATCTCACAACCATCGCTGTCTCCCTTTCCCCATGGTTTCTGTTCTTCTTTCTTCTGGAGGGGTATATGTGGTTATGTGCCAGTCATCCCGATTGGCCCTCCCCTACTCTCCCCACCTTCCCCTTCCCCTTCTGGTATTACTATTCTCATCCCTGTACCTGAATTCCATGTGTCATGGACTTTATCTCTTATCTATACCTGTGTACATGCCCAGTCCAGTGCAGAGTGAGAAATAGCAGTAGGGTCATGACAGTGGGGAGTGAGGAAGTCTCAGGGAACCAGAAGAATATTGTGTGATCCATTGGTGCTCTACTGCACTCTGATTGACTCATACCTTCCCTGCAACCCCTCTGTGGGGGGATTTTCCATTGTTTACAGATGGGCTATGGGTCTCTGCTCCAACCTCCCTCGTTCTCAGCAACGTGCTTTTGTTTGTTTATTATGAATCTTCTGATGCCTGTTACCCAGTCCTGATGACACCTCTTGGTTACCCCGCCTGGTGTACTTCTCCCATGTGGGCTTGTTTCTTCACTGCTGCATGGTCGCTGGTTTAACTTCAAGTCTTTAAGACCCCATACGCTATATCTTTCAATAGCTGGGAACCATCTTTCTTTACCACATTTGCTTGTGCAGCCATTTTGCCTTCACCAATTGTGCTAGTGTGTGTGTGTGTGTGTGTGTGTGTGGGTGAGCATCACAAAATGCCAGTTTATTAGAACAAAGTATTCTTGTATTGAGGGGAGGGTATGAGCTGAGGCACAAGGTCCGTCCACAACCTCAGTGTATTTCCTTATAAATATGTGTGCATAGGCCAATACCTCTATTTTTATGGATTAATGTATTTACATAAGTATACACCTCTGCTTATACCTCTATCTATAGCTTTGCTTCCTAGAGCCTTCCTCTGTTCTTTTTGCCTTCCTCCTACCCCACCATCACATTCCCCCTTCTTCCACCTCTTAGTACTTCCTCTCAGATTGCTGCTGCTCCAACACCCATAGGATCTCTACAACCTCCTTGTTGTTGGTTTTCATTCTATAGTTGTTCCCCTGTCTATGGCGTTGTTTGCTCACCACACCCTCTGTCCTCCTTCTTGAGGACTGCTCTGCTAATGCTGGGCTTCTCCCCTCTCCATACAAAATGTGTGGTCAATTCTTTGAAGAAGGTTGTTGGTATTTGAATCCGGATAGCATTAAACTTATAAAGTGCTTTGGGTAAGATTGACATCTTATATATGTTGAGCTTTCCAGTCCACAAGCATGGGATGTTCTTCCATTTGTGGAGGTCATTTTTGGTTTCCTCTAGTAGGGTCTTGTAGTTTTCCTTGTATAAGTCTTTAAATTTTTTGGTTAAACAAGTTCCTAGATATTTCAATTTGCTCTTGACCATTGTGAAGGGTACTGCCTTCTTGATGTTCTCTTCCATGGTCCTGTCGAATATATATAGCAAATCAATAGACTTATGTTTGTTGATCTCTTATCCTATCACTCTTCCATATTCTGCTATTGCTGTCAGTTCTTTTGGGATTTAAAATGTACAAAATCAGATTGTCTGCAAAAAGCGAGAGTTTCACCTCCTCCTGTCTCACTTGGATACCTTTAATGTCCTTCCACTGTCTTACATTGTTTGCTAAAGCCTCCTGTACAATATTGAATACAAGTGGGGAGAAAGGGCATCCTTGTCTGGTCTCCTTTTTCAGTGGGATTGTTTTACACTTTTCTCAACAGACTATAATGTTGGCTGTTGGCTTTTCATAGATAGCTTGTATTAACTTGAGGAATTTTCCTTTAATTCCTATATCTTCATGAGTGTCTTAATTAGGAATGGGTGTTGGATGTTGTCAAATGCTTTTTCTGCATCTATCGATATTATCATGTGGTTCTTATACTTTTTATTATCAACCTGGTGTATAATATTGATGGATTTTTGAATAATAAATCATCCCTGCATCCCTGGGATGAATCCTACCTGATCATAGTGAATGATATATTTTATATACTTTTGTATTCTATTAGCCAATAAATATCTTGTTAAGGATTTTTGCACCTGCATTCATTAGAGATATCATGTCAGAGGAAACCAGCCTTTCTCTAACAACTGAAGGGTCCATAGGCACAATTGTACGGTGATAATATATAAAGGTTATAGTAACGTTGTATAAGATAGGAGAAATAGAAGCATGAGTAAAATAAAGGAGTCAGATACATTTCCTGGTAGCATGCTCACCTCATCCCCTCTTGGTTGTCCATGTAGAGGTGGGAAAAGAGACAGCGAGTCTTTACAGTCTTTGGATATTTATAGGTATCCATATAACATGCACATTCAGTAGTTACATACGTCACAAGGTGGGTGGTAACCACATAAGGTCCCTGAGTTCACAGGTGAGGAAACTTAATACCTGCATTGGGGGAAGGTATGAGGGCTATGGGTGCCTTGATGGGAGGAGGTAACAAAATAATTTCCATTTCTTTAGGGAGATAGAATCAACCATGTGCTCACTTTAAGGCAGCATAGCTGTGAGGGGAGAATCTGTGGGAATGATATTGAAAGCAGGATAATGTACCAAAGTGGTATCTTTGCTATCATGGAATACTAGCTTTCCAAATTCCCTCTGTTATAAGTTAGGGAATATAGTCCTAGTTATAGTTCCCTCAGTGTTAGTTTCTCACAATATAGGTCTGTACTTCCCTATTCCTGTGGGATCATTACCCTATTTGGGTATCAAAGTTATACTGCCTTCATAGAATGAGTTTGGAAGTTTGCAAGTTTTCCATCCTTTTCTATACTCTGGAATAATTTGTTGAGGATTGGTGAAAGCCCTTCACTGAATGCTTGATAGAATTTCCCCATGAAGCTGTCTGGTCCAGGGCCTTTTTTTGTTGGTAGCTTCTTGATAACCATGTCTATTTCTTCTTTTGTTATGGGAAAGTTTCTTGAGGTTCTTCATCTCTATCTGTGATAATCTAGGGAAGGATTTTTTTTTTTCCAACTATTTGTCCATGTCATCCACATGTTTTAATTCATTAAGATGCAGTCTTTCATAGTACTTTGTGATTATCCTTTTAATCTCATTGGGGTCTGATTTGATTTCCCCTATTTCATCCTTCAGCAGGTCTTCTCTCAGCAGTTTGCAAGGATGATCAGCGACATCTTTCGAGGAAGATCAGGGCAGGTGTTCTCACAGAATCTTGCAAGGAAGATCAGCGACATTTTGCAAGGAAGATCAGAGCAGGTCTTCTATCAGCATCTTGCAAGGAAAATCAGTGGCGTTTTCAAGGAAGGGCAGATCAGATTGATCCCATCTCACAAGGAAGAGCCTATCATTTGTGGGTTAGGGAGTGGTGCTGGGAGCATTTTTCAGAGAGAGTACCATGTGAAGTCGCTTTGCATGTCATCACATGCAGCTGCTGCTTCTAAGTCTGTATTATCAGCATGTTGTGCCTACCTTCAGATTTTGCTGTGTTTTGTTGCACCACCTGAGTTTGTATGTCTGCCTGTGGATTAGGCACTGCCTGGTTGTGACTCATCTGTCTTTTTCAATTTCATACCTTACACTCACACACACAGACACACACACGTCACCATTATGTGAGACCAACAAGATCATCTGCCAGTATCTTTAAATTACATTCTTCAATATAAATATCCAATTTTACATTCATAATAAAAAACTTATACATTTGAGAAATGGAAACAGCACCCAGAACTATTCCACAGTAGGAGGAGGTAACGTTGTTAGCCAGAGAGGAGCCAGAGCTGGTCAACAGCATGCAGAGCTCCTACAAGCAGGGTGAGTTCGATAAACATACATAAATAGGCACATGAGAAGGTACCACAGGGTTTGCCTGATCTAGACCACTGGTCGACTGACCCCCAAGGTGTTTGGTAAAATCCACCCTACATACACAGGAGTGTACGATGTACAAACACAGACACACAAACTCAGGACCCTCAACAACTATGACTCTTTACAGGCGAGGCATGCTGCGTAGGCCAGGGTCTTGATGAAATACAGATAAAAGTTCTATTTTTCCTACAAATCTTTTAAAACAATCATAAGAATAAAGAGAAGTGAACCCAACCCATATCTACCCAAAAGTTGCCAGAGAGGAGGCGGGAGAGTTATTTGACCCACCTGTGGTCCCGATGAGCCTATACCTGGGCTCAAACACCCTGTGAGTAGAGGTGCATGCGCTCATCAGAACATTTCCAACTGGTTGTACTCAGCATCTTGCAAGGATGATCAGCATTTCACTTACAAGAGAAAACAGAGCATGTGTTTATCTTTCAAAGCAGATCAGCGGCATCGTGCAAGGATGATCAGAGCAGGTCTTCTATCAGCATCTTGCAAGGAAGATCAGCGACATCTTGGCAAGGAAGACCACAGCAGGTCTTCAATCAGCATCTTCCAAAGAAGATCAGCAACGTCCCGCAAGGCAGATCAGAGCAGGTCTTTTATATTGCAAAGCAGATGGACATCTTGCAAGGCAGATCAGAGCAGGTTTTCTGTCACCATCCTGCAAGGCACATCAGAAGCGTCTTGTAAGAAAAACAGAGCAAGTCTACTCTCAGCACATTTTAAGGAAGACCAGGGACATCTTGCAAGGCAGATCAGAGCAGGTCTTCTGTCTGTGTCTTCCAAGGAAGATCAGCGGCATCTTGCAAGGCACATCAGAGCAGGTCTTCTTTCAGCATTTTTTAAGGAAGACCAGGGATATCTTGCAAGGTAGATCAGAGCAGGTCTTTCATCAATATCTTGCAAGGCAGTTCGGCAGCATTAGGAATGGAAGATCAGATAAGGTCTTCTCTAAGCATCTTTTAAGGAAGACCAGGGATACCTTTCAAGGCGGATCAGAGCATGTCTTCTGTCAGCATCTTGCAAGGCAGATCAGTGACAACTTGCAAGAAAGATCTGAGCAGGTCTTCTATCACGATCTTGCAAGGCAGATCAGAAGCATCTTGAAAGGAAGATCAGAGCAGGTCTTTTCTCAGCACCTTTTAAGGAAACCAGGGATCTCTTGCAAGGAAGATCAGCAAAATCTTGCAAGGAAGATCAGAGCAGGTCTTCTCTCGCAACTTGCATGGAAGATCATGGCAGGTCTTCTATCAGCATCTTGCAAGGCAAGGCACATCAGGGAAGATCAGAAAAAGTCTCCTGTCAACACCTTTAAAAGAATATCAGCGACAGCTTGCAAGATAGATTAGAGCAGGTTTTCCCAGCATCATGCAAGGAGGATTAGTGACATCTTACAAGGAAGACCATAGCAGCTCTTCTATCACCAGCTTTCCAGGCAGATCAACAACATCCTTCAAGGAAAATCTGGGCAGGTCTTCTCCCAGCATCTTACAAGGTAGATCAGCAAAATCTTGCAAGGCAGATCAGAGCAAGTCTCCTCTCAGCAGCTTGCAAGGCTGATCAGTGACATCTTTCAAGGAAGATCAGGACAGGTGTTCTCACAGAGTCTTGCAAGCAAGATCAGCAACATATTGTCAAGGAAGATCAGAGCAGGTCTTCTATCAACATCTTGCAGGGAAGATCAGTAGACCAGAGGCCAATGTCTGTCCTTGTGTAACTATTCCCTGCTTTCGTGGGGTGTAGATCACCATGACCCTGCCGATATGAGTAGAAATCTCTTTTCTATATTAAAAAGGAACAAGCTCTTTTAGGTAGAGATGCTGCACTTGAGACCATGAGTCATTCACAGGTAGGAGTCAGTAACCTAGGTCCTTCAGGATTGACTGGACCTGCTCTTTCAGAAAATTCCACTAAAAGTCACACACGGGAAATTCTTAGTTATAATGAAAGAAAAGAAAAGAGAGGTGAGGAATGGCTG
>NW_022111347.1:119367-120499 GCF_000313985.2 Echinops telfairi | reverse complement strand
GTTTGTTTTCTGAATCTGAATCATCTAATGTCCCATTCAATACCTTATATACATTGGTCTGTCCTCCGTGGTCAATGGCCCACAAGATTGTTACCTTCCCAAACCACTCAGTTCACGAGCTTCCCTTCCAGGATTGTGGCCAGGCTTCTTTATCATCGTTATTGAAACAGCCAGTGAAAAAGCAGAAGTTGGGCTCACAAAGAAAAGTGGTCAGGGATCATCAGGCAATCACGGAAAAAATGACTATTGACAGAGGACAATTTCTATTGGACACTGAAATAGAATGAATTTTCTGCCATGGAAATGTGTTCATTATCAACTCTGGAAGAAAGCATATTGCAATATAAAAACCAGCAACAACAGTTTCTTCCCTCTTTTCTCTTGTCCCGAGTCTTAGTCTGTTTCTTTATTTGTGTCTATTTGTCTGAGCGTTTTACTATGCTGCTCTCAGTTTCAATCCAGCATAATGGATTAATAAAGTCAATGATTCTTAGTAGGTTGGGTACCCATAAAAAAGGCCTTTACTGATTTCTTTTGTCTTTTTTGTTCAAAGTGAACTTTCCCCCCCCTATAATTAAAAGACCCTAATCCAGTTCAGTTTAACTTTTCCAGCTTTTTGGTGTTTTTTTCTTTTTTTGGTTAGTCTTCTCTCATATTGACATAATCTTGTCTGGTATATTCTGACACTTCTGTTTATCTTTCTTCCTGTTTTGTGGGATTTCCCCAGCTGTCTAGGTTATTTTTCAGCTTTGTGACAGTGCTTGGGTTACGTTTTGTAGTCTCTACAGGGGTTGAGCCTTAAGATGGGTTGTTATCACTAAGGCTCAGCTTTTGCAAGTGCTGAGTGACTAGGCTCTTTCCTTTTTGTAAGTCATTGTGTAATTGGTCATATGCCTGCAGTAAATAGATGGCACTTCCTTAGGTTCAGCTCTTTCAATTACTGGTTTGACATTTCTAGGGTTCTTAAGTCTATTTCCAAAGATCTGGGTTTGTAAGCTTTCTTATCTTTAAGAGCTTGCTTCACTTCACCCCATGGGCTGCCTAGAGGCAAGTCCTGAGGTTTATCTTTTTTAAACATAGAAAACATGGTTATATAGATCCTGGATCCACAACCACTTCTGTAATTTCCTCA
>NW_022111347.1:111205-112785 GCF_000313985.2 Echinops telfairi | reverse complement strand
TACACAATTGATGTTTGTATGGATTGCGATAACAGTTGTATGAGCCCCTAATAAAATGTTTTTAAAAAAATTTTCTTTCCCTTTCTTCTTACTGCCCCTACCACATTCCATCACCCTTGTAGTCTGTAAAATCCTATCTTTTCCTATGAAAGCTACATTTTCTTAATTTCATATAATAATGAGTTCATAAAATAGTTATCTTTGTGAGATTGATTAATATTCCTGTTAATTAATGTTCTCTTGCTAAGTCCATGTCTTAAAATGATTAACAGACTCATCATATTTTTAAGTAATATTCCATAACATTCCATTGTATAAATACAGAAGCTGGTTTAGCCATCCCTCTAGAGTCAGGTTTTGATTGTTCCCATTGTTTTGCTTTTATAGAAATTTCCACAATAAACAAAATTTTACACCTGTCTTTCAATGTTTTGTCCTTTAGTTTTTTGTTTTATTTTTAATCAAAATAGTTTCTAAAACTTTCTTTGGCTTTGAAAAGAACTGTGAATTTCTGGTTGCAAGGAAACCATGTGAAGTGCCAAAGTGATTGAAGAGTCAACTTTTCATGTTGTGGATACCCCGTTTCACAAATATCACATGAGGTCTCGAAGCCAAGGCTATGTGACACGTGCATACACCGCAGGTGAGCGATGTAGTCTCCTGAGTGCTCAGTATAGTCTTATCCTCTTGAAACTCTGGTTCTGCTTCTTTATTTCTGCCTGTCTGGATCAGCCTATGAATATGTTGTTCTCATGGTCCCAATCGCCAGACTTGAGATGAAAGTACATTTAATGAACTAAGTGACCAACAAAACGCCCTTCACTGATCCCTCTGAGTACAACTGTGCTGTTGGGGCACATTCAAAATGTACTTCACCAGCCTTTGTGAAGGCAGGCTGTCTAGGATGTTGCTTGAAAGTCTCAGGCTAGAATTGCATAGCATCACTTTGTAGACAACAACCGGTAATGTAGTAGGCACATACAGCTGCACTGATGCAACCAGAACACTGACACTGAATCTGCCACTGGGGTGGTCAATTAGGAGTCCCTTTTGATCAACCTGTTGGAGATGCTCAGATGTGTGCATTCCCATTGACACCTTCAGGGAAATTTCACTTTAAGACGCTGCCATTGGAGGTGTGTCTGGCGTCTGCAGGTGTGTGCATGCGTGCGTGCGTGTTCGGGTATGTGTGCACGCGCGTACCTCAAATTATGTGGCAAAAAGCAGGTTTGTGCAATGACCACAGATAACAATATCTATACCTGTATTTTTCCAGAGGTTACCAGACCATCAGCTCCTGAAGCATCAGACTCCATTGTTTATCTAAAGGGGCATGCTTCTGTCTGCCTGCCTATCTTAATGGCCTTCTTTACCAGCTTTCTGAGTTAGAAGACTCGCTCTACTGATTAAGCTTAAAAGCAATTTGTACTGCAAATAGGGGACTGGTACATTTTTAAATTCCAACAACTAAATCTGATATGGTTATATTTCTCATATTTTAACTAACAGTGGGCTAACCCTTTCACTCTCCCTCCACCCTCACAGTTTTGACTTAACCATTTCAAGCTCCTTAAGGTACT
>NW_022111347.1:109566-111105 GCF_000313985.2 Echinops telfairi | reverse complement strand
TCTTCTGGCAGTCCATGGTACTTTCAGCATTCTTTGCCAATACCATAATTCAAATGAATTGATCCTTCTTTTGTCTTCCTTACTCAATATCCAACCTGCATATGATGGGACTAGAAAAAGGTGTACTTCTGTCCTCAAAGTGACATCTTTCCTCTTCAGTACTTTAAAGAGGTCTTGTACAGCAGATATGCCCAATGTGAACATGTGTCTAAACGAGATGAAATCCTTGACAACTTCCATATTTCCCCTATTTATCATATCACCTATCGGTCCAGTTTTGAGAGTTTCATTTTCATTACATTGCTTTGGAATCCATGCTGACGGTTTCCATCATTTTCAGCATGCAAGGTGTGTCATGTTAGATTGACAGATGTTAACAAGCCTTTCTCCTAGAAAGCAGACTATAAAGCCAAGTTCTTCTTCAGAAACTCCAGCTTCTTGGATGATTTGCTCAGCATATAGATTGAATAAGTATGATGAATGGATACAATGCTGACATACACCTTTCCTGATTCTAAACCACAAAATATTCACTTCTTTTTAAATGAGAGCCTCTTGATCCATGTACAAGTTCTTCTTGAGCACAACTATATGTTTGGAAATTTGAATTCATCTCTATGCTGTGATCCTGTGTTAGGCCAAGTTGTCTAGAGAAACAAATCCAGTGACACTCATATATGTAAATGGAATAGTTCTATATCAAGATGTAACGTTATATCAAGAAGGCATCCTATCCCAGTCTACATCAAGGTCACAAGTCTGATGCAGGGCAGGGTTCTCTGCACACTCACATAGCTGCAGGATGATGAGGTATAAAAGTGAAGGGAGATGTGGAAGATAATAGGCCAGTGGATGCAGAATCATCACATGGATCCAATGTCAACTGTAATGTGGAAGGGCGGCAATAGCTCTCAGGCTCAGGCAGCCGACATGGGACTACCCTTGAAGAAAGACACTAGAATTCTATCAAGCAGGAAAATGGAGTGGCAGATAGAGGGAAATGTAAAGAATCTCCAGTTATTAGAAGGCCACACTCCCAGGGAGGTATCATAAGGCTATGACCTGATTGGCAGGTTGGATTCCACCACTACACTTTCATTCATCTTGAAGCTGACATAAATCTACCTGCCAGAGATCCACAGTTAAACGCTTTTGCATAGTCAGTGAAACACAAGTAAGAGTCCGGTCGCTTTCAGCCAGGACCCATCTGATGTCAGTAATGACATCTCATTTCACGTTCTCTTCTGAAGCCAGATTGCATTTCTGGAGTCTCCCTGTTGAAGTACTGCTGCACTCATTATTGAATTATCTTCTGCAAAATGTTATGTGCGTGTGTTAGTCTATTGGTTCATCATTTCTACAGTTTTTATTGTCAGTTAGCTATATTTTAAACTTCTTACATAGAGGAATGGGTGATTCCTGGGTTTCATCAGCTGGTTGAAACATTGCAGGTGGTATTCTGTCAACTCCTGGAGCCTTGTTTTTTGCCAATATCTTCAGTACCATTTGGACTTCTTCCTTCAGTACCATTGGTTCTTG
>NW_022111347.1:74688-88377 GCF_000313985.2 Echinops telfairi | reverse complement strand
CTCTCTGCCTTAGAAGCTGGCTCTCCCCCTGCTTAGATTCCTTCTGCCAGTTCTGCAGCAGACATTAGAGCTGTTTAACCCCTCCCTCACCTGTTCTGCTGTAGTTTGTTCTGTATTAAAACTAATGTTTGTTCTGTATTAAACCTAATGTTGGGTCTGTATTAAACCTAATGTTCTCTTCCTTTATGTAGCAGTGGGTCTCATGGACTTTACACCTTTCAATTTAGCTAATCTTCTGGATTTAGACAAAAGGCCAGCTCTAACATTTCTTATCTTACTATCCTAAACCCCTTTCTCCTAATTTCCTGTTCCGTACAAACCACATCTCCCTCATTAATCTATAAATTAAAGGTCTCATTCTGTCTCTTGTCTCTGTAAAACCTAATATATGGTGGCCTGCACAGGGAGGCTGTCTAGGCTAGGACTGGATTGGCACTGTCCTTTCCCTAGCCACTAAAGTCCCCAGCAGCCTTTCCAGACCCCCTTCTAGGGAGCCCAGCAAAGGGATCTCCACATCTTCAGCTAAAGGCCCTCTGACAATGCATTGGCGAGTGTTAAATCCAAAGCTTCCTACTCCAAGGCTGTCTGCTCATTTTTCCTTGGCCTTTCCGAAAATGTCCATTTATCAGAAATCTTTGCTCAGTCAGATGGCCTTCCCAACCCATGGGCTGAGGTGGTAATTATTCAGTGTAAGGACACTCTCCTCTTTTGCTACCTCATTTAAAGAGAGCTCAAATTTTTGCTCAGCCTTTTAAAATGGGTTGTAAGGGTTCTAAGTGTGTTAGTCCTGATAGGCTAGAGAAACAATTCCATAGAAACGCATATGTGTATAAGACAGATATTTATATAAAGGGTAATTGTACATTAAGAAAGAATCCCACTGAATCCAATCAAATCCCCTAAGTCAGATATTAGCCCATATGTCCAATACACATGCAATGATGCCGAATGCAGGATGATCACAGGCCAGTGGGTAGGAAGTCTTTGGATCCAGTGGTGGTGTTAGCATGTCAGCATTGGCAGGGGTCTCCACCTGGCTTCTCTAGTTCCCAGGACATGGGGTCTATCAGCGTAGTGCCATGTGTCTGGTCAGTAGAGGGTCTCTACGGGAGTGAGCTGAAAGAGAGACTGTCTCCCGCCTCCAAAGAGTGAATTCAGGAATTCACATAATTGTCAGGAGAAGGCCATGCCTACACAGAGGCCATTGGTTATATCTTGATTGACAGGCTGGACTCCACCCCTTCACATTTAATTGTCAAATTGACAAACGATTATATAATGACCACAGTAAGCAATGGTCATAACACACCTCTAGTTTGTTTACTGGCAAACCTCAGTTATCCAAAGGGGAAAACTGATTATGTAATAATGTGTGACTGCAGTACAAATTGAACAATAACTCAAGATGGTTACCAGGTGGTATACTTGATTTAAAAATTATTCACGATCTCAATAATTTCTTTTTAATCTACAAAATATATTCTGATATTCCATATATCCAAGTTTTCTCTCTCCTTTGTGCTCAACCTCATTTGTATCAGAATTGTTCCACTATGCAAGTCCTACTGGTTCAGGAAAATGTTCCTCTCTCAGACTAAGAATCAGTCTTTGATCCTTTTGATCATGCTGTGCCAGCAATTTCAATGCCTATTGTCTCTGACCAAACTGCTGCTGTGCCTTCTTTCTCCCCTCCCCCTTACAACACCCTTCAGGTCTCTCCACCTCCCTGGATACTGCTGCATTCTCCCAGTTGCGAGAGTGTAACCCTATAACTCTTGCTATCATGTCTCATTCTTCTTCAGCCTTCCTCCTCACCACCTCCTCCCACCCGTGCCTTGTCTCAACCTCCTCCTACCACCTCTGAGCCTACAAGCTATAATCCAATATCCACAACTCTGTTACCTCATACAGTTTCTACCCAAACTCCTCCCTTGCCCATACCATGATTGTCCACTCCTCCCACCTCTTCTCTGTCACCAGTTCCCCTCCAACCCTTACCATGTTCTAAGACATTGGACACCTGCCCCCTACTGCCAGCACCATCTCTGCCTCTCACTCTTTTATGTTCAGCAATCCCCAGCACAAAGACAGCTCCTTCAAATCCAAAGGATCCATCCTCAAATCCTGCCCCCCTCATTCCCCTTTGTGATGTCTCAGGAGCAGAGAGGCTAGTAAAAGTTCATATCCCTTTCTTGTTAAATTATTTATCAGTCTTAGGAAAACATCTTGGATGTTATACATTGAGCCCAGACACTTATATTAAAGGATTTAAATATCTCACTCAGTCATATGATCTTACCTGGTATGACATCCATATGATTTCAACAACTACCTTGACCCCTGAAGATGGGGAGGTAGTCTAGATAGCTGCACAAAGAGAAGTGATGAAGTGCCTGTCCAGACCGGGATAAGCCCGTGGACTTCAAGGCAGTCCCCAGCACAACCCTAATTGGAATTATCAGGTGGTCGTGAGGACCATGTTCTTCAAAATGATATGATTTGTATCTCATTGAGGGTTTGCAGATAGCCTCAACTAAGGCAGTCAATTATGATAAAATTAGGAAAATCATTCAGGAACCAAATGAAAATTCTGCCAAATTTCTCTCACATCTTTCAGAAGGTTTAAGTATACCAAAGTAGACCCTACTACACCAGAAGGGATGATTGTACTTCACTCAAATTTTATCTCACAATCAGCTCCAGATATTAAAAGAAAATTTTAAAGGTTAGAATATGGAGCCCAGGCTTCACAGCAAGATCTTCTCAATGCAGCATTCAAAGTTTTCAACAGTAGGGAGGATCAGGAAAAGTTATATAAGCTACAAAGAGATAAGGTTAAATGTCAAGTGTTAGCAAGTGCCCTCCAGGTCAAAGTGGGTGTGTCTAAACTAGTTATTGGGCTGCACATGAGTATGCCACGAGGACCCTGCTTCAAACGCTCCCAATCGGGACATTGGGCAAATGTATGCCCCAATCTGTGACCTCCAAGAAGGCCATGTGCATACCACGAACAGAAAGATCACCGGGGAAATGACTGCCCAACTCGAAAGTGAGTGGGATAGTTTATCCCACCAGACCTCCGGAGCAACCTGCTCAAGATGCCTCAGTGTTAGCGCTGCTTGGCTTGGCCTTGGAGGATTGATGGTACCCAGGGTGTGAGGCCCCACTGAAGATCACCCATCCTCGAGCCCAGGGTAACTATTATTGTCTCAAGAGAGCCCGTTTCTTTCCTTCTAGACTCAGGGGTCACTTACTCACTCTTACCTGAACAGGCAGGTAAACTTAGTTAGCATCCACCACTATTGTGGGAGTCTCTGGTACAACTCCACAACCTCTTATTACACAACCACTTTTATGTAGTCTGTATAATGTACAATTCACACATCAATTTCTAGTCCTCTAAAATCGTCCTACTCCTTTACTGGGAAGAGATGTTCTTGCTAAAACTCAGAGCAGTGATAAGTTTGCCTCACCAGCCCCAGACCTATTGCTTCTCTTACAAGCAGTGCCAGATACTCTGCCTGTCTTCACTTCCTCCCTAAGTGACTCTAGTGTCACCACACCCCCTGCCAGTTCTTTCCCTTTACCACCTGATCTGGTTTACTCACAGGTGTGGGATGTCACTCAACCTTCAGTTGGTAGGCATCATCAGCCTGTTTACACCAGGTTAAAAGACCCCTCAAAATGTCCTAATGTGCCCCGGTACCTAGCATCCTCTGACGCTCACAAGGCCTCAAAACCATAATCTCAAAACTACTTACAGCAGGCCTGTTATTTTTTATTTATTTATTTATTTTTTTTAAGCAAAAGGGAAAAAATTTATTGGAACCCATACGGGAACCCTAGAGGGGCCCAGCATACCTACTGTGTAGGATGCCCAGCAAAGGGTCATACCATTCACTATAGCCCCATGTTCCAGAGGGACTCTCCTTGAGCCGAGCCCCAAAGGCCCAGGACTGGCTGGGGGTGGGTAACAGCAGGCTTGTTAAGGCCAACCCACTCTCCTTACCCCATGCCTATCCTGCCAGTTATTAAACCCAATGGAAGTTGCAGATTTGTCCAAGACCTTAGGGCCATTAATGCCTCTGTCCTTCTTATTCATCCCACCGTGCCCAACCCTTAACACTCTGTTCTCTACCATCTCTCCTAAAACTAAACATACACGGTTGCCTCCTTTACTATCCCACTTGATGAAAGGACCCAAGACCTCTTCGCCTTTACCTGGGCAGTCCCCGATAACTTACAGTCTCAACAGCTATGTTGGGGTGTTTTGCTCCAGTGTTATTTAAATGGCAGCCACTTATTTAGCCAAGCCTTGATGATTGACTTCCTGTCCCTAGTCCTTTTCCTCCTCCACTATGTAGATGACAGGTATCAGAAGATTCATAACCTTCATAACATACAATTTTCCTCTAATTCTTTAATGTTTCCCCCTGCCCCCCCAACTATCAATGACCCCAATTCTACCTTACAAATCTGGCCAGAGCATCTGTACATGGGTACAGATAAGAGCTGGAAACACAGGGAATCCTGGACAGAGAAACCCCTCAGGATCAATATTGAAGTAGTCATACCAGGAGGGGGAGGGGAAGGTGAAGGTCAGGGGAGATAAGGGAAACTGATCACAATGATCTACCTATAAACCACTCCCAGGGGGATGGGCAATAGAAAAGTGGATGAAGGAAGACATCGGTCAGTGTAAGAAATGAAATAATAATAATTTATATATTATCAAGGGTTCATGAGGGAGGGGAAAATGAGAAGCTGATACCAAGGGCTCAAGTATACAAAAAATGTTTGAAAATTATGATGGCAACAAATGTACAAATATGCTTGACACAATGGATGGATGGATTGTGATAAGAATTGTACGAGTCCCCAATAACATGATTTAAAAAAATAAAAATAAAAGATTCATAACAAACGAACAACACGTTGTTGATGTCCTTCCCTTTCAGATTCCCAAAATCACACTAATTGTCTTTTAAACTTCCTGGCAGATAATGGGTACCGAGTATCTCCCACCAAGGTACAGCTTTCTCTCACCTCTGTAATCTATCTGGAAGTCTGACTCACAAGGAATTCCATAGAGATTACAGTTGATAGAAAACAGCTTCTTCCTCAACTCCCAACTCCCTCTACAAAAACTGAAATGCTCTCCTTTCTAGACCTTGATTCCCAGTCAAGGCTGTGGATTCCAAATTTTAATGGGTTAGCCAAACCTCTCTATGAAGCAGCTGAGGGACAAGCCCCTGAACCTTTAGGACCAACAGTATCCATTATAAGCCATACAAAGCACTTAGATCTGCCTTGTTATTAGCTTCTGCACTTTTCCCTCCTAATCTAACACTCCCCTTCATTCTATATGTACATGAAACTGGTGGTATGGCAGTGGAAGTCCAAGGCCAGGAAACAGGACCTACTTTCGGTCCAATAGCCCATTTAGCTAAACAGATCTAGCTGTACAGGGATGGGCTCCATGCTTATGGGTCATGGCAGAAGCTGCTTTCCTAGCCCAAGAAAGGAGCTCTTACAATTCTTATTACAATCCATACATCAATTGCATCAGGCATATTTGTACATATGTTGACATTGTTCTTTTTTAGACATTTACTTCCTATTGAGCCCTTGATATCAGCTCCTCTTGTTTTACATTCCTCTCCCCACCCTTGTGGCCCCTTGATAGATTATAAATTGTCATTATTTTCATATCTCACAACCATTGCTGTCTCCCTTTCCCCATGGTTTCTGTTCTTCCTTCTGGAGGGGTATGTGTGGTTATGTGCCAGTCATCGCAATTGGTCCTCCCCTCCTCTCCCCACCTTCCCCCTACCCTTCTGGTATTGCTACTCTCATCCCTGTACCTGGATTCCATGTGTCATGAACTGTATCTCTTATTTATACCTGTGTACATGCCCACTCCAGTGCAGAGTGAGAAATAGCAGTAGGGTCATGACAGTGGGGAGTGAGGAAGTCTCATGGAACCAGAAGAATATTGTGTGATCCATTGGTGTTCTACTGCACTCTGGTTGACTCATACCTTCCCTGCAACCCCTCTGTGGGGGGATTTTCCATGGTTTACAGATGGGCTATGGGTCTCTGCTCCAACCTCCCTCATTCTCAGCAACGTGCTTTTGTTTGTTTGTTATGAATCTTCTGATGCCCGTTACCCAGTCCTGATGACACTTCTTGATCACCCTGCCTGGTGTACTTCTCCCATGTGGGCTTGTTTCTTCACTGCTGCATGGTCGCTTGTTTAACTTCAAGTCTTTAAGACCCCATACGCTGTATCTATCAATAGCTGGAAACCATCTTTCTTTACCACATTTGCTTGTGCAGCCATTTTGCCTTCAGCAATTGTGCGAGTGTGTGTGTGTGTAGGTGAGCATCACAAAATGCCAGTTTATTAGAACAAAGTATTCTTGTATTGAAGGGGGGGGGGTATCAGCTGAGGCCCAAGGTCCGTCCACAACCTCAGTGTATTTCCTTGTAAATATGTGTGCATAGGGCAATACCTCTATTTTTATGGATTAATGTATTTACATAAGTATACACCCCTGCTTATACCTCTATCTATAGCTTTGCTTCCTAGAGCCTTCCTCTGTTCTTTTTGCCTTCCTCCTACCCCACCATCACATTCCCCCATCTTCCACCTCTTAGTACTTCCTCTCAGATTGCTGCTGCTCCAACACCCATAGGATCTCTACAGCCTCCTTGTTGTTGGTTTTAATTCTATAGTTGTTCCCCTGTCTATGGCGTTGTTTGCTCACCACACCCTCTGTCCTTCTTCTTGAGGACTTCTGTGCTAATGCTGGGCTTCTTCTCCCCTCTCCATATAAAATGTGTGGTCAATTCTTTGAAGAAGGTTGTTGGTATTTCAATCAGGATAACATTAAACTTATAAAGTGCTTTGGGTAAGATTGGCATCTTATATATGTTGAGCTTTCCAGTCCACAAGTATGGCATGTTCTTCCATTTGTGGAGGTCATTTTTGGTTTCCTCTAGTAGGGTCTTGTAGTTTTCCTTGTATAAGTCTTTAGATTTTTTGGTTAAACATGTTCCTAGATATTTCAATTTGCTCTTGACCATTGTGAAGGGCACTGCCTTCTTGATCTTCTCTCCCATGGTCCTGTCAAATGTATATAGCAAACCAATAGACTTCTGTTTGTTGATCTCGTATCCTATCACTCTTCCATATTCTGCTATTGCTGTCAGTTCTTTTGGGATTTAAAATGTACAAAATCAGATTGTCTGCAAAAAGCAAGAGTTTCACCTCATCCTGTCTCACTTGGATACCTTTAATGTCCTTCCACTGTCTTACATTGTTTGCTAAAGCCTCCTGTCCAATATTGAATACAAGTAGGGAGAAAGGGCATCCTTGTCTGGTCTCCTTTTTCAGTGGGATTGTTTTCCTCTCTTCTCAATAGACTATAATGTTGGCTTTTGGCTTTTCATAGATAGCTTGTATTAACTTGAGGAATTTTCCTTTTATTCCTATATCTTCATGAGTGTCTTAATTAGGTATGGGTATTGGATGTTGTCAAATGCTTTTTCTGCATCTATCGATATTATCATGTGGTTCTTATCAATGTGGTGTATAATATTGATGGATTTTTGAATAATAAATCATCCCTGCATCCCTGGGATGAATCCTACCTGATCATGCTGAACGATATATTTTATATACTTTTGTATTCTATTAGCCAATAGATATCTTGTTAAGGATTTTTGCACCTGTGTTCATTAGAGATATCATGTCAGAGGAAACCAGCCTTTCTCTAACAACTGAAGGGTCCATAGGCACAATTGTACGGTGATAATATATAAAGGTTATAGTAACGTTGTATAGGATAGGAGAAATAGAAGCATGAGTAAAATAAAGGAGTCAGATACATTTCCTGGTAGCATGCTCACCTTAGCCCCTCTTGGTTGCCCATGTAGAGGTGGGAGAAGACAGAGCAAGTCTTTACTGTCTTGGGATATTAATAAATAGTTTTATGTTACATTTATTTTATTTCCAAATAAAACTCCTGTGGTTTCTTTAGTTAGCAACCCCAAGATTGCGGTTTTCATAATTTCTGGTGGGCTGTCTTGAACAAGCTGGAATTCCTCTTGGCTGTTTAAATCAATCAAAAAGCTTCCCCCAGCAGTGTGATTGTTTGATAAAGCTGGCTGGACTCTGGTGCATTTCCTGCTTGGCTTATTAGGAACAGAATCCCTTATGCTCTCTTGGGTGGAGCTTGGAGCATGCCCCCTTACAGGTTTCCAGACTGGGAAATGCTCACCAATGGGATTCCTTCACTGTTGAATCTTGAGTGACATTGATTCGTCCAATGATCTCCCCTCTTGCAATGGGGGCATGGTCCTGTTCTCTGGAACCCACCTCTTTCCCCGGGGCCTGTCTGTTGTGAATTGCCCTGTTTCTTCGTGAAAGCTGCATGCATTATTTTTGAAAATTCACCTCTTCCCCACATATAAAGCACTTCCCCTTATGCCTGGTGTAATTTACCAAGGCAGCTACCATAGGTCACTCTTGTATTCATCTGTTCCTACATCCCTGCACATTCTGAAATAATCAAACAGTGAGCTCTGTTCCTTGAATGGGTAGATCACAGATTGACATGATGGTTTCAAATTTAAAATTCTAATGTAAGAATGAGATGATCAGTAGCCCCATTTTTGCGAATTGCATCCTGCAAACGAGATAAAGTCTAGATAAGGCTCATCATTTTTTTAAATCTTTTTTTTCTTTTGAGAGAGTGAGACATTGAGAGAGTGAGAATGAGACAGTGATAGAGTGAGGCAGTGAGCGAGTGAGAATGAGACCGTGTGAGAGTGAGGCAGTAAGAGTGAGGCAGTGAGAGTGAGGCAGTGAGTGAGTGAGGCAGTGAGTGCGTGAGACAGTGAGAGAGTGAGTCAATGAGTGAGTGAGTCAGTGAGAGAGTGAGGCAGTGAGAGAGTGAGACAGTGGGTGAGTGAGGCAGTGAGAGGGTGAGTCAGTGAGAGAGTGAGAATGAGATAGTGAGAGGGTGAGTCAGTGAGAGAGTGAGAATGAGACTGAAAGGGTGAGTCAGTGAGAGAGTGAGGCAATGAGTGAGTGAGTCAGTGAGTGAGTGAGGCCTTGAGTGAGTGAGATAGTGAGAAATTCACTGCAGTGAATTAAAAAAAAATGGGCCATCTGCCTCCTGATAGTGCAATATTCTCCCAGTCCTTTAGGCAAACCTAGTGTACCTGTGAGAATGCCTGTTCAGTAAACTAGTTGTGACTCAACTGTGATATAATTCTTATTCCCTAGCAACTGATGAATTCCAATATCTATTCCATCCTCAGTATTTCTAAGAGCATGTGCATGCACTGCTTCATTCCACCATATCTGATATTATAAGAATTCTGAAGGAGAGAGACATGCTTTTGTCAGAGATCTCCAATCATCAGGGATCCTGTGTTCAGCCTGCCAAAGACTTTAATCATGCTAATTACAGAAGAGGAGCTTGGCCATAAGTAGAGACTGCTTGCTTGAGATCTTTCAGTAGCTTAAAGGGGAAGGCATTATGATGTCGTTCTTGAACACTTTGTGGGGGTTTTGGGTCAGGCTGTGTGTTAATGATGTGAAAAGGAAAAGCCATCCATGGGTATGCTCTGTCCTTCCCTATGAACCATTCTTAGGTTAATAGCTACCATGTCCCAGATCTCCATATCAAAGGTTCCTGACTCTGGAAAAGAAGGTTTAAATTTCTTTACCACTTGAAGAAACTCCTTTATTTTTTTATGTTACCACTACATTTTGTTTCTTCAAGAGGTGGCTAAGAGTGATATAGTACTCTGTATCTTTGCTCTTCACCTGACCCATATCTTAGTCATTCTAAAAATACTCAAATTTCCCGATTTACCCACTGTCTGAAGAGTTCGTACAATTGTTACACGGGGTATAACTCAAAAGAATTATTTTCCTACAGCCCCATGTTGGGCATCATTTCTCAGAAGAAACCAGCCTCTAACAGCCAAAGGGTCCATCGGCACAATTGTACAGTGATAATATATAAAGGTTATAGTAAAGTCATAGAAGATAGGATAGCGAGTAAAATAGAGGAGTCAGACACATTTCCTGGTAGCATGCTCACCTCATCCCCTCTTGGTTGCCCATGTAGAGGTGGGAGAAGAGACAGAGAGTCTTTAGAGTCTTTGGATATTTATAGGTATCCATAAAACATGCACATTTGGTAGTTACATACGTCACAAGGTGGGTGGTAACCACATTAAGGTCCCTGAGTTCACTTACCTGCATTGGGGGAAGGTATGAGGGCTATGGGTGCCTTGATGGGAGGAGGTAAAAAAATAATGCCCATTTCTATAGGGAGATAGAATCAACCATGTGCTCACTTTAAGGCAGCATAGCTGTTAGGGGAGAATCTGTAGGAATGATATTGAAAGCAGGATAATGTACCAAAGTGGTATCTTTCCTATCATGGAATACTAGCTTTTCAAATTCCCTTTGTTATAAGTTAGAGAATATAGTCCTAGTTATAGTTCCCTCAGTATTAGTTTACCACAATATAGGTCTGTACTTCCCTATTCCTGTGGGATCATTACCCTATTTGAGTATCAAAGTTATACTGCCTTCGTAGAATGTGTTTGGAAGTTTGCAAGTTTGCCATCCTTTTCTATGCTCTGGAATAATTTGTTGAGGATTGGTGAGAGCCCTTCACTGAATGCTTGATAGAATTCCCCTGTGAAGCTGTCTGGTCCAGGGCCTTTTTTTTGTTGGTAGCTTCTTGATAACCATGTCTATTTCTTCTTTTGTTATGGGAAAGTTTCTTGAGGTTCTTGACCTCTATCTGGGATAATCTAGGGAAGGATTGTTTTTCCAACTATTTGTCCATGCCATCCACATTTTTTAATTCATTAAGATACAGTCTTTCATAGTACTTTGTGATTATCCTTTTAATCTCATTGGGGTCTGTTGTGATTTCCCCTATTTCACCACTCAGCAGGTCTTCTCTCAGCAGCTTACAAGGATGATCAGCGACATCTTTCGAGGAAGACCAGGGCAGGTGTTCTCACAGAATCTTGCAAGGAAGATCAGAGCAGGTCTTCTATCAGCATCTTGTAGGGAAAACCAGTGGTGTTTTCAAGGAAGGGCAGATCAGATTGATCCCATCTCACAAGGAAGAGCCTATCATTTGTGGGTTAGGGAGTGGTGCTGGGATCATTTTTCAGAGAGAGTACCGTGTGAAGTCGCTTTGCATGTCATCACATGCAGCTGCTGCTTCTAAGTCTGTATTATCAGCATGTTGTGCCTACCTTCAGATTTTGCTGTGTTTTGTTGCACCACCTGAGTTTGTGTGTCTGCCTGTGGATTAGGCACTGCCTGGTTGTCACTCATCTGTCTTTTTCAATTTCATACCTTACACTCACACACACAGACACACACATCACCATTTACATGAGACCGACAAGATCATCTGCCAGTATCTTTAAATTACATTCTTCAATATAAATATCCAATTTTTAAATTCATAATAAAAAACTTATACATTTGAGAAATGGAAACAGCACCCAGAACTATTCCACAGTAGGAGGAGGTAACGTTGTTAGCCAGAGAGGAGCCAGAGCTGGTCGACAGCATGCAGAGCTCCTCCGAGCAGGGTGAGTTTGACAAACATACATAAATAGGCACATGAGAAGGTACCACAGGGTTTGCCTGATCTAGACCACTGGTCGACTGACCCCAAGGTGTTTGGTAAAATCCACCCTACACAAACAGGTGTGTATGATGCACACACACACACACACACACACACACAAAATCAGGACCCTCAACAATTATGACTCTATACAGGCAAGGCACGCTGTATATGCCAGGGTCTTGATGTACAATTATGAAATACAGATAAAAGTCCTATTTTTCCTACAAACCTTTTAAAACAATCATAAGAATAAAGAGAAGTGAACCCAACCCATATCTACCTAAAAGTTGCCAGAGAGGAGGAGGGAGAGTTATTTGACCCACCTATCGTCCTGATGAGCCTATACCTGGGCTCAAACACCCTGTGAGTGGAGGCGCATGCGCTCATCAGAACATTTCCAACTGGTTGTACTCAGCATCTTGCAAGGATGATCAGCATTTCACTTACTAGGGAGATCAGAGCAGGTGTTCATCTTTCAAAGCAGATCAGTGACATCTTGCAAGGATGATCAAAGCAGGTCTTCTATCAGCATCTTTCAAGGATGATCAGCAACATCTTGGAAGGAAGATTAGACCAGGTCTTCTCACAGCATCTTGCAAGGAAGATCAGCAACATCTTGGCAAGGAAGACCACAGCAAGTCTTCAATCAGCATCTTCCAAAGAAGATCATCAACGTCTTGCAAGGAAGATCAGAGCAGGTCTTTTATATTGCAAAGCAGATTGACATCTTGCAAGGCAGATCAGAGCAGGTTTTCTATCACCATCCTGCAAGGCACATCAGAAGTGTCTTGCAAGAAAATCCGAGCAGGTCTTCTCTCAGCACCTTTTAAGGAAGACCAGGGATATCTTGCAAGGCAGATTAGAGCAGGTCTTCTGTCTGCATCTTCTAAGGAAAAACAGTGACATATTGGCAAGGAAGACCAGAGCAGGTCTTCAATCAGTATCTTCCAAGGAAGATCAGCAGTATCTTGTAAGGAAGTTCACGACAGGTCTTCTATCTTGCAAAGCAGATTAGTGACATCTTGGAAGGAAGATAAGACCAGGCCTTCTAACAGCATCTTGCAAGGAAGATTAGCGACATCTTATCAAGGAAGACCAGAGCAGGTCTTCAATCACCATCCTTCAAGGCTCATCAGAAGCATCTTGCCAGAAGATTAGAGCAGGTATTCTCTCAGCACCTTTTAAGGAAGACCAGGGACATCTTGCAAGGCAGATCAGAGCAGATCTTCTCTCGCAACTTGCAAGGAAGATCATGGCAGGTCTTCTATCAGCATCTTGCAAGGCAAGGCACATCAGGGAAGATCAGAGTAGGTCTTCTGTCAACACCTTTAAAAGAATATCAGCGACAGCTTGCAAGATAGATCAGAGCAGGTTTTCCCAGCATCTTGCAAGGAGGATTAGTGACATCTTACAAGGAAGACCATAGCAGGCCTTCTATCACCAGCTTGCCAAGCAGATCAACAATATCCTTCAAGGAAGATCTGGGCAGGTCTTCTCCCAGCATCTTACAAGGTAGATCAGCAAAATCTAGCAAGGCAGATCAGAGCAGGTCTCCTCTCAGCAGCTTGCAAGGATGATCAGCGACATCTTTCAAGGAAGATCAGGATAGATGTTCTCACAGAATCTTGCAAGCAAGATCAGCAACATATTGTCAAGGAAGATCAGAGCAGGTCTTCTATCAACATCTTGCAGGGAAGATCAGTAGACCAGAGGCCAATGTCTGTCCTTGTGTAACTATTCCCTGCTTCCGTGGGGTGTAGTTCACTATGACCCTGCCGATATGAGTAGAAATCTCTGTATTAAAAGGGAACAAGCTCTTTTAAGTAGAGATGCTGCACTTGAGACCATGAGTCATTCACAGGTAGGAGTCAGTAACCTAGGTCCTTCAGGATTGACTGGACCTGTTCTTTCAGAAAATTGCCCTAAAAGTCACACACGGGAAATTCTTAGTTATAATGAAAGAAAAGAAAAGAGGTGAGGAATGGCTGGCCACCTGTCAGAG
>NW_022111347.1:68131-74537 GCF_000313985.2 Echinops telfairi | reverse complement strand
TTATTTAGCCTAATGGACTGGCATGAAATCATAAAGAGTGAGACCTGCAATCAGGCACACAGGCAGACATACACAACTTAGGAAGTGTGGCTTAAACATATCCCAGTGTTCTTCATGAAGTCTTTTTTTTTATTTAATCATGTTATCATGGTCTCGTACAACTCTCATCCCAATCTCCACATCCATCCATTGTGTGAAGCACATTTGTACACTTGTTGCCATCACCATTCTCAAAACATTTTCTTTCTACTTGATCCCTTGGTATCAGCTCCTCATTTTTCCCCTCACGAACACTTGATAATTTATAGATTATTATTGTTTTGTCATATCTTACACTGCCCGATGTCTACCTTCCCCCACTTTTCTGTTACCCTTCCTCCAGGGAGAGGATTATATGTAGATTATTGTGTTCGGTTCCCCCTTTCTACTCCACCTTCCCCTTAGCCTCCTGGTATGGCTGCTCTCATTATTGGTCCTGCGGAGTTTATAGATGAAGTCTTTTGATGTGCATTAATGTTGTATTTTTAGTAGCTCCCAGTTCTTTATTTTGTCTTCTATTATGTGAATATTTTTCATTATGTCCATAGTGTGTTTATACCTTATATAACTGCCCTCAAATTTTTCCCTAAATTTTCATTGTCTGGCTGTATGGTCTAGGGTTTATATATAGGTATTGGATTTAACTTGGGTTCGTTTTTGTGTATTCTTTTGCTGGTGGAAATCCAATTTCTCCAACCCCATTTGTTGAAAAGGATATCTGCTCTCCACTTAATGTGTTTTAGTCCTTTATCAGAGATCAGGTGTCTATAGGTACTCGGTTGTATTTCTAGGTCCTCAATTCTAATCCACTGGTATTCATATAAACCGGTGTACCAGGCTGCTTTAAGTATCATGGCTATATAACACATTTTTAAAGCTTTGTTTTACTTTTTTTTTTTTTCCATGACACAAGTGGTTTTATTTCCAGCAGCGGGCCTGGCCCTCCCAGAGACATGCCCATCTTTGGAAAGGGTGTTTTTAATGAAAGGATAAAATGGGGCTTTGTTTTACTTTTAAATAGTGTTTTATGAGCAAGCAGAGCGGCTGTCGCCCGCGCCCAGCCTGCGCCTGCCTGTGCGCGGGTCCACAGGCTCTAGCAGCGGGACCCAGCATGGTCATGGCGGATGGCCCGAGGGACTTGCAGCGCGGGCCGGTCCGGGTGGGGTTCTACGATATCGAGGGCACGCTGGGCAAGGGCAACTTCTCCGTGGTGAAGCTGGGGCGGCACTGGATCACCAAGACGGAGGTGCGGCCAGGGGAGAGGGGGCAGCGTCTGAGGCGAGGGTTCGGAGCGGATCTGTTTACTGAGGATGCTGCTGAGGTGGCTGGGCCAGAGTAAGGGGGGCCGGGGTCGAGCGAGTCCAGGGCGCAAAGACTCAGGGGGTCAGGGGTACCAAGGGATGGGGCCCGGCCACCCAGACTTGAGTGTGTCACTGCGTCCTCTGGTTGGAAAGCCGAAGGCCCTTGGCTTGGCGGCCCGCCTCATCACCCCCAATGGCCTCTGGAGATCGCGCCCCGAGCCTCCCACCCGTGCGCTGACCTGGGCTGTGGCCTCCGCTCAGCAGCCCAAGTTCCGTGTCTCCCCTGCTTTCGGCTGGGGTGGGGGGTGGGGGTGCTGTGGGGGGGTGGGGGAGTGGGGAGTCTGTGCTCTGAGACATCACTGGCCCTGGGACCCTGGCGCCTGGCCTGGCCCGCCCTGTTGTTCAAGGGCAGCCACTGCCCATCTTCTCTCCCTCCCCTCTCCCCCCCTTCCCCTGAGAACCTTGGATTTGGTGAGGCCAGTCTGATCTCATGCCTGAAGTATTTCCATCTCATATTCTAGACAATAGGACTGGTTGAAATGGTCACCTCTCGATTGGTGCGATTGCGGTGTTGATCTTTCTTATCTGGAGTTGTCACTTCACCAGTTAGGCTAGTGGTTTGAGAATTCGTCTGCCTCTACTCTTAACCCCCTCAACTCCGCCGTGAGGGCGACTCCAGCAGCATCCCACCCCTCCCATTGCACACTCTAATGCACCGCACATATTTTCTCCCCAGTCCCTGTTCATACTGAACTCACCCCCCCTCTCTCCCAGTGCCTCATGCTGCTTTCCTCAGGGTCTCTATTTTAGGCTTGCAGATGAAATACCTTCGAAAAAAGGCAGCATCCAAGCTATTCTTTAGAGTAAGATTGTGTGTTTTTGTGTACTCCGCTTTCTTGCAGTTGCTACTAGAGTTTCATCCTTTTTTCTATTTAACCCCCCACCCATACCCACCCGTAAATCATACAAACATACCAGACTTTGAATGTAGAATAAAGTTAATGTTTTCTTTCCAGCGGACTTTTCCCCAAAATCTTATGTCAGGCAAAGGACATTTGAAAACTTGAGTGATGTTTGTAGCTGCTGTGTTCTTAGAAGTTTGCTTCAACAAGCCAGTTTCCAAAAGCAGGGAAATGTGCCATTTTTTCATCTTGCTTTTGCCCTCTTATGATATTCTTGAAGCCTCCTAAACCCGACTTGCTTTTTAGCATCAGGACTAAGGCCATAGCGTTTTCTCTCAGTAAATTGACCAGTGTTAACAATCTGGATTAGGTTTGCAATGAGTCTGTAGTGTGACTGCACTGAGATTACTCTTTGTAACACTCAATCTGATCTCAGCGATTTTAACAGTGAAGAGAGAAATCAACTTCATTCCTCTAAGGAACTAATGGCATGCTAACTGGTTGATTGTGTTTATTTCCCCTTAAACTGTATAAAAGGGGACATTTAAATGAGCATTTTTATGAGTCCTTGATCAATTAGTGTAATTTTCCCCCAATGTACATTAAAGAGGTTCTACAAAACTTCCTAACTAAATTAGGCAGCTGAAATCCAAGCCCATCGTTTTATGATGTTTTTCTTTTCCGCATCAACTCCTATTAGTAATAAGATTGAATGAGATCCCGTTGTTTATAGGTCAAATTCAGGACTGTCTACTTAGGAGCTACTGGAGTGGAACTGACACTCTGGAGGCCACCAATTCAAATTGTTGAACGGCTGAATCTTATTGCAGGGGGCGCTGTGGAGCAGACTCAGCTTTTGGCTAGATCAGATATAATGAAATTAATGCATTTGTAATCCAAGGCACAGGTCAAATCAAGGAAAAGCACTCAGATTTTACACTGTGTGTGTAAACCGATTGAAATTAAAAACTGTACTTCTAGTCCAGAACTCATCTCCCTTTAGCCATTCCAAAGAAGGTACCAGTAATAGACAAGAAAAAGAAATGGGAATTTAAGATTGGTAAGTGTGAATATGTGTAGTAATTTGGTGTGATTGAATTCTAATATGTCCCTGGATGCCATAAATGGTTGCAGGCTAGACTACTAGCCAACATGATTGGTGGTTTGAACCCACCACGAGCCTAGATTTGGCTGTCTGCTTTTGAATGGTCAGTCCTGAAAAGCCTATGGGGCAATTCTACTCTGCACACATGGAGAAATCTACTTGATGGCAACAGGGTAGACAGAGGCGAAGAAAGTGTTGAGGTAGACATTGAACAGAAAAGCTTTTATCCCTCTCAAATTCTATAAAGTTGTTCTGTGAGATAGGAACTGGAAACACAGGGGATCCAGCACAGAGGAACCCCTCAGGACAAGTGGTGAGAGTGGTTGTACCAGAAGGGTGGAAGGAAGGTGGGGTAGAAAGGGGGAACTGCTTACAAGGATCTACATACACTCTCCACCCCACCCCTCCCCGGGAATGGACAATAGAAAAGTGGTTGAAGGGAAACATCAGACAGTGTAAGACATGACAAAAAAATAATAATTTATAAATTATCAAGGGTTCATGGTGGGGGCAGGGAGGGAGGGGAAAAATGAGGAGCTGATACCAAGGGTTCATGTAGAAAGCAAGTGTTTTGAGACTGATGAGGGCAATAAATGTACAAATGTGCTTGACACAATGGATGGATAGATGGATTGTGATGAGTTGTATGAGCCTCCAATAAAATGATTTTTTTAACAGTGATTTATTTATCCTGTGTTTCTTTCCTTTCTATATCAACCTTACTGATTTCAGAGGCTGGTGCTTAGTCCCCAGGGAGACTGTGGCAGAAAACCATATTAAACGTCTTGAAGGAAGCCTGACTAGGATAGTTTCCTGAAAGCTCTGCCAGCAATGCAGGCGGAGGGCACAATAAACAGTTTGGGGCTTATTGGTCAATCTAGAATCTAGTAAGAATTGCTTAAAGAGCTGTTTCCAATGACAATAGTAGTAGAACTCTGAGACTGAAGAACATTTTGTGTCTTTGACCTATGTTACGTAGCAATTCAGGAATAAATCATATAACTTTAAAAATAAAGAAACTAGATCTTCTGAATGATGTGTTTCTTCTAAATGCTGTCCCATGCAGACAGTGCTAATACAGAGATCATGTATCTGAAAATTATTTAAACCATTTGTCAAGATCAGAATCTATTATTATTTCTAATTTGCTGTTGTTGGTCTTAACCTAAGACCTACACACCATGTCATTTTCAACACATCTGATTTTTTTTCTATGTCCCATAATTCTATGCAGCTTGGACTACGGTAAATTATAAATGCTTGTACCTAAATCTGGTTGTTAGTTTGAAACAAACTAATAAAATACTAAATAATCCATATCTAAAAACAAAAATCCATATCTGCTTAAATTTTACTTTTTCTCCTTTTGTAGTCCAAGTAATGGTTAGATCTTTTGAATAAGAAATATGGGGGGTTTCTAAGGTGAATTTTCTGTTGATTCTTTTGATTAAGCCATTGGGGGCAGGGGGCGACTGATTCCTATAGAGAATTTGTTTTTAAGAATTTCCCAAGAAAGAGAAAAAATGGGCCACACTAGTCTCCATGTCTGGTTCTCTGGTGCTTATCTTTCTGGCTGCCCACCTGAAAACAGCCTTTTAAATACTTGAGTGGAAAAGAAATGCCAATAGGGGTAGCAAGAGTTTCTGGAAAATGTAGTCCCAAGTTAATGCTGACGTGATTTAATTGAAAGGTGACTCCAGGAGTTATTTCAGTTCAATGATTATATGGGGACTCTTGGCAGTAGCTCTGCCCATCGTTTGGCTTTTTATGTTTTACTGTGTGGTGTCTTATGCAATTTTCTTCCATTCCCTCATGGACCCTCTATTCTAGGTACAAGGACAGAATTTTTGGTGGGCTCATCAGGTCCTATCTACTTCTTATTCTCTCTGGCTATATGATGAGCCACTTTGTTTTTGACATATCTCTTATAGTAGTTAAATTTTCAAAATATGGCTTTTTCCGCAATGGGTTTGCCGCCAGAATATAGGTGTTGGTGAAAACCATCGCAGAAACCTAAGCCAAAATGGGAAAGGAGAAGATCCATATCAACATCGTCGTCATTGGACACGTCGATTCTGGCAAGTCCACCACAACTGGTCACCTGATCTACAAATGTGGTGGGATCGACAAGAGAACCATCGAAAAATTCGAGAAGGAAGCTGCTGAGATGGGAAAGGGCTCCTTCAAGTATGCCTGGGTCTTGGATAAGCTGAAAGCCGAACGGGAACGTGGCATCACCATTGATATTTCCCTGTGGATATTTGGACCAGCAAGTACTATGTGACCATCATCGATGCCCCTGGACACAGAGACTTCATTAAAAACATGATTACAGGAACATCACAGGCTGACTGTGCTGTCCTCATCGTTGCTGCTGGTGTGGGTGAATTTGAAGCTGATATTTCCAAGAATGGGCAGACCCGTGAGCATGCCCTTCTGGCTTACACACTGGGTGTGAAACAGCTCATTGTTGGTGTTAACAAAATGGAGTCTACTGAGCCACCCTACAGCCAGAAGAGATACGAGGAAATTGTTAAGGAAGTCAGCACCTACATTAAGAAAATTGGCTACAACCCTGACACAGTAGCATTTGTGCCAATTTCTGGTTGGAATGGTGACAGCATGCTGGAACCAAGTGCTAATATGCCTTGGTTCAAGGGGTGGAAGGTTACCTGTAAGGATGGCAATGCCAGTGGGACCACACTACTTGAAGCTCTGGATTGCATCCTGCCACCAACCCGCCCAACTGACAAGCCCCTGCGCCTCCCTCTCCAGGACGTCTACAAGATTGGTGGTATCGGGACTGTCCCTGTGGGCAGAGTGGAAACTGGGGTTCTGAAACCCGGTATGGTGGTCACCTTTGCTCCAGTCAACATTACCACTGAAGTGAAGTCTGTTGAAATGCACCACGAAGCTTTGAGTGAAGCTCTGCCTGGGGACAATGTAGGCTTCAATGTCAAGAACGTCTCTGTCAAAGATGTTCGCCGTGGCAATGTGGCTGGCGACAGCAAAAATGACCCACCAATGGAAGCAGCTGGCTTCACTGCTCAGGTGATCAT
>NW_022111347.1:65897-67792 GCF_000313985.2 Echinops telfairi | reverse complement strand
ACAAAGGCTGCTGGAGCTGGCGAGGTCACCCAGTCTGCCTAGAGGCTCAGAGGCTAAATGAATATTACCCATCACACCTGCCACTCCAGTCTTAATCAGGGGTGGAAGAAAGGTCTCAGCGCTGTTTGTCTCAATTGGCCATTTAAGTTTCATAGTAAAAGACTGGTTGATGATAACAATGCATCGTAAAACTTTCAGAAGGAAAAGAATGTTTGTGGACCATGTTTCTTTTTTGTGTGGCAGTTTTAAGTTATTAGTTTTTAAAATCAGTACTTTTTAAAAGGAAAACAACTTGACCAAAAATTTGTCACAGGATTTTGAGACCCATTAAAACAAAGTTTAATGAGAAAAAAATTTTTTTTTTCAAAATATGTTTTAAGGTCTTTTATTTCCTTTCAGATACACACTAAGAACAATGAGATTAATAAACATGAATAGATATCCCTGATCCCCAAACAGTAACAGACTTCATTAATTCAAAGGTGCAGTTTCTGCTTGAGCAATTGCTTGATTGGTGGGTTTAACAGTGGCCACGTCAGAATTATTGGAGTGTGTTAAAGGCTTGAATTTCATTAGAAGGTATAGTTGTGTCCACTGGTGGAAGACTGGGTCAGTGCTTCAGAAGTGCAGATGGATTAATAATCTCAGATTCTGAGCATCATCCAATGTTGGCTTACATTTTTGTGAGGGCCAAAGTTTGGCAGTTTGCATCCACCCCCTGCATTATCAAAGAAAGGCTTGGGATTGTGCCTCCTTAAATATTACCACCAAGTCAAACATTGCAACAGTGGGGCTTGACCACTGAGGTTGCCACACGGTGAGATAGACTAGAAATCAATGGGTTTAAAGCTATCTGGATGGGAGTTCTTTTCCAGGACAGCTCCCAAGCCTAGGAAGACTCAAGGCACACACGTACTTCCAGGTGGTCTGAGAGTTCTTAGAACACACTATAGTGGTCACAGGTTTTGGTAGTCCATAGTCTAAGCAAGTATTAGGCAGCCTATCAATATGCCACTTCTGGGGAGGGAAGGGGGTAAACAGGTCACCACAGGTGATTACAGTTCCCATGTTGAAGACTGGCTAGGTGCTTGTGTGTTTCCTGAGGCTGGGGGAGTCCAAGGTACAATCACATTTGACAAGAGCTTCAATTTAGCTGAATTCACAGCAAGAACACCTTTGCTGGTGACAACCTTTCAGGATTTAGGAAGTGAAGGTCCATTGAGTCTGTCCCCAGGGATCATAGTAGATTTGGGGAACCTCACCTGAGGGCAGAACTTTAGAAGCATAAGAGTGGTCCATAGCAATAGCTTTGAGGAGGTCCAGAGGGGCCATATTGTGCACAGAGGCATAATTGGAGAATGTTCTAGAAGGCAAACACTCATTGGGAGGACTCAGCACAAGCATGTCCGGGAGATTCACTGAGATGTTGTCCAGTGACAGCAGGCAGGGGCCAGGGTGCATCGGAGAATCAGGATTCAGTGGGGGCCCCAAGGGCTGAAGATTGGGTCACAGCGGCACCCAGAAGCTTTGACAGGATCTTAGAACTCCAAGAGGCAGGGTCATCTATTGATAATCAATCCTCAGGGAGTGGCTGAGTGGGCATGTGCACAAGTGTGTGTGCTGTGTGCCTCTTAGCTCTGGACTCCCTGGACTGTTGGTGGGCATCGGAGTCCCGAGGACGCCTAGTGCAAGTCCCCTTTGGTGCAGGCTGGAGATACTGGGCAGATGGAACTGAGGTGAAAAGTGGGGAGACGCTAGATCCCTCAGGACTGCTGCCCATGAAGGCAGGGGCCTCAGGCTGCACAGCAGAGCTGCCTGCCCAGGAGGGGTGTGTGGGACCAGGACACACCAGGGCACAGCCCCCAAGCCCACTGTCTGCAGCCAGAGTCAGAGAG
>NW_022111347.1:64879-65797 GCF_000313985.2 Echinops telfairi | reverse complement strand
ATTGGATGATGCTCAGAATCTGAGATTCTTAATCCATCTGCACTTACGAAGCACTGACCCAGTCTTCCACCAGTGGACACAACTATACCTTCTAATGAAATTCAAGCCTTTAACACACTCCAATAATTCTGATGTGGCCACTCTTAAACCCACTAATCAAGCAATTGCTCAAGCAGAAACTGCACCTTTGGGCTAATAAAGTCTGTTACTGTTTGGGGATCAGGGATATCTATTCATGTTTATTAATCTCATTGCTCTTAGTGGGTATCTGAAAGGAAATAAAGGACCTTAAAACATATTTTGAAAATTTAACTACTGTAAGAGATATGTCAAAATAAAGAGTGACTCATCACATAGCCAGAGGGAATAAGAAGTAGATAGGGCCTGATGAGCCCACCAAAAATTCTGTCCTTGTACCCAGAGTAGAGGGTCCATGAGGGAATGGAAGAAAATTCCACAGCAAAACATTAAAAAGTCAAACGATGAGCAGAGCAACTGCCCTGGGTCCCCATATAATCATTGAACTGAAATTACTCCTGGAGTCACCTTTCAATTAAATCACACGTTAGCATTAACTTGGGACTACATTTTCCAGAAACTCTTACTATCCCTATTGGCATTTTGTTTCCACTCAAGTATTTAAAAGGCTGTTTTCAGGTGGGCAGCCAGAAAGATAAGCACCAGAGAACCAGACACGGAGGCTAGTGTGGCCCATTTTTTCTCTTTCTTGGGAGTTTCTTAAAAAAAAAATTCTCTAAAGGAATCAGCCGCCCCCCACCCCCCAAGTAGCTTAATCGAAAGATTCAACAGAAAATTCACCTTAGAAACTCCCCATATTTCTTATTCAAAAGATCTAAACATTACTCTGACTACAAAAGGAGAAAAAGTAAAATTTAAGCAGATATGGATGTTTTTTAG
>NW_022111347.1:63379-64406 GCF_000313985.2 Echinops telfairi | reverse complement strand
TCCCCCTCCCTCCCTGGCCCCCCATGAACCCTTGATAAATTATAAATTATTATTATTTTGTCATGTCTTACACTGTCTGATGTCTCCCTTCACCCACTTTTCTATTGTCCGTTCCCCAGGGAGGGGGCTATATTAGTTCCCCTTTTCTACCACAACTTCCGTCCACTCTCCTGGTACAGCCACTCTCACCCCTAGTCCTGAGGGGTTGCTCTGTCCTGGATTCCCTGTTTTTCCAGTTCCTATCTCACAGAACAACTTTATAGAATTTGAGACAGATGAGAGCTTTTCTGTTCAGTGTGTACCTCAACACTTTCTTCACCTCTGTCTACCCTGTTGCCATCAAGTAGATTTCTCCATGTGTGCAGAGTAAAATAGCCCCGTAGGCTTTTCAAGGCTGACCATTCAGAAGCAGGCAGCCAAATCTAGGCTCGTGGTGGGTTCAAAACACCAATCATGTTGGCTAGTAGTCTAGCCTGTAACCATTTTTGGCATCCAGGGACTTATTAGAATTCAATCACACCAAATTACTACACATATTCACGCTTACCAATCTTAAATTCCCATTTCTTTTGTCTTATTACGAGTACCTTATTTTGAACGGCTGAAGGGAGATGAGTTTTTAATTTTTTAAAAATTTCAATCGGTTTACACACACAGTCTAAAATCTGAGTGCTTTTTCATGATTTGACCTGTGCCTTGGATTACAAATGCATTAATTTCATTATGTCTGATCTAGCCAAAAGATGACCCTGCTCCACAGCGCCCCCTAGCTCAATAAGATGCAGCCGGTCAATAGTTTGAATTGGTGGCCTCCAGAGTGTCAGTTCCACTCCAGTAGCTCCTAAGTAGACAGTTCCTGAATTTGACCTGGTAAATAACAGGGGATCTCATTCAATCTTATTACTAATAGGAGTTGATGCGGAAAAGAAAAAACATCATAAAACGATGGGCTTGGATTTCAGCTGCCTAATCTAGTTAGGAAGTTTTGTAGAACCTTTTTAACGCACACTGGGGGGGAAATTACACT
>NW_022111347.1:61921-62889 GCF_000313985.2 Echinops telfairi | reverse complement strand
TAATCCAGATTGTTAACACTGGTCAATTTACTGAGAGAAAATGCTGTGGCCTTAGTCCTGATGCTAAAAAGCAAGTCGGGTTTAGGAGGCTTCAAGAATATCATGAGGGCAAAAGCGAAGATGAAAAAATGGCACATTCCCTGCTTTTGGAAACTGGCTTGTGGAAGTAAACTTCTAAGAACAGCAGCAGCTACAAACATCACTCAAGTTTTCAAATGTCCTTTGCCCTCCATAAGATTTTGGGGAGCTCTCACTATCTCATTCTCACTTTCTCACTGCCTCACTCTCTCACTGTCTCATTCTCACTCTCTCACTGTCTCATTCTCACTCTCTCACTGCCTCACTCTCTCACTGACTCACTCACTCACTGACTGACTCACTCACTGCCTCACTCTCTCACTGTCTCATTCTCACTCTCTCACTGTCTCATTCTCAAAAAAGATTTTGGGGAAAGGTCCGCTGGAAAGAAAACATTAACTTTATTCTACATTCAAACAAACTCTGGTATGTTTGCATTATTTATGGGTGGGTAGGGGTGGGGGGTTAAATAGAAAAAAGGATGAAACTCTAGTAGCAACTGCAAGAAAGCGGAGTACACAAAAACACACGATGTCACTCTAAAGAATGGCTTGGATGCTACCTTTTCTGAAGGCATTTCATCTGCAAGCCTAAAATAGAGGCCCTGAGGAAAGCAGCATGAGGCACTGGGAGAGAGGGGGTTGAGTTCAGTATGAACAGGGACTGGGGAGAAAATATGCGCGGTGCATTCGAGTGTGCAATGGGAGGGGTGGGATGCTGCTGGAGTCACCCTCAGGGCGGAGTTGAAGGGGTTAAGAGTAGAGGCAGACGAATTCACAAACCACTAGCCTAACTGGTGAAGTGACAACTCCAGATAAGAAAGATCAACACTGCAATCGCACCAATCCAGAGGTGACCATTTCAACCAGTCCTATTGTCTAGAATATGAG
>NW_022111347.1:60398-61821 GCF_000313985.2 Echinops telfairi | reverse complement strand
GGCGCCAGGGTGCCAGAGCCAGCGATGTCTCAGAGCGCAGACTTCCCCTCCCACCCACAGCACCCCCACCCCTCGCCCCAGCCGAAAGCAGGGGAGACATGGAACTCGGGCTGCTGAGCTGAGGCCATAGCCCAGGTCAGCGCGCGGGTGGGAGGCTCGGGGCGTGATCTCTGGTGGCCACAGGGGATGATGAAGGGGGCCGCCAAGCCGCGGGCCGTTGGCTTTCCAACTGGAGAACGCCGCCTAGAGTCCGGGTGGGCGGGCCCCATCCCTTGGTACCCCTGACCCCCTGCGTCCTTGCATCCCAGGCTCGCTCAACCCCAGCCTCCCTCACGCTGGCCCCGCCGCCTCAGCAGCATCCTCAGTAAACAGCTCCACTCCGAGCCCTCCCCTCCACCGCTCCCCCCTCTCCCCTGGCCGCACCTCCATCTTGGTGATCCGGTGCCGCCCCAGCTTCACCACGGTGAAGTTGCCCTTGCCCAGCGTGCTCTCGATGTCGTAGAACCCCACCCGGACCGGCCGCCATGACCATGCTGGGCCCAGCTGCTAGAGCCGGTGGACCCGCGCGCAGGCAGGCGCAGGCTGGGCGAGGGCGACAGCCGCTCTGCTTGCTCATAAAAACACTATTTAAAAGTAAAACAAAGCTTTAAAAATGTGTTATATAGCCATGATACTTAAAGCAGCCTGGTACACCGGTTTGTATGAATACCAGTGGATTAGAATTGAGGACCTAGAAATACAACCAAGTACCTATAGACACCTAATCTCCGATAAAGGACTAAAACACGTGAAGTGGAGAGCAGATATCCTTTTCAACAAATGGTGTTGGAGAAACTGGATTTCCACCTGCAAAAGAATACACAAAAACGAATTCAAGTTAAATCCAATACCTACATATGAACCCTAGACCATACAGCCAGACAATGAAAATTTAGGGACAAATTTGAGGGCAGTTATATAAGGTATAAACACACTATGGACATAATGAATAATATTCACATTATAGAAGACAAAATAAAGAAATGGGAGCTACTAAAAATACAACATTAATGCACATCAAAAGACTTCATCTATAAACCCCGCAGGACCAATAATGAGAATAGTGATACCAGGAGGGGAAGGGGAAGGTGGAGTAGAAAGGGGGAACTGAATACAATGATCTACATATAATCCTCTCCCTGGGGGAAGGGTAAGAGAAAGGTGGGGGAAGGTAGACATTGGGCAGTGTAAGAAATGACAAAACAATAATAATCTATAAATTATCAAGGGTTCGTCAGGGAGGGAATGTGAGGGAGGGAGGGGGAAAATGAGGAGCTGCTACCAAGGGATCAAGTAGAAAGAAAATGTTTTGAGAATGATGATGGTAACAAATGTACAAATGTGCTTCACACAATGGATGGATGTGTAGATTGGGATGAGAGTT
>NW_022111347.1:58535-59760 GCF_000313985.2 Echinops telfairi | reverse complement strand
CTCTACCTAAAAGAGCTTGTTCCCTTTTAATATAGAAAAGAGAGATTTCTACTCATATCGGCAGGGTCATGGTGAACTACACCCCACGAAAGCAGAGAATAGTTACACAAGGACAGACATTGGCCTCTGGTCTACTGATCTTCCCTGCAAGATGTTGATAGAAGACCTGCTCTGATCTTCCTTGCAAGATTGTGTGAGAACACCTGTCCTGATCTTCCTTGAAAGATGTCGCTGATCATCCTTGCAAGCTGCTGAGAGGAGACCTGCTCTGATCTGCCATGCGAGATTTTGCTGATCTACCTTGTAAGATGCTAGGAGTAGACCTGCCCAGATCTTCCTTGAAGGATGTTGTTGATCTGCCTGGCAAGCTGGTGATAGAAGGCCTGCTATGGTCTTCCTTGTAAGATGTTGCTAATCTTCCTTGCAAGATGCTGGGAAAACCTGCTCTGATCTATCTTGCAAGCTGTCGCTGATATTCTTTTAAAGGTGTTGACAGAAGACCTACTCTGATCTTCCCTGATGTGCCTTGCCTTGCAAGATGCTGATAGAAGACCTGCCATGATCTTCCTTGCAAATTGCGAGAGAAGACCTGCTCTGATCTCTCTTGCAAGATTTTGCTGATCTTCCTTGCAAGAGATCCCTGGTTTCCTTAAAAGGTGCTGAGAAAAGACCTGCACTGATCTTCCTTTCAAGATGCTTCTGATCTGTCTTGCAAGATGCTGACAGAAGACCTGCTGTGATTGCCTTGAAAGGTATCCCTGGTCTTCCTTAAAAGATGCTTAGAGAAGACCTTATCTGATCTTCCTTTCCAGATGCTGCCAAACTGCCTTGCAAGATATTTATGAAAGACTTGCTCTGATCTTCCATTCAAGATATCCCGGGCTTCCTTTAAAAATGCTGAGAGAAGACCTGATCTGATCTTCCTTGCAAGATGCTTCTGATCTTCCTTGCAAGATGCTGACAGAAGATTGGCTCTGATGTGCCTTGCAAGATGTCCCTGGTCTTCCTTAAAAGGTGCTGAGAGAACACCTGCTCTAATCTTCTGGCAAGATGCTTCTGATGAGCCTTGAAGGATGATGATGGGAGCCCTGCTCTGGTCTTCCTTGCCAAGATGTCACTGACCTTCCTTGCAAGATGCTGTTAGAAGACCTGGTCTTATCTTCCAAGATGTCCCTGATCTGCTTTGCAAGATAGAAGACCTGTTCTGATCTTCTTGCAATATGCT
>NW_022111347.1:57525-58435 GCF_000313985.2 Echinops telfairi | reverse complement strand
TATAGCCTCATCAGGACCACAGGTGGGTCAAATAACTCTCTCTCCTCCTCTCTGGAAACTTTTGGGTAGATATGGGTTGGGTTCACTTATCTTTATTCTTATGATTGTTTTTAAAGGTTTGTAGGAAAAATAGGATTTATAGCTGTATTTCATAATTGTACATCAAGACCCTGGCATATGCAGCATGCCTCGCCTGTACAGAGTCATAGTTGTTGAGGGTCCTGAGTTTGTGTGTGTGTATGTTTGTACATCATACACATCTGTTTGTGTAGGGTAGATTTTACCAAACACCTTGGGGGTCAGTCGACCAGTGGTCTAGATCAGGCTAACCCTGTGGTACCTTCTCATGTGCCTAAGTTTGTCGAACTCACCATGCTCGTAGGAGCTCTGCATGCTGTCGACCAGCTCTGGTTCCTCTCTGGCTAACAACGTTATCTCTTCCTACTGTGGAATAGTTCTGGGTGCTGGTTCTATTTCTCTAGTGTATAATTTTTTATTATGAATTTAAAAATTGGATATTTATATTGAAGAATGTAATTTAAAGTTACTGGCAGATGATCTTGTCAGTCTCACGTAAATGGTGACGTGTGTATGTCTGTGTGTGTGAGTGTAAGGTATAAAATTGAAAAAGACAGATGAGTCACAACCAGGCAGTGCCTAATCCACAGGCAGACATACAAACTCAGGTGGTGCAACAAAACACAGCAAAATCTGAAGGTAGGCACAACATGCTGATAATACAGACTTAGAAGCAGCAGCTGCATGTGATGACATGCAAAGCGACTTCACATGGTACTCTCTCTGAAAAATGTTCCCAGCACCACTCCCTAACCCACAAATGATAGGATCTTCCTTGTGAGATGGGATCAATCTGATCTGCCCTTCCTTGTAAACACCACTGGTTTTCCCT
>NW_022111347.1:54627-56358 GCF_000313985.2 Echinops telfairi | reverse complement strand
AGTATTTTTAGAATGACTGAGATATGGGTCAGGTGAAGAGCAAAGATACAGAGTACTATATCACTCTTAGCCACCTCTTGAAGAAACAAAATGTACTGGTAACAAATAAAAAAGTACAGGGGTTTCTTCAAGTGGTAAAGGAATTTAAATCTTCTTTTCCAGAGTCAGGAACCTTTGATATGGAGATCTGGGACATGGTAGCTATTAACCTAAGAAAGGTTCATAGGAAAGGACAGAGCATACCCATGGATGGATTTTCCTTTTCACATCATTAACACACAGCCTGACTCAAAACCCCCACAAAGAGTTCAAGAACGACATCATAATGCCTTCCCTTTTAAGCTACTAAAAGATCTCAAGCAAGCAGTCTCTAGTTATGGCCAATCTCCCCTTCCGTAATTAGCATGATTAAGTCTTTGTCAGTCTGAACACAGGATCCCTGCTGACTGGAGAGCGTTGACAAAAGTGTGCCTCTCTCCTTCGGAATTCTTACAATATCAGATATGGTGGAATGAAGCAGTGTATGCACACGCTCTTAGAAATACTGAGGATGGAATAAATATTGGAATTAATCAGTTGCTAGGGGATAAGAATTATATCACAATTGAGTCACAATTAGTTTACTGAATAGGCATTCTCACAGGTACACTAGGTTTGCCTAAGGGACTGGGAGAAAATAGCACTATCAGGAGGCAGATGGCTCAATTTTTTTGTTTCACTGTAGTGAATCAAAAAAAATGATGAGCCTTATCTAGACTTTATCTCCAGATTGCAGGATGCAGTTCGCAAAAATGTGGCTGAATCGGGGGCTACTGATAATCTCATTCTTACATTAGAATTTTAAAATTTGAACCCATCATGTCAATCTGTGATCCACCCATTCAAGGAACATAACTCACTCTTTGATTATTTCAGAATATGCAGGAATGTAGGAACAGATGAATACAGGAGTGACCTATGGCAGCTGCCTTGGTAAATTACACCAGGCATAAGGAGAAGTGCTTTATATGTGGGGAAGACGTAAATTTTCAAAGATAATGCATGCAGCTTTCATGAAAAAACAGGGCAATTCACAGCACACAGGCCCCCGGGGAAATAGGTGGGTTCCAGAGAACCTGGACCACGCCCCCATTGCAAGAGGGGAGATCATTGGACAAATCATTGTCACTCAAGATTCAACAGTGAAGGAATCCCATTGGTTAGCACTTCCCAGTTTGGAAACCTGTAAGGGGACATGCTCCAAGCTCCACCCAAGAGAGCATAAGGGAATCTGTTCCTAATAAGGCAAGCAAGAAATACTCCAGAGTCCAGCTAACTTTACCAGACAATCACACTGCTGGGTGAAGCTTTTTGATAGATTTAAACAGTCAAGAGGAATTCCAGCTTGTTCAATACAGCCCACCAGAAATTATTAAAACCGCAATCTTGGGGCTGCTAACTAAAGAAACCACAGAACTTTTATTTGGAAATAAAATAAATATAATATATAACTATTTATTAATATCCCAAGACAGTAAAGACTTGCTCTGTCTTCTCCCACCTCTACATGGGCAACCAAGAGGGGCTAAGGTGAGCATGCTACCAGGAAATGTATCTGACTCCTTTATTTTACTCATGCTTCTATTTCTCCTGTCCTATACGTTACTATAACCTTTATATATTATTACTGCACAATTGAGCCTATGGACCCTTCAGTTGTTAGAGAAAGGCTGGTTTCCTCTGACATGATAT
>NW_022111347.1:51655-53160 GCF_000313985.2 Echinops telfairi | reverse complement strand
CACACACACACACACACACAATTGCTGAAGGTAAAATGGCCGCACAAGCAAATGTGGTAAAGAAAGATGGTTTCCAACTATTGAAAGATACAGCGTATGGGGTCTTAAAGACTTGAAGTTAAACAAGCGACCATGCAGCAGTGAAGAAACAAGCCCACATGGGAGAAGTACACCAGGCGGGGCAATCAAGAGGTGTCATCAGGACTGGGTAACAGGCATCAGAAGATTCATAACAAACAAACAAAAGCACCTTGCTGAGAATGAGGGAGGTTGGAGCAGAGACCCATAGCCCATCTGTAAACAATGGAAAATCCCCCCACAGAGGGGTCGCAGGGAAGGTATGAGTCAACCAGAGTGCAGTGGAGCAACAATGGATCACACAATATTCTTCTGGTTCCTTGAGACTTCCTCACTCCCCACTGTCATGACCCTACTGCTATTTCTCACTCTGCACTGGACTGGGCATGTACACAGGTATAGATAAGAGATACAGTTCATGACACATGGAATCCAGGTACAGGGATGAGAATAGCAATACCAAAAGGGTAGGGGTAAAGTGGGGAGAGGGGGGGAGGACCAATCACGATGACTGGCACATAACCACACATACCCCTCCAGAAGGAAGAAGAACAGAAACCATGGGGGAAGGGAGAAAGCGATGGGTGTGAGATATGAAAATAATAACAATTTATAATCTATCAAGGGGCCACAAGGGTGGGGAAAGGGATGGAAAACAAGAGGAGCTGATACCAAGGGCTCAATAGGAAGTAACTGTCTAAAAAAGAACAATGTCAACATATGTACAAATATGCCTGATACAATTGATGTATGGATTGTAATAAGAGTTGTAAGAGCCCCTTTCTTGGGCTAGGAGAGCAGCTTCTGCCGGGGCCCATAAGCATGGAGCCCATCCCTGTACAGCTAGATCTGTTTAGATAAATAGGCTATTGGAGCGAAAGTAGGTCCTATTTCCTGGCCTTGGACTCCCACCGCCATACCACCAGTTTCATGTACATATAGAAGGAAGGGGAGGATTAGGTTAGGAGGGAAAAGTGCAGGAGCTGATAACATGGCAGATTTAAGTGCTTTGTATGGTTTATCAATGGATACTGTTGGTTCTAAAGGTTCAGGGGCTTGTCCCTCAGCTGCTTCATAGAGAGGTTTGGCGAACCCATTAAAATTGGGAACCCACAGCCTTGACTGGAACCAAGGCCTAGAAAGGACAGCATTTCAGTTTTTGTAGAGGGAGTTGGGAGTTGAGGAAGAAGCTGTTTTCTATCAACTGTAATCTCTATGGAATTCTTTGTGTGTCAGACTTCCAGATAGATCACAGAGGTTAGAGAAAGCTGTGCCTTGGTGGGAGCTACTCGATACCCATTATCTGCCAGGAAGTTTAAAAGACCATTAGTGTGATTTTGGTAATTTGAAAGGGAAGGACATCAACAACATTTTGTTTATTATGAATCTTTTAATTTTATTTTTTTTAAATCATGTTATTGGGGGCT
>NW_022111347.1:48605-51555 GCF_000313985.2 Echinops telfairi | reverse complement strand
GTGCTGGTGGGACACATTCAAGATATACTTCACCAGCCTTTGTGAAGGCAGGCTGTCTAGGATGTTGCTTGAAAGTCTCAGCCTAGAATTGTATAGCATCATTTTGTAGACAACAACCGGTAATGTAGTAGGCACATGCAGCTGCACTGATTCAACCAGAGCCCTGATACTGAATGTGACACTGGGGGGAGGTCAATTAGGAGCCCCTTTTGATCACCCTGTTGGAGATGCTCAGATGTGCGCATTCCCATCACCTGCAGGGCAATTTCTCTTTAAGACGCTGCCATTGGAGGTTTGTCTGGCGTCTGCAGGTGTGTGCGTGCGTGCGTGCGTGTTCGAGTATGTGTGCATGTGCGTACCTCAAATTATGTGGCAAAAAGCAGGTTTGTGCAATGACCACAGATAACAATATCTATACCTGTATTTATCCAGGGGTTACCAGACCATCAGCCCCGGAAGCATCAGACTCCATTGCTTATCTGAAGGGGGATGCTTCTGTCTGCCTGCCTATCTTAATGGCCTTCTTTACCAGCTTCCAGAGTTAAAACACTAGCTCTACTGATTAAGCTTAACAGCAATTTGTACTGCAAGTAGGGGATTGCTACATTTTTAAATTCCAACAACTAAGTCTGATATGGTTATATTTCTCATATTTTAACTAACAGTGGGCTAACTCTTTCACTCTCCCTCCACCCTCACAGTTTTGACTTAACCATTTCAAGCTCCTTAAGGTACTCTCTTCTGGCAGAACATGGTACTTTGAGCATTCTTTGCTAATACCACAATTCAAATGAATTGGTCCTTCTTTGGGCTTCCTTACTCAGTATCCAACTTGCACATGATGGGACTGGAAAAAGGTGTACCTCTGTCCTCAAAGTGACATCTTTCCTCATCAGTACTTTAAAGAGGTCTTGTACAGCAGATATGCCCAATGCAAACATGTGTCCAAATAAGATGAAATCCTTGACAACTTCAATATTTCCCCTATTTATCATATCACCTATCGGTCCAGTTGTGAGAGTTTCATTTTCATTACATTGCTTTGGTATCCATACTGACGGTTTCCATCCTTTTCAGCATGCAAGGTGTGTCATGTTAGATTGACAGATGTTAAAAAGCCTTTCTCCTAGAAAACAAACTATAAAGCCAAGTTCTTCTTCAGAAACTCCAGCTTCTTGGATGATTTGCTCAGCATATAGATTGAATAAGTATGATGAACGGATACAATGCTGACATACACCTTTCCTGATTCTAAACCACAAAATATTCTCTTTTTAAATGAGAGCCTCTTGGTCCATGTACAAGTTCTACATGAGCACAACTATGTGTTTGGAAATTTGAATTCATCTCAATGCTGTGTTAGGCCAGGTTGTCTAGAGAAATAAATCCAGTGACACTCATATATGTAAACGGAATAGTTCTATATCAAGATGTAACGATATATCAAGAAGGCATCCTATCCCAGTCTACATCAAGGTCACAAGTCTGATGCAGGGCAGGGTTCTCTGCTCACTGACATAGCTGAAGGATGATGATGTGTAAAGGTGAAGCAGAATGTGGAAGATAATAGGCCCGTGGATGCAGAATCATCACATGGATCCAACGTCAACTGTAGTATGGAAGGGTGCCAATAGCTATCAGGCTCAGGCAGCCCACATGGGGTTACCCTTGAAGAAAGACACTAGAATTCTATCAAGCAGGAAGGTGGAGTGGCAGATGAGGGAAATTTCAGGATCCTCCAGTTATTATCAGGCCACCCCCCCAGGGAGGTATCATAAGGCTATGACCTGAATGGCAGGTTGGATTCCACCACTACACTTTCATACATCTTCAAGTTGACATAAATCTACCTGCCAGAGATCCACAGTTAAACGCTTTTGCATAGTCAATGAAACACTAGTAAGTCTGGTCGCTTTCAGCCAGGACCCATCTGATGTCAGCAATGACATCTCATTTCACATTCTCTTCTGAATCCAGATGGCATTTCTGGAGTCTCCCTGTTGACGTACTAATGCACTCATTATTGAATTATCTTCTGCAAAATTTTATGTGCATGTGGTGTTCTATTGGTTCATCATTTCTATAGTTTTTTATTGTCAGGTAGTTATGTTTAAAACTTCTTACATAGAGGAATTGGCGATTCCTGTGGTTCATCAGCTGGTTGAAACATTGCAGCTGGTATTCTGTCAAATCCTGGACCCTTGTGTTTTGCTAATATCTTCAGTACCATTTGGACTTCTTCTTTCAGTACCATTGGTTCTTCATCATATGCTACTCTTGCTCTGTGTAGTCCTTCCATCCAGTTTTGATACTTCCTGCATCATTTGAGTTATGGTTTTGGTGAAGAGTATTGAAAGAACCATGGACTTCAAGAAGAACTAACAAATCTGTCTCAGAAGAAGTACATTCAGAGTGCTCCTGAGAAGTGCACGTGGTGAGATGTTGTCTCATGTACTCTGGATATGTTATCAGGAGAAACCAGTCCCTGGAAAAGGGTATCATGTTTGGGAAAGTGAAAAAGAGGAAGACCCTTGCGAGGGATTGAATCATCGACTGCAACGACAGGCTCAAACAGAAAAAGTGTTGAGATGGATCAGGACTTGACAGTGTTTCATTGTGTTGTACACATGTTCTCTGTGAGCTGGAACCTAATTGAAGGAAACTATCATCAACAACAACAACACACTATCACTCATCCCACTTTCTTCAAGGCTTTCCTGTTTGTATTCCTCCACATTTCCTAAATCTGTTCTTGGGTGTGTACTGTCCTTTTGATCTTATTTATATGGTTGGTTAGTCTATCAACAGTGTGAGTTCAGTTCCGGACTGTGGGAAAATAACACTGAGGGGAATATGATTAGGACTATATTCCCTAACTTATAACAGAGGGGATCTGGAAAGTTAGTATTACACGATAGGTAAGCCACCACTTTGGTAAGTTACAGATAAA
>NW_022111347.1:46613-48274 GCF_000313985.2 Echinops telfairi | reverse complement strand
TTTGCGTGGACCTGGCTACTGAGATCATGGCTGTCCCAGAGGTGAGCATGCTACCATAAAAGGTGTCTGACTCCTTTATTTTATTTTCTCTCTCGTATCTCCTATGACTTTACTAAGATTTTTATATATTATAGCCGTACAATTGAATCTATGAACCACGTGATTGTCACAGGCTTCTTAATGCTAAAACTGGACTTGAAAGGTGACTAAAGGCCATTGTCTTGAGGCTCTCTTTGGTGATTAGAGTGTTGGTCCACATTTTCCTCCCACTCTGTCTAGGATCTTCTAATGAGATTCCTTTTGGAGCAATTGGTAGTGGTAACTGGGCACATCTTATTCTGATCAATCACTAATATTAGTGGAAAGTAGTGTGTATAACTGAGGGATCCTTTTGGACTATACTCGCATGCTATCATGGGTAGAGCTATAATGAAAGATAAGGAGCCCTGTTTGTGTAGTGGTTAGGAGTTGGACTGCTAACTGTAAGACTAGCACTTTTATTTATTTATTTAAAAAAATGTTAAATTAGGGGCTCATAAAACTCTTACCGCAATCCATATATACATCAATTGTGTAAAGCATTTGTACACTAATTACCTTCATCATTCGCAAAACATTCGCTCTCCATCCAAGCCCCTGGTCTCAGCTCCTCATTTTTCCCCTCCCTCCCCACTTACCCCTCCTTAAAGACCCATTGTTATTTTACAAATTAATATTTTGTCATATTTTGCACCGTCCGAGGTCTCCCTTCACCCAATTTTCTTTTGTTTGTCCTCCAGGGAGGATGGTTTTGTAGATCCTTGTAATTGGTTCCCCCTTTCTAACCCACCCTTCCTCCACCTTCCTAATATCGCCACTCACACCACTGGTCCTGAAGGGATCACCGGCCCTTGATTCTTGTGGTTCCAGTTCCTACCTGTACCAGTACATATCCTCTAGTCTACCCAGATTTGTAAGGTAGAATTGGGATTATGATAGTGGGGGCAGAGGAAGCATTTAGGAACTAGAGGAAAGTTGTATGTTTCATCATTGCTACATTGCGCCCTGACTGGCTCATCTCTTCCCCAACACCCTTCTGTAAGGGGATGTCTAGTGGCCTTCAAATGGGCTTTGGTCTCCAGTCTGCACTCCCCTACTCGTTCACAATGATATGATTTTTTGTGCTGATGATGCCTGATACATGATCCCTTCGATACCTCGTGATCACACAGGCTCGTGTGTTTCTTCCACGTGGGCTTTGTTGCTGCTGAGCTAGATGGCTGCTTGTTTACCTTCAAGCATTTAAGAGATGCTATATCTTTTGATAGCCGGGCACCATCAGCTTTCTTCGACACATTTGCTTATGTACCCATTTGTCTTCAGCAATCCTATCAAGGAGGTGAGCACACAATGATATGATTATTTGTTCTTTGATGCCTGATAACTGATCCCTCCGGCACCTCCTGATCACGCAGGCCGGTGTGCTTCTACCACGTGGGCTTTGTTGCTTCTGATCTAGATGTCCACTTGTTTACCTTCGAGCCTTTAAGACCCCAGATGCTATATCTTTTGATAGTCGGGCATCTTCAGATTTCTTCACCACATTTGCTTATACACCCACTTTGCCTTCAGCAATTGTTTCGGGAAGGTGAGCATCATAGAATTCCAAGTTAATAGAAAAA
>NW_022111347.1:39693-46118 GCF_000313985.2 Echinops telfairi | reverse complement strand
GATAATAACATGCACAAAAACAAGACAGAACAAAACCAAGCAACAATATACAGCAAAACAGCAAAAACAACAAACCAATAACCAAAAACAAAACAAAACCTAACAAGAAAGAAAAACTTGTAATTAGTTCAAGGACTGTTAGTTGACCTTTCCGGTGTTTTCTAGTCCATTCTGTTGGGGCACCAAGCCCTGGCCCCAAAGTCCACCATCAGCATTCCCTGGGGACCTCGCTGCTCTGTTCCCTTGCTGTTCTGTTGCAACCCTTAGTGTTTTGCCATGGTGTGATGGGATCAGATCGGCCACAATTCCCACACTGTGTCTCCAGTGTTGTCCCCTGTAGGGCTATGGGTCAGTGAGGGATGCCGTGTCTCATAGTGTGGCTGGCCAGGCGGTCTTCTGGTGGGCCAGGGTGTGCTCCACTCTCTCCTCTTCCCCTTTCATCTGCTCCCATGAGATTAGCACTTTTAATCCACCATTCACACCACAGGGAATGATGGAGCTTTCTACTTCCACAAAGATTTAGTCTTGGAAACTTACAGGGGCAGTTCTACCCTGTCCTATAGCATCACTCTGAGTTCACATTGACTCAATGGCAGTGAGTTGGATTTTGTTGGTTTTTTGGGGGACAATTAATAACTTATCCAAGGGGACAGAAAACTTCACATGAAAGCAGGTGTAGTAGTTTAATAATTTCATATTCACTTGATAAATAAGTCTAGGGGTGGAGTTTATACTGTCAATCAGGTCACAGCTCGATGATGCCTCCTGGTGGGCTTGACCTTCTCATGAGAATTCTGGGAACTTCCACTCTTGCTTCTAGGAAGTGAGCCACCCTTTCTCTCTGCTTCACCTTCCTAATGTTCGGAGAGCTGGAAGAGTCATGTGGAGACCCACACTGGCGCTAAGAAAATTCTACAATCATTGGATACACAAGAATTTTCAGCCACTGGCCTGTGATCTTTCTGTATTCAGCATTATTGTATGTCCTGCTTGAGACTGAAAAGGAATCTATGGACTAGTATTGGACTCATGGGCTAATATCAGACTTATGGACTTGATGTGGACTGGGCTGGGATTTTTTCTTGATATCCAATTACTCTTTGGTATAAAGCTCTGTCTTAAACATTATGTGTGTCCCTAGATTTGTTTCTCTAGCCTACCCGGTTGAACAGGGCAGGTATTTCAAGAGAAGTCCTCTTTTACTTGCAAAATTTAGCCTCTATTTCCCAAGATTTAAGGATAAGGTGGCTCCATCAGACCTGGGAATATAAATCAGTTTAATTCAGTAAATATTTGTTGATAAGTGATGCAGAGGTTTCTGTATAGTCTGTGGAATTACCTGCCCATATTGAAAAATGTAACAAAATGTTGCAATTCTTGTATCTCCATTTTCAACCAGCAACTTTTGAATCAGACTAGATCTTTCATAAAGAAATTCTCTAGTATAACAGGCATAAAAAAAGTATAATCCTTATGGATGCAAATTAATAGGAAAATGCTTCACTTTGATCTTTCCCATAAGCACTTGTTCTGAGAGACCCAGGAGCCAAGAGTTACTTGGAGGAAATAAATTTAAATTCCAGACCTCTAAACTTGGAAGAGTTTCTACAAACATTTTGCCCATGCACTTGAAACCACTGGATTGATAGAACCTCTGGTAAGTGATATACTTAACTTAGCAGAGTCTGTAAATCACGATAAGCATCATTGAACTTAACTGTCAAGTTTAACTGCCCCAATAGCATTCAAGGAAAACAGAACAAGATAAAAGTACAAACTCCAACTCTGACAGTCAAGTTTAACAACTATCACTTTTTAGTGCTCCTGTTTAAGTTTTATTTTTAAATTTTGTTACACTGACATATAATTAACCTAGAACATATGATGCAGGTACTTTTCTTTTCCTAAAGGCATCCATACACGTCAGTACTTTGGGGTGCAGAAAGCTCCTTCACCTCAAAGGTCATTAGTTTGGGTTCTTGCTTCAGCCCCATTAACACTGTGGCAAGGTTGGATGGCTGGGTGGTTCGCGTTAGTTAGAAAGAAGGATGTCCCATCTAGGGAATCTGATCACAGGCTTACATACAAACATTGTACATCGTTTTATGTCATCCATGCACGCTCTCGGCGCTGGGGGAAAGTTCCATTTCTGTCCGCTGGTGCCTCTGCCATTATTACCTAAGCCTTTGCAGCTGCAGCTTCAACCAGGGCTGAGGGCCCATTGTTGCCTCCCCGCCCTCCCTGGCTCCTCCCCGCCCCGCCCCAGGCCCCACCCAGGCCCAAACAGCACCTCCCCTCCCCGCTTCCCCAGGCACTTGGGTTCGTGCAGCCCAGGCAATGGGCGGGTCCAGAGCCGCCTCAAAGGAGGAAGTGAAGGCAGAGACGCCCCCCACCCCGCCCCCTTGCGAACCGCACCCTGGGTCGCTCTGAGACAAGAGGCAGAAGTGGCGGTGTCCCAGCGGGAACTGCGGCTTATTGTGTTTACTGTGCGCCGCACGTGGTGCCAGAGGAGCACCCGCAACCTGAGCACCAGGTAGCCAGCGCTCCCAGGTGAGGGGCGCTAGTCTCCAGAGACATGCGTTGGGCGGCGGCCAGGTTGGGGAACCCTGGCGCACATAGCAGCCCTGTTGGGGTACAAGAGCCCTTTCTCTCCTCCTCCCCTTCCCCATGCGGAGCCCCTCTCATAGTGAGAGGTGAGCAGGTGCCCCAGGAGGCTGATCCCATCCCCCAGCTTTTGGATTGGCTGGGGCTTCTAGTGGGAATCCCTGTTGGAGAAAGGGGTAATCCCAGGCTGGGAGTTTTGTCTTCGAGGTTCCCAGGTTCCTTGCCTGTGGGTTTCTGCTAACCCCCTTCATTGTCTACATAAAACAGTGCCTTTTCCCGGAGACCCCTTGTACCTCTTCAGCTCAAAAGTGAGCCCGGGGGGGTCTGTTGTTTCTCTCACTACCAAGAAGAGAATGAGTCTGAGGAAGCAAGTGGCTGCAGCTGGTGCACAAAATGTTAGGGCTTCCTCAGGAGGTTTGCTAAGTCTTGTCACCTGTGCGGTACCTTCTCCTGGGAGTGGGGCAGGGGGAGAACCCAAGATCCAGGTCTGGAAACTACCTGGCTCTTCCTGTCAGTTGGTGTGTGGCCACAGGGAGCACACTCAGCCTTGTGGGTGTTGAAGTGATATTCCAGCGCAACCACCATGCAACGAAACGTGATTGGCATTCCCAGGTTGCTGGGCTAAGTCCTTCCAGGACTGGGGGCCTCAAGGAGATGGCCCAGTTTGGTGGCTGTTAGTCAACACCCTGGCAGTTGGCAAGTGAAGAAGAGACAGGCCCAGCTCTAGAAAGATGGGGTTCAGTGACCTGGAACTCAGCCAAAGGGAAAGCTTACAGGTCTCCATAGAAGGGCCAGACCCTTCTAGGGTCTGTTGGAAGCCTTTACTGAGGACAGGACAGGTTTCTTCTGTTTACAAAGCTTACTCCAAAGATACTCCACAGTATCTTGCCGCACAGTTAAGTGTTCAGTCTGTAGAAGCTGGCAGCCAGCCCATTGGAGTTGCCCATACCAACCAGAAAGATGTGGGGAACCCTCCTATCAAAAAGTTACAGACATCCCAAAGACTTACATACCCAAATTGATCCTTTGTTCTCACTTGGGCTGGGCTCCTTCTACACTGTGCTGCTCTGGCCTCTGTTGCTCTCACCTCTTCTCTCTGCCTTAGAAGCTGGCTCTTGCTCCTGCTTAGATTCCTTCTGCCAGTTCTGCAGCAGACATTAGAGCTGTTTAACTCCTTCCTCACCTGTTCTCCTGTAGTTTGTTGTGTATTAAAACTAATGTTTGTTCTGTATTAAACCTAATGTTGGGTCTTTATTAAACCTAATGTTATCTTCCTTTATGTAGTAGTGGGTCTCATGGACTTTACACCTTTCAATTTAGCTAATCTTCTGGCTTTAGACAAAAGGCCAGCTCTAACATTTCTTATCTTATGATCCTAAACCCCTTTCTCCTAATTTCCTGTTCCCTACAAACTGCATCTCCCTCATTAATCTATAAATTAAAGGACTCATTCTGTCTCTTGTCTCTGTAAAACCTAATATATGGTGGCCTGCACGGGGAGGCTATCTAGGCTAGGACTGGAGTGGCACTTTCCTTTCCCTAGCCACTAAAGTCCCCAGCAGCCTTTCCAGACCCCCTTCTAGCGAGCCTAGCAAAGGGATCTCCACATCTTCAGCTAAAGGCCCTCTGACAAAGCATCGTTGAGTGTTAAATCCAAAGCTCCCTACTCCGATGCGGTCTGCTCATTTTCCCTTGGCCTTTCTGAAAATGTCCACACACCAGAAATCTTTGCTCCGTCAGATGGGCTTCCCACCCCAGGAACTTTGGTGGTAATTATTCAGTATAAGGACTCTCTCCTTTTTTGTTACCTCATTTAAGAAAGCTCAATTTTTTGCTCAGCCTTTTAAAATGGATTGTAAGAATTCTAAGTGTGTTAGTCCGGGTAGACTAGAGAAACAAATCCATAGAAACTCGTATGTGTATAAGAGAGATATTTATATAAAGGGTAATTGTACATTAAGAAAGCATCCCACTGAATCCAATCAAATCCCCTAAGTCAGATATTAGCCCATATGTCCAATACACATGCAATGATGCCGAATGCAGGATGATCACAGGCCAGTGGGTAGAAAATCTTTGGATCCCGTGGTGGTGTAAGCATGTCAGCATTGGCAGGGGTCTCCATGTGGCTTTTCTAGTTCCCAGGACATGGGATCTATCAGCATAGTGCCATGTGTCTGGTCAGTAGAGGATCTCTAAGGGAGTGAGCTGAAAGAGAGACTGTCTCCAGCCTCCAAAGAGGGAATTCAGGAATTCCCTTAATTGCCAGGAGAAGGCCATGCCTACACAGAGACCATTGGTTATATCTTGATTGACAGGCTGGACTCCACCCCTTCACATTTAATTATCAAATTGACAAAGGATTATATAACGACCACAGTAAGCAATGGTCATAACACACCTCTAGTTTGTTTACTGGCAAACCTCAATTCGCTGGGTCTTAAATCAGTTATTCAAAGGGGAAAACTGATTATGTAATCATGTGTGACTGCAGTACAAATTGAGCAATAACTCAAGATGGTTACCAGGTGGTATACTTGATTTAAAAATTGTTCAGGATCTCAATAATTTCTTTTTAATCTACAAAATATATTCTGATATTCCATATATCCAAGTTTTCTCTCTCCTTCGTGCTCAACCTCATTGATGTCAGAATTGTTCCACTATGCAAGTCCTACTAGTTCAGGAAAATGTTCCTCTCTCAGACTAAGAATAAGTCTTTGATCCTTTTGATCATGCTGTGCCTCCAATTTCAGTGCCTATTGTCTCTGACCCAACTGCTGCTGTGCCTTCTTTCTCCCTTCCCCCTTACAACACCTTTCAGGCCTGGATACTGCTGCATTCTCCCAGCTGCCAGACTATAGCCCTATATCTCCTGCTATCATGCCTCATTCTTCTTCAGCCTACCTCTTCACCACCTCCTCCCACCCTTGCCTTGTTTCAACCTCCTCCCATCACCTCTGAGCCTACAAGCTATAATCCAATATCTACCACTCTGTTACCTCATACAGTTTCTATGCAAACTCCTCCCTTGCCCATACCATGATTGTCCACTCCTCCCACCTCTTCTCTGTCACCAGTTCCCCTCCAACCCCTACCATGTTCTAAGACATCGGACACCTGTCCCCTACTGCCAGCACCATCTCCACACCTTATTATTTTATGTTCAGACATCCCCAGCACAAAGACAGCTCCTTCAAATCCAAAGGATCCATCCTCAAATGCTGCCCCCCTCATTTCCCTTTGTGATGTCTCAGGAGCAGAGAGGCTAGTAAAAGTTCATATCCCTTTCTTGTTAAATTATTTATCAGTCTTAGGAAAACATCTTAGATGTTGTACATCAGACCCAGATACATAATAAAGAATTTAAATATCTCATCCAGTCATATGTTACCTGGCATGGCGTCCATATGATTTTTAACAACTACCTTGACCCCTGAAGATGGGGAGATAGTCTGGATAGCTGCACAAAGAGAAGTGATGAAGTGCCTGTCCAGAACCGGGATAAGCCCGTAGACTTCAAGGCAGTCCCCAGCACAACCCTAATTGGAATTATCAGGTGGTCGTGAGGACCATATTCTTCAAAATGATATGATTTTTATCTCATTGAGGGCTTGCAATAAGCCTCAACTAAGGCAGTCAATTATGATAAAATTAGGGAAAGCATTCAGGAACCAAATGAAAATTCTGCCAAATTTCTCTCACATCTTTCAGGTTTAAGTATACCAATGTAGACCCTACTACACCAGAAGGCATGATTGTACTTCACTCAAATTTTATCTCACAATCAGCTCCAGATATTAAAAGAAAATTTAAAAGGT
>NW_022111347.1:36752-39593 GCF_000313985.2 Echinops telfairi | reverse complement strand
AAAAAAAAAAAAAAAAAAGAATATGGAGCCCAGACTTCACAGCAAGATCTTCTCAATGCAGCATTCAAAGTTTTCAGCAGTAGGAAGGATCAGGAAAAGTTATATAAGCTACAAAGAGATAAGGTTAAATGTCAAATGTTAGCAAGTGCCCTCCAGGGCAGAGTGGGTGTGTCTAAACTAGTTATTGGGCTGCACATGCGTATGCCATGAGGACACTGCTTCAAACGCTCCCAATCGGGGCATTGGGCAAATGTATGCCCCAATCTGTGACCTCCAAGAAGGCCGTGTGCATACTACGAACAGAAAGATCACCGGGGAAATGACTGCCCAACTCGAAAGTGAGTGGGATAGTTTATCCCACCAGACCTCTGGAACAACCTGCTCAAGATGCCTCAGTGTCAGAGCTGCTTGGCTTTGCCTTGGAGGATTGATGGTACCCAGGGTGTGAGGCCCCACTGAAGATCACCCATCCTCGAGCCCAGGTAACTATTATTGTCTCAAGAGAGCCCGTTTCTTTCCTTTTAGACTCAGGGGTCACTTACTCACTCTTACCTGAACAGGCAGGTAAACTTAGTTAGCATCCACCACTATTGCGGGAGTCTCTGGTACAACTCCACAACCTCTTATTACACAACCACTTTTATGTAGTCTGTATAATGTACAATTCACACATCAATTTCTAGTCCTCTAAAATGCTCCTATTCCTTTACTGGGAAGAGATGTTCTTGCTAAAACTCAGAGCAGTGATAAGTTTGCCTCACCAGCCCCAGACCTATTGCTTCTCTTACAGGCAGTGCCAGGTACTCTGCCTGTCTTCACGTCCTCCCTAAGTGACTCTAGTGTCACCACACCCCATGCCGGTTCTTTCCCTTTACCACCTGATCTGGTTTACTCACAGGTGTGGGATGTCAACCTTCAGTTGCTGGGCATCATCAGCCTGTTTACATCAGGTTAAAAGACCCCTCAAAATTTCCTAATGTGCCCTGGTACCTAGCATCCTCTGATACTCACAAGACCTCAAAACTATAATCTCAAAACTATTTACAGCAGGCCTGTTTTTTTTTAAGCAAAAGGGAAAAAATTTATTGGAACCCATACGGGAAACCCTAGAGGGGCCCAGAATACCCTACTGTGTAGGCATGCCCAGCAAAGGGTCATACCATTCACTGTACCCCCATGTCCCAGAGGGACTCCCCTTGAGCAGAGCCCAAAGGCCCAGGACTGGCTGGGGGTGGGGACACAGCAGGCCTGTTAAGGCCAACCCACTCTCCTTACCCCATGCCTATCCTGCCGGTTATTATACCCAATGGAAGTTACAGATTTGTCCAAGACCTTAGGGCCATTAATGCCTCTGTCCTGCTTATTCATCCCACCGTGCCCAACCCTTAACACTCTGTTCTCTACCATATCTCCTAAAACTAAACATACACGGTTGCCTCCTTTACTGTCCCACTTGATGAAAGGACCCAAGACCTCTTCGCCTTTACCTGGGCAGTTCCTGATAACTTACAGTCTCAACAGCTATGTTGGGGTGTTTTGCTCCAGGGTTATTTAAATGGCAGCCACTTATTTAGCCAAACCTTGATGATTGACTTCCTGTCCCTAGTCCTTTTTCTCCTCCACTATGTAGGTGACAGGTATCAGAAGATTCATAACCTTCATAACATACAACTTTCCTCTAATTCTTTAATGCTTCCCCCTGCCCCCCCTCCCCCAATATCAATGACCCCAATTCTACCTTACAAATCTGGCCAGAGTATCTGTACACGGGTACAGATAAGAGCTGGAAACACAGGGAATCCTGGACAGAGAAATCCCTCAGGACCAATATTGAAGTAGTCATACCAGGAGGGGGAGGGGAAGGTGAAGGTCAGGGGAGATAAGGGAAACTGATCACAATGATCTACCTATTACCCACTCCCAGGGGGATGGGCAATAGAAAAGTGGATGAAGGAAGACATCGGTCAGTGTAAGAAATTAAATAATAATTTATATATTATCAAGGGTTCATCAGGGAGGGGAAAATGAGAAGCTGATACCAAGGCCCCAAGTATAAAAAGAAGTTTGAAAATGATGATGGCAACAAATGTACAAATATGCTTGACACAATGTATGGATGGATTGTGATAAGACTTGTACGAGCCCCCAATAACATGATTTAACAAAATAAAAATAAAAGATTCATAAAAAATGAACAACACGTTGTTGATGTCCTTCCCTTTCAGATTCCCAAAATCACACTAATGGTCTTTTAAACTTCCTGGTAGATAATGGGTACCGAGTACCTCCCATCAAGGTACAGCTTACAGCTTTCTCTCACCTCTGTAATCTATCTGGAAGTCTGACTCACAAGGAATTCCATAGAGATTACAGTTGATAGAAAACAGCTTCTTCCTCAACTCCCAACTCCCTGTACAAAAACTGAAATGCTCTCCTTTCTAGACCTTGATTCCCAGTCAAGGCTGTGGATTCCCAATTTTAATGGGTTAGCCAAACCTCTCTATGAAGCAGCTGAGGGACAAGCCCCTGAACCTTTAGAACCAACAGTATCCATTATAAGCCATACAAAGCACTTAAATCTGCCATGTTATCAGCTCCTGCACTTTTCCCTCCTAATCTAACACTCCCCTTCATGCTATATGTACATGAAACTGGTGGTATGGCAGTGGGAGTCCAAGGCCAGGAAATAGGACCTATTTTTGGTCCAATAGCCCATTTATCTAAACAGATCTAGCTGTACAGGGATGGGCTCCATGCTTATGGGCCAGGGCAGAAGCTGCTCTCCTAGCCCAAGAAAGGGGCTCTTACAATTCCTTTTTTTTTTTTTTTTTTTAACATTTT
>NW_022111347.1:33550-35435 GCF_000313985.2 Echinops telfairi | reverse complement strand
CACCAGGATTTCAGCACTTCCTCTTTCTTAAGTTCCCCTTGATCCTGCCCTACCAGGTCTCCCACACCCACCTCCCCACCAATTTGGATCGCTCGTTGTTCCCTTGTCCCTGGATTTCCATACAATTGCATCAGGCATATTTGTACATATGTTGACATTGTTCTTTTTTAGACATTTACTTCCTATTGAGCCCTTGATATCAGCTTCTCTTGTTTTACATCCCTCTCACCACCCTTGTGGCCCCTTGATAGGTTATAAATTGTTATTATTTTCATATCTCACACCCATCGCTGTCTCCCTTCCCCCATGGTTTCTGTTCTTCCTTCTGGAGGGGTATGTGTGGTTATGTGCCAGTCATCCCGATTGGTCCTCCCCTCCTCTCCCCACCTTCCCCCTACCCTTCTGCTATTGCTATCCTCATCCCTGTACCTGGATTCCATGTGTCATGAACTTTATCTCTTATCTATACCTGTGTACATGCCCAGTCCAGTGCAGAGTGAGAAATAGCAGTAGGGTCATGACAGTGGGGAGTGAGGAAGTCTCAGGGAACCAGAAGAATATTGTGTGATCCATTGGTGCTTTACTGCACTCTGATTGACTCATACCTTCCCTGCGACCTCTCTGTGGGGGGATTGTCCATTGTTTACAGATGGGCTATGGGTCTCTGCTCCAACCTCCCTCATTCTCAGCAACGTGCTTTTGTTTGTTTATTATGAATCTTCTGATGCCTGTTACCCAGTCCTGATGACACCTCTTGATCGCCCCGCCTGGCGTACTTCTCCCATGTGGGCTTGTTTCTTCACTGCTGCATGGTCGCTTGTTTAACTTCCAGTCTTTAAGACCCCATACGCTATATCTTTTAATAGCTGGGAACCATCTTTCTTTACCACATTTGCTCGTGCAGCCAATTTGACTTCACCAAGTGTGCTAGTGTGTGTGTGTGTGTGTGTGTGTGTGTGTGTGTGTGTGTGTGTGAGCATCACAAAATGCCAATTTATTAGAATAAAGTATTCTTGTATTGAGGGGAGGGTATGAGCTGAGGCCCAAGGTCTGTCTACAACCTCAGTGTATTTCCTTATAAATATGTGTGCATAGGCCAATACCTCTATTTTTAAGGATTAACATATTTACATAAGTATACACCTCTGCTTATACCTCTATCTATAGCTTTGCTTCCTAGAGCCTTCCTCTGTTCTTTTTGCATTCCTCCTACTCCACCATCACATTCCCCCATCTTCCACCTCTTAGTACTTCCTGTCAGATTGCTGCTGCTCCAACACTCATAGGATCTCTACAACCTCCTTGTTGTTGGTTTTAATTCTATAGTTGTTCCCATCTATGGTGCTGTTTGCTCACCACACCCTCTGTCCTTCTTCTTGAGGACTTCTCTGCTAATGCTGGGCTTCTTTGAAGAATGTTGTTGGTATTTGAATCAGGATAACAATAAACAATAAACAATAAACTTAAAAAGTGCTTTGGGTAAGATTGATATCTTATATATGTTGAGTTTTCCAGTCCACAAGCATGGGATGTTCTTCCATTTGTGGAGGTCATTTTTGGTTTCCTGTAGTAGGGTCTTGTAGTTTTCCTTGTATAAGTCTTTAGAGTTTTTGGTTAAACATGTTCCTAGATATTTCAATTTGCTCTTGACCATTGTGAAGGGTACTGCCTTCTTGATCTCCTCTTCCATGGTCCTGTCGAATGTATATAGCAAACCAATAGACTTCTGTTTGTTGATCTCGTATCCTATCACTCTTCCATATTCCGCTATTGCTGTCAGTTCTTTTGAGATTTAAAATGTACAAAATCAGATTGTCTGCAAAAAGCAAGAGTTTCACCTCATCCTGTCTCACTTGGATACCTTTAATGTCCTTCCACTGTCTTA
>NW_022111347.1:30746-33097 GCF_000313985.2 Echinops telfairi | reverse complement strand
ATAGGCGTAATTGTACGGTGATAATATATAAAGGTTATAGTAACGTTGTATAGGATAGGAGAAATAGAAGCATGAGTAAAATAAAGGAGTCAGATACATTTCCTGGTAGCATGCTCACCTTAGCCCCTCTTGGTTGCCCATGTAGAGGTGGGAGAAGACAGAGCAAGTTTTTACTGTCTTGGGATATTAAGAAATAGTTATATATTATATTTATTTTATTTCCAAATAAAAATCCTGTGGTTTCTTCAGTTAGTAGCCCCAAGATTGCGGTTTTAATAATTTCTGGTGGGCTGTCTTGAACAAGCTGGAATTCCTCTTGGCTGTTTAAATCTATCAAAAAGCTTCATCCAGCAGTGTGACTGTCTGATAAAGCTGGCTGGACTCTGGTGCATTTCTTGCTTGGCTTATTAGGAACAGATTCCCTCATGTTCTCTTGGGTGGAGCTTGGAGCATGCCCCCTTACAGGTTTCCAGACTGGGAAATGCTCACCAATGGGATTCCTTCACTGTTGAATCTTGAGTGACATTGATTCATCCAATGATCTCCCCTCTTGCAATGGGGGCATGGTCCAGGTTCTCTGGAACCCACCTCTTTCCCCGGGGCCTGTCTGCTGTGAATTGCCCTGTTTCTTTGTGAAATCTGCATGCATTATTTTTGAAAATTTACCTCTTCCCCACATATAAAGCACATCCCCTTATGCCTGGTGTAATTTACCAAGGCAGCTACCATAGGTCACTCTTGTATTCATCTGTTCCTACATCCCTGCATATTCTGAAATAATCAGAGTGAGCTCTGTTCCTTGAATGGGTGGATCACAGATTGACATGATGGATTCAAATTTAAAATTCGAATTTAAGAATGAGATGATCAGTAGCCCCCGAGTCAGCCACATTTTTGCGAATCGCATCCTGAAATCTGGAGATAAAGTCTAGATAAGGCTCATCATTTTTTTGATTCACTGCAGTGAATCAAAAAAAATGGGCCATCTGCCTCCTGATAGTGCAATTTTCTCCCAGTCCCTTAGGCAAACCTAGTGTACCTGTGAGAATGCCTGTTCAGTAAACTAGTTGTGACTCAACTGTGATATAATTCTTATTCCCTAGCAACTGATGAATTTCAATATCTATTCCATCTTCAGTATTTCTAAGAGCGTGTGCATGCACTACTTCATTCCACCATATCTGATATTATAAGAATTCTGAAGAAGAGAGACATATTCTTGTCAAAGATCTCCAATCATCAGGGATCCTGTGTTCAGACTGCCAACGACTTTAATCATGCTAATTACAGAAGAGGAGCTTGGCCATAACTAGAGACTACTTGCTTGAAATCTTTTCATAGCTTAAAGGGGAAGGCATTACGATGTCGTTCTTGAACTCTTTGTGGGGGGTTTGAGTCAGGCTGTGTGTTAATGATGTGAAAAGGAAAAGCCATCCATGGGTATGCTCTGTCCTTCCCTATGAACCTTTCTTAGGTTAATAGCTACCATGTCCCAGATCTCCATATCAAAGGTTCCTGACTCTGGAAAAGAAGGTTTAAATTTCTTTACCACTTGAAGAAACTCCTTTATTTTTTTTTATTTGTTACCACTACATTTTGTTTCTTCAAGAGTGATATAGTACTCTGTATCTTTGCTCTTCACCTGACCCATATCTTAGTCATTTTAAAAATACTCAAATTTCCCGATTTACCCTCTGTCTGAAGAGTTCGTACAATTGTTACATGGGGTATAACTCAAAAGAATTCTTTTCCTACAGCCCCATGTTGGGCATCATTTCTCAGAAGAAACCAGCCTCTAAAAACCAAAGGGTCCATCGGCGCAATTGTACAGTGATAATATATGAAGGTTATAGTAAAGTCATAGAAGATAGGAGAGTGAGTAAAATAAAGGAGTCAGACACATTTCCTGGTAGCATGCTCACCTCATCCCCTCTTGGTTGCCCATGTAGAGGTGGGAGAAGAGACAGCGAGTCTTTACAGTCTTTGGATATTTATAGGTATCCATAAAATATGCACATTCAGTAGTTACATACATCATGAGGTGGGCGGTAACCACATAAGGTCCCTGAGTTCACAGGTGAGGAAACTTAATACCTGCTTTGGGGGAAGGTATGAGGGCTATGGTGCCTTGATGGGAGGAGGTAACAAAATAATGTCCATTTCTTTAGGGAGATAGAATCAACCATGTGCTCACTTTAAGGCAGCATAGCTGTTAGGGTAGAATCTGTGGGAATGATATTGAAAGCAGGATAATATACCAAAGTGGTATCTTTTCTATCATTGAATACTAGCTTTCCAAATTCCCTCTGTTATAAGTTAGGGAATATAGTCCTAGTTATAGTTCCCTCAGT
>NW_022111347.1:27188-30104 GCF_000313985.2 Echinops telfairi | reverse complement strand
CATTTTTCAGAGAGGGTACCGTGCGAAGTCGCTTTGCATGTCATCACATGCAGCTGCTGCTTCTAAGTCTGTATTATCAGCATGTTGTGCCTACCTTCAGATTTTGCTGTGTTTTGTTGCACCACTTGAGTTTGTGTGTCTGCCTGTGGATTAGGTACTGCCTGGTTGTGACTCATTTGTCTTTTTCAATTTCATACCTTACACTCACACACACAGACACACACACGTCACCATTTACGTGAGACTGACAAGATCATCTTCCAGTACCTTTAAATTACATTCTTCAATATAAATATCCGATTTTTAAATTCATAATAAAAAACTTACACATTTGAGAAATGGAAACAGCACCCAGAAGTATTCCACAGTAGGAATAGGTAACGTTGTTAGCCAGAGAGGAGCCAGAGCTGGTTGACAGCATGCAGAGCTCCTACAAGCTGGGTGAGTTCGACAAACATACATAAACAGGCATATGAGAAGGTACCACAGGGTTTGCCTGATCTAGGCCACTGGTCGACTGATCCCAAGGTGTTTGGTAAAATCCACCCTACACAAATAGGTGTGTATGATGTACAAACACACACACACAAACTCAGGACCCTCAACAACTATGACTCTATACAGGCAAGTCACGCTGCGTATGCCAGGGTCTTGATGTACAATTATGAAATACAGATAAAAGTCCTATTTTTCCTACAAACCTTTTAAAACAATCGTAAGAATAAAGAGAAGTGAACCCAACCCATATCTACCCAAAAGTTGCCAGAGAGGAGGAAGGAGAGTTATTTGACCCACCTGTGGTCCTGATGAGGCTGTACCTGGGCTCAAACACCCTGTGAGTGGAGGCACATGCGCTCATCAGAACATTTCCAACTGGTTGTATTCAGCATCTTGCAAGGATGATCAGCATTTCACTTACAAGGGAGATCAGAGCAGGTGTTCATCTTTCAAAGCAGATCAGTGACATCTTGCAAGGATGATCAGAGCAGGTCTTCTATCAGCATCTTTCAAGGATGATCAGCAAGATCTTGGAAGGAAGATTAGATCAGGTCTTCTCACAGCATCTTGCAAGGAACATCAGCGACATCTTGGCAAGGAAGACCAAAGCAAGTCTTCAATCAGCATCTTCCAAAGAAGATCAGCAATGTCTTGCAAGGAAGATCAGAGCAGGTGTTTCATATTGCAAAGCAGATTGACATCTTGCAAGGCAGATCAGAGCAGGTTTTCTATCACCATCCTGCAAGGCACATCAGAAGCATCTTGCAAGAAAATCAGAGTAGGTCTTCTCTCAGCACCTTTTAAGGAAGACCAGGGATATCTTGCAAGGCAGATTAGAGCAGGTCTTCTGTCTGCATCTTCTAAGGAAAAACAGTGACATATTGGCAAGGAAGACCAGAGCAGGTCTTCAATCAGCATCTTTCAAGGAAGATCAGCAGTATCTTGTAAGGAAGTTCAGGACAGGTCTTCTATCTTGCAAAGCAGATTAGTGACATCTTGGAAAGAAGATAAGACCAGGTCTTCTAACAGCATCTTGCAAGGAAGATCAGCGACATCTTATCAAGGAAGACCAGAGCAGGTCTTCAATCACCATCCTTCAAGGCTCATCAGAAGCATCTTGCCAGAAGATTAGAGCAGGTATTCTCTCAGCACTTTTTAAGGAAGGCCAGGGACATCTTGCAAGGCAGATCCGAGCAGGTATTCTCTCACAACTTGCAAGGAAGATCATGGCAGGTCTTCTATCAGTATCTTGCAAGGCAAGGCACATCAGGGAAGATCAGAGTAGGTCTTCTGTCAACACCTTTAAAAGAATATCAGCGACACCTTGCAAGATACATCAGAGCAGGTTTTCCCAGCATCTTGCAAGGAGGATTAGCAACATCTTACAAGGAAGACCATAGCAGGCCTTCTATCACCAGCTTGCCAGGCAGATCAACGACATCCTTCAAGGAAGATCTGGGCAGGTCTTCTCCCAGCATCTTACAAGGTAGATCAGCAAAATCTTGCAAGGCAGATCAGAGCAGGTCTCCTCTCAGCAGCTTGCAAGGATAATCAGCGACATCTTTCAAGGAAGATCAGGACAGGTGTTCTCACAGAATCTTGCAAGCAAGATCAGCAACATATTGTCAAGGAAGATCAGAGCAAGTCTTCTATCAACATCTTGCAGGGAAGATCAGAAGACCAGAGGCCAATGTCTGTTCTTGTGTAACTATTCCCTGCTTTCGTGGGGTGTAGTTCACCATGACCCTCCCGATATGAGTAGAAATATCTCTATATTAAAAGGGAACAAGCTCTTTTAGGTAGAGATGCTGCACTTGAGACCATGAGTCATTCACAGGTAGGAGTCAGTAACCTAGGTCCTTCAGGATTGACTGGACCTGTTCTTTCAGAAAATTCCACTAAAAGTCACACAGGAAATTCTTAGTTATAATGAAAGAAAAGAAAATTGGTGAGGAATGGCTGGCCACCTGTCAGAGTCACACCTGTCAAAGAGCAATACCAAAGGCATTAATTATTCTATGATTCTCTCTTCTATTTCATTCTTATATATTTTAAAATGTAAGCTTTATTATAAAAACAGTCAAGAAGGCGCTATTTAGCCTAATGGACTGGAATGAAATCATAAAGAGTGAGACCTGCAATCAGGCACACAGGCAGGCATACACAACTTCGGAAGTGTGGCTTAAACATCCTAGTGTTCTTTGTGAAGTCTTTTTCTTGTTTGTTTAATCATGTATTAGGGGCTCGTACAACTCTCATCCCAATCTAGACATCCAGCCATTGTGTGAAGCACATTTGTACATTTGTTACCATCATCATTCTCAAAACATTTTCTTTCTACTTGATCCCTTGGTAGCAGCTCCTCATTTTTCCCTTCCCTCCCTCACATTCCCTCCCTCAGGAACCCTTGATAATTTA
>NW_022111347.1:17770-26963 GCF_000313985.2 Echinops telfairi | reverse complement strand
GCATTAATGTTGTATTTTTAGTAGCTCCCAGTTCTTTATTTTGTCTTCTATAATGTGAATATAGAATATTTGATATTTGATACCTTTGAATTCTGATATTGGTGATGAATACTTAATACGTAGTAGATTCCTAGGAAAAAAATAGTTATACCTGTGTTGGAAGCAGTGCAGCCAGAATTCTCTGTAGAAGTGAGCTTGGCAGGACATCATCTACTATACTTTGGACATATTATCAAGAGGGACCAGTCCCTGGAGATGGACACAGTAGTTGCCACAACAGACTCAAGCATAGATTGAGAAGATGGACCAGGACCAGGCAGTGCTTTGTTCTGATGCACAGAGGCCACTCCGATGGCCCCTAACAATAACAACAACAGTACAATCTGAAACCAGCACACTTAATACAAATTGCTGTTTGAACTGGAACAACTCAGAATAGCATACACTTTTGTGTGTATGCATAGATGTCTCGATAATATGAATGTGTTTACATTCAGAAGATGAACATTTTAACAACTGTAAATGAGATACCACTGCTGAACTAGAAAGAAAAAACAGACTAGGAGAATAAGGGATGCCAGGTCATATTTGGCTCCAGCAGGGGCACTTCTGTGTATGAGGACAGAGGATCAGAGGTGAATGCCATTCTGCTCTGACATGTTGCTCACCCTGAACCAGACACTACTGACTTCAACCTGAAACCCTAAGTGTGTTCTTCTTTATAGTAAGCCACTGAGATATCTACACCAAGTCTGGTATTTCAGAAGCAGGTCAACATCTATACATACACAACATCTATACATACACACAAGCTCACTTCTACAGAGAATTCTGGCTGCACTGCTTCCAACACAGGTATAACATTTTCCGAGGAATCTGCTACGTATTAAGTATTCATCACCAACATCATAATTCAAAGGTATCAAATATTTTAAGTTTTAATAATTTATGGTCAAGCTTTTGCAGGTGTATACCATTTAAAATACTATGGCTTGTGTCAGGTGCACCTTATTCCTCAAGGTGAGATCTTTGTAATGAACGCTGTAAAAATATCTTTTACAGTAGATTCACCAAATGCAATATGCCATCTAATTAAATTCATTGTGGGCCACGGTAAAATGAAATCTTGAAGGACTTTACACATTACTGTTTTGGTGGCTGCATGAGTACATATATAAGTCACTTGAAATTCTATTGTGGGAGGTGATTCTTTCTTTACCCCATTTATTTTACTCATTCAATCATTTACTAATATGATAAGGTCTCAGGGATATTGATTTTACACCTTGCATTATAATCCAAAACTACTATGCATTTTGTTATTATTTAAAGTTGTCTAGCATTTTGTTGTATTAAGAACAATTTTATTTCATTTATTATATATATACTGTACATGTGTAATGATTTCAGATTTTGAACCTTGTAGTCATGGGAAAGGAATTTATAACGAGCATGGTGCTGTGTGCACTTATGTTGCCTTTAGATTTACAGCCGTTGTTCACCTTAGAGTTAGGTATGTTAGCATGGTGTCCCTGCCAACTTCAGAGTTGTCTTACACATTTCAATAACATCATTTTTTATAATTTGATTTCTATCTTTAGATCCCTAAGCTTTTATTTATATTTTTGCATAGCTAAGATTGACTCTTTACGTTGTGAAGTTTTAAGTGCTTTTATAAATCAAATGCCATATTTATGCCATGGCAATAACAAGTAGAAGGATTTGGATACTATAAAAAAGTGTCTATGCCTCCCCTATTGAGCACTGTATTTCCAAATTCCTGGCAGTCACTGATCGGTTTGTCATATCTCTATAGGTTTCTCTTTTCAAAAGTTTTAAATCAAAAGTAGTAGTAATTACTATTTAAAAAAAATATTACTAATTCAAATTAAGATTCATCTAAATAGTTCTATGGTTTGCTAGCTCTTAAAAATAACAATAATATTTATTGCATGGATATAACACCGATTTTTTTATTCATATGTTGGAGGCCATGCTGATTATTTCAAAGGTGGTTAATTATGTATAAATCTATAAATCATTTACGTGCAGGTTTTGGTGATATATATTTTCAACTCATCGAGGCAAACACCTTGGAACATGTTTCACGATAAAATGGTAAAGCAATGGTAGGCTTTCTAAGAAACTGTCCAATAATTTCTCAAATTAGCTGAACCATTTTACATCAAAACAATCCAATCATGAGAATCCCTTGTCCTTTGCTTACTTGAGAATATGGTCTTGGATGGGAAACATTTAGTATTTGGTCAGTAGTATCATCTCCTTGTTTCAATTTGCACTTTCAAAATTAAAATTATATAAATAACTTTTCCATGCATTTATCTCTAGGTAATGACTATTGACATATTTAATCAGATATTCTGAATATTTTATGTTTACTAAAAATTCTTATTTACTTAAGAATGATTTGCCTTTTTAAAACTAAAATGAATTAATCACACCTTATTTGCAAAACTTTACCAAGTATGTTGCATGTTTTATATTTTCTTGTTAGGGAATTTCTTTTCTACAGTTATGAGTTTTTAACTTTGATCAGATTCTATTAATCAGTATTTTATTTTATGTAGATATTATTGTGGTGTTATATCTGAAAAACTGATTCCTAAGTGTAACCTCATTCATATATCCTCATTTTATAGTGTTATTTACACTTTGATCAATGATCAATAATAGCTTATTAGTGTTGTTGCTATTATTATTATATATGATATGAGGTTATACGTGAAGGATCAAATTGTTTTTGGACTGCAAGGTGTCTAGGACAGCCTGGCATTGTAGCCAAAAACTGAGACCAGGTTGATTTGAGACATTCTAAGTTTATTCCTGCAAGGGCTTACAGAGCGAAACAACCAGTGGACTGCTTCAAGAATCCAGTGAGAATCAAACAAGTTATATGCCCCAAACTTCCTGTCAGGTTGGAATGGGGGATAGTTCAGTTTTACAATGATCAGAGAAGCTTCGAGCAACGGGGAAAAAATGTTGATGTTCATGATAACTTTTCACCAAGCACATCACATCATTTTATTTCAAATTTTAAATCAGCCTATAAATCCTTAGGTGTCACTGAGCTGTGCAGACAGTTAACAAACAGGCTTAGCGTTGATCCAAAAAGTGGGCAGTTTGAGTCTACTTACAGGTGCCTTCCAAGAAAAGTCTGTCAATCATTTTTCTGAAAATCAATATCATCCACTGAGACAGGAACTGGTTGGTTTTTGTGAATCCTTCAGTTTAAGTCTTACATCTATCACATCGTAGTCTCTGTGGGGTGGTTAGGGATTATGCTAGCCTTTCCTAGGTAAGGGTAGGGGTGGTGCCCAACCTCTCAATTGGATCGCAGCCTGATGATACCTCCTTGATGTCATAAGCCATTTTGTTTGAGTGAGATACCGAGCAGAGTCAAATCTTCTTTGGTCATTCCCCATCTGCCAGGGCTGAATCATGCATCTGGTTCCTTGATCTTCTGTTGTGTCAGCTGCCAATCCCAGAAGTCCTAGTGGACTGTTGGGGGATTCATTTGACTGACTTCAGACCTCTGCATGGCCAGTCTGTGCCACTGTTCTCAGCCCATCTCTGGCTTTGGATTGTCATCCTGCTTCCTGTTCGTAAGCTTCCACAGGTCAGGAGAAGCCTGAGTTATACCCGACTGGATGGAGCTCTCTCTACAGCTGTGTAAAATATTTCTTGGTAGAACTGTCTGGCTGTATACAACACATCCAAGGCCCACTGACTTTGCTTCTCTAGGTAACCCAACTAAACAAACTCTTCCTATATAGGTTCCTGCTGATGACAGAGTTTGAACGTGGCTCATCTCTAAATTGTGGCTGTGGTTTGAACTCACTATGTCAACCCTGCAGCCACAGCCTATGACTAGACAGACCCCCTGAACAAAAGTAACCAGTAGCCTCTGAGGTGGATGATCATGCAGTTTTACCCAAGCAGGCACCATCATGATTCCCTCAGGAATTTAAATAGGACATTGGAGGGTGAGTCAGCCAGACAGCTGGAAGAGGGAGAGGAGGCTACAAGGTGCAGAGATTCAGGGATAGGAGGCAGGATGGGAAGGGGTGGGGTGGGATGGCAGGCATTGGATCAACCCAAACAGAGAGGAGCTGAAATGCCAAGATTTGGAAGGTCTTGCTCCATGGAGCAAAGAGCCGCCAGAGCCACACGGGCAGCTGGCAGCTCTTGGAACAGTTTGGAACAGTATAGGTCTACACCAACCCTGTGCTACTTATCTTGCCTTTCAAGACTCTTCTCAGATTGAACCTATGGATTCTTGTCTTTCTGCTCACTTGTCTCTACTCTAATGTTATTTGAAAACTGATCTCAGGACTCTGGCTAATGGCTAACCAGGGCTAACTAGGGACATGCTGACGGCCAGGGTGCTTCAGGAGTAGCATGTAGAGAGTTCAGCAACTTTTGCTTACAGCCAACTTTCTTCATCATTTCTGCCCCCCTTGTGGCAACCTTCGATATTTTTCCACATTTCCACTTTGCTACTCTTGAGTTCCCAAGGAGCACAAGGGTGGCATAGAGTTTTTCCCTAACCTCCAGGTAAGCAGTCTGAAACTTCCAGCAACTCCATGGGAGAAAGATAAGTCTTTCTATTATTGTAAAGAATTACAACTTTGCAAACACACTAGAATGGTTTTACCTTGTCCAATAGGGTCGCTATGAGTGAGCAGTGAGTTTGTTTTTTAGTTTATCCTTAGTAATACATAATGCATCTACTATTATATGTCTTGAATTTTTCTTGAGGGTGGGAAGGATCTAACCTATTAGTGTTCCCTCTGCTCTCAGGATTGTTATTGTCTCCTGTGATATTGAGGAAAATTTTCCCATAAATTTCCTTTCTATTTTATTTGTATTCTTGCTTGTTTCTCCTGTTCCAGTATTCCAATGAGATGTATATTATTTCTCTTTATGGTGTCCCACATTATCCCCAGGCTTTCTTCAGTGCTTTTGATATTCTGTTTGATTCTTTCTCCTTTGCTGAAATCTGCATGATTATTGAGCTCATTAATTTGATTTCCATTTTCTTCCATTCTATTGCTCAGTTCTTATAACACATTTTTCCCTTTTATCCATTTTTGTTTTTGTTTTTCATTTTTAATATTCTGGATTTCTTTGGGGTATAAGGTTCTTAGTAGCTCAATTTTTTTAGTTTCTTTCCAAGAGTGATCCACAGACCTCTTGTGTGGTCCTAAACGTAATTCTCTTTCTGGTAGTTCAATGACTTCACTTTCTGTGTGTTCAATTATGTTTGGGTAATCATCCATTGTTTACCTTTGTTGACCTGTGTATTTTGTGGATATGCTGCTGTCTTTTGTTTGTGTGGCATATTGCTCCACCTGCAGTTGGTGTGTTAGTTTGAAGGTGGTGTAGAAGGCAAGGGGTTGAATTTTGGGTTAGAGTAGGAAGATCAGATAGTGGCCAGAAATAGTGTTGTGTGGAGATAATGAAAGATTGATAGAGATGGATTTCTACTATGAAAAGGAGATAATAACCCAAGTCCAGTTTAAGTGATGATATTAATCATAAGTGGTCTTCTAAGTAGTATAATTTTTGATAAATTGGAAAAGGACATGTCAAGAAGTGTGCTAATATTTGTTACAATATATGAAGTGTGTGTTACTGAAAAAAAGGCAGTGTGTCTTGAGGCAGTGGTGGGTGTGGCATATGTAGTACATCTAGTAATCTACCAGAGTCACTTATCACCTTTTTAAAAATACAGACAGGGAGGGGGGGATCAGGTCAATGTCATTGTATTTATTTAAAAAAAATCCCTTTTTTAGGGACACTGTTTCCTAGCTTTAAAGGGGAATATCACATGATAAATAGTGGAAATCTATTGGGTTTCTGTGCCACACCAGACAATCCATGATCAATGCAGGGATCCCAGATTGGAATCAGGCAGAGGAATAGAGGCCCGAGGTATTGGGGGGATGTTTCTAATAAGGGGGAGGTCATCGGTAGGTAATTCCCAGAACTGGTTAGTTGCCAAGTTGAAGGAGATGCTGAGTTCTGTGTACTCTGGGTGGGTTAAGGGGGCAGGGTATGATTTTTTTAAAAGAAAAAAACCGCAAAAATAGTCTGTTATATTCTGACTGTGACTGGTAGAGTTCACTAGAAGGTACTTTCTGGTAGCCATGTTTTCCCCTGGGATGCAATTATTTGAGAACAGTTTTGAGTGCAGAATTTCTTTATCGAAAATATGAATTTAAACCTAAGTCTTTTATCTCAGACACATGAACTTCTTAACCTGAACTAATAAAAATGAACAATAAAAATGTTGTTTTGAATTAATAAAAATGATCAAATGTCAATAAATTACATTCCTATCCAAAAAACGTATACCAACTGTTCACCAGAACATAGCAGAATGCATAAATAAAGGATATAGAAATGTTGGGAATCTCCCTGAAACAAAAAGTTAAGTGATTGTCCTTCAGAAGACAGGACCCCAATCTTTTGAAAGGCTAGGACGAGTAGACTCCAGTAGAAGAAATGGCACCCTCCTGATTACAAAACTAACTTATGTATCTAAGAAATGGAAGTGAAGATACAAAAATGTTGGTCTGAAATGGGACCTAATAATTTGAAAACAAAATAAAGTCAGGATCATGAAGGGGGAGTCAAAATTCCTAAGTATGCATTGTTGGATCAGAAAATGTTAATCCCAATTGTCAACTATTGGCCAATGTCACTACTGTGTGATCACATATAGACACACTGGTGCAAAGAAGGTAAAACTTATTTCAGATATGGTAGTAAAATGATACATACATGGCTGATTATTATTTGACCCACTGGCTCAAAAGCACATGCACAAGTCTGTTTCTATACTAGCAATGATGTACTGAACATGACATCAGGAAATTTGGTTTCAAAGTTTAGCAGCCACATCTTTTTCCCCATTTTTTTCATCATTTTATTAGGGGCTCATACAACTCTTATCACAATCCTTACATAATCAATTATGTAAAGCACATTTGTATATTCATTGCCCTCATCATTCTCAAAACATTTGCTCTCCACCTAAGCCCCTGGTATCAACTCCTCATTTTCCCTTCCCTCATTGCTTCCCCCTCCCTCATGAACCCTTGATAATTTATAAATTATTATTTTAGCATATCTTGCCCTGTCCAACGTCTCCCTTCACTCACGTTTCTATTGTCCACCCCCCAGGGAGGAGGTTATATGTAGATCCTTGCAATCGGTTCCCCCTTTCCACCTCACCCTCCTTCCACCCTCCCAGTATCGCCACTCTAACCACTGGTCCCGAAGGGATCATCCGTCCTGGATTCCCCCTGTTTCCAGTTCCTAACTGTACCAGTGTACATCCTCCAGTCCAGCCAGATTTATATCATAGAATTGGGATCATGATATTGAAGGTGGGGATGGGGACATGGGAGCAAGCATTCAAAAACTAGAAGAAAGTTTTGTTTCATCGATGCTACATTGCACCCTGACTGGCTCGTCTTCTCCCTGCAACACCTCCGTAAGGGGATGTCCAATTGCCCACAGGTGGGCCCCGGGTCTCCACTCCCCCTCACTCACAATGATATTTTTTTGTTCTTTGATGCCTGATACCTGATCCCTTCAACACTCTGTGATCACACAGGCTGGTGTGCTTCTTCCATGTGGGCTTTGGTGCTTCTGAGCTAGATGCTTTGGTGCTTCTAGCCACTTGTCTACCCCCAAGCCTTTAAAGGCCTCAGACAGTATATCTTTTGATAGCCGGGCACCATCTGCCTTCCTTTCCACACACTCATCTTTTACAAGGATCATGAAAAGTAATATTTTCTTCCAGGAAAAACAAAACCAAACACGAATGTGTCCTGGTTTCAGAACAGGCTGGCATTGGTGTCATTGATGACTTATAGCAAGTTGCACTTTGTTCTAGTTAAGATTGCTATGGACAATTTCAAAACCTCAATATATATTGGTTTCCTTGTGAAGTGATTCACCTCCAGAATTCCTTTTCCAGGTACCACTAACAAATATAAGTGTTTTGAATTCCTCCAGAAAGAAGCCTCTGTGATTCCAGTAGAATATATGTTGAAACAATACTAATTGGATCACAGAATGGCACAATTCCTTAAAAATAAGTTGATTTTTTTTATTACAAATACACATACCATGTGATAACTAGATCCCCATGAGCATTTATTCATTTGAAAGAATATATCTTCAGAAAAAGTGATACAGGATTGTTAATATTATCTTTATTAAAAATGTTATAAAACATTGTAAAAAACACTCCCATATTCCTATATATTGATGAGGTTGTCAAATAATATTTTTATATAAATAGTGATCCATAAAATTTATGCTGCATATATAGAAGTCAGCAGATCAGAAAATTGAGTGGAAATTGATGAACATGTTACACTACTAAAGATTGATATAGCTTTGTCATAATTCCTAATGCTTCTCAGCAATATGGGTTTCTCATAAGTAAGTGAAGATTTGGGATTCACTAAATCTGTCGCTACATTCCGTGCCTTCATAAGTCTTCCTTCCACTTTGAATTCTTATATGTTTAGTGAGGTGTGAGTAGTGAATAAAGTAGTTCCTACATTCATTACTAAAATAATGTCTTCTCTCCACTATGAATTCTCATATGTAGATTGAGTTTTGAGGAACGATTAAAGGCTTTTCCACATTCCTTACATTCATAAAGCCTCTCTCCACTGTGAATTCTCATATGTTGAATGAGGCTTGTGGAGTGAGTAAACCTTCTCTTGCATTCCTTACACTCATAAGGCCTCTCTCCACTGTGAATTCTCATATGTGGATTGAGTTTTGAGGAATGATTAAAGGCTTTTCCACATTCCTTACATTCTTAAGGCCTTTCTCCACTGTGAATTCTCATATGTTGATTTAAGTTTGAGGAATGATTAAAGGCTTTTCCACAATCCTTACTTCCATAAGGCCTCTCTCCACTGTGAATTCTCATATGTTGAAGGAGGCTTGTGGATTGAGTAAATGTTCTCTTGCATTCCTTACACTCATATGGCTTCTGCCCACTGTGAATTCTCATATGTACTTTGAGGTGTGTGGATGTATTAAAAGATTTCTCACATTCCTTACAGTCATAAGGCCTCTCTCCACTGTGAATTCTCATATGTTGATTGAAGTTTGAGGAATTATTAAAGGCTTTTCCACA
>NW_022111347.1:8536-17485 GCF_000313985.2 Echinops telfairi | reverse complement strand
ATGAGTTCTCAAATGTTGAATGAGACATGTGTCTTGAGTAAAAGCCTTCCCACAGTGCTTACATTCAGGAGACTTAGCTCCATTGGAAATTCCAATATCATCCATGAGTGTCGACTGATCCCCATGGCTTTTTCCAGATTCTATATTGTCACCTTTGTTTTCTTTTAGAAATTCTATTGTAGTGTACATATTGTTTTTTCCACATTTGTTCAACTTGTCAGCATTGAATTGACAGTGAAATTGCTTGTTATGATGTAGTGAAGGTAAATGTTTGAATGATTTTCCATACCAAAGACATTCCATGGGATATAAGTGTCCTGGTCTTTTTAATGCAGGAAGAATTGCAATTTGACTGGAGAGCTCATGATTAGTATTTACTTCAAATCTTCCCGAGGATATCAAGTGTAAATACTTTCTACTAAAAACAAGCAGGTAAAAAGAAGAGTTTTACCATTTTAACATTCCCATACACAGTAAACATACACAGTTTACCTCAATTATCTAACAAATCATAAATTTAAATATCTGATACAACCATAACTGTCAGTGAGTTAATGAAATATGGAGCAATTATATAAGTGGGCATGAGACATATATTTCTAATATTTAAAAGATAATTCACAGGGATTAAAACTATATAGTGGTAGAAGTGTTCAGTCATATTATTACAGGTAGATACACACAAAACACACACACATATATCTATGTGCAACAAAATATTTTAAATCTATTAAAGTAAATGTTGACACTTTAAATTGAGTGGCATTTCTTCAGTCATAATTGGGGCAATTCAATTAATATATGTATAGGTTAAACATATGTATATGTAACAATATTTGTAATATATATGCTTATATTTTATATTCAAATAGATATATGGATAGAGATATAAGCTGTGATTTAGTCATTCTACTCATTGTGACTCTATAAGGTAGAATAGAAATATTAATTTTTATAAGAACAATATCGTATTTCTCATAATGTGTGGCCAGTGTGTTAGTACCACTCTCCTTTCAGTTAGCACTCAAATGCTTAATATAATGCACCACAAGCCTTGTGTTTCTGTGACTACACATACATATATACAAATACATTTACATTCATCTACAGTAACATGAGATGGGCATGAAACGTTTCCTGGAAAAATTCCCATTTTTTTCAAGGTTTTTTTTTTTTTTTATGTACCAACTATGTCTCAAAATTCACTTTTAAGTAGATTATGACTCAGTTCAATACTTTAGGTCCATGTAAAAATTTACCTGAAGTTTTCTAAGACGATAACTTTTTAATAATGTAGAGGGACTTAAATTTCTCCCTTGGAACAGGTGGTGCTTTAGAACTGCCGACCTTGTGGTTAACAGGCAATATTCAAAGAGCATTGGCAATTAAACTCATCTTTGAAGTTTTCAATAATAGTAACATGTATAATTTAGAATTAGAAGATCAAGTTAAAAACTATGCGGCACAAGGCAGATGTAACAATAAAGATGAAAAGGGCACATTTTCCTTTTTCCTTTACCACTACACCAGGTGAATTTGGTGTTGGCTATTAAGTCATGGTGCTGTTGAAATGAACAAAGTTGATTGCCTACTTATGATGAGGTAATCTATGTTCAAAAACATTAGAATCCCAAAAAATTCTATGAAGCACTCCACTCTGTAATTTTTTGTCAGTATAATTTCAAATGGACAAAAGAACAGTGGTTGAATATGTGTAGACAATGTGTTGATTATGCACAGATGGTTATTTTTATATCATATATAACAACTGATCTTTACATATTTATAATATAACATAGCTCTACAAGTACATGTAAAGACACGGTATTATAAGATGGTAAGGCAATTTTGGCTCAGAGTGGCTTATCTGAAAGTATTAAAGAAGGAGATCACCAATGTATTTATTCCTTAGAGTCACTGGCTGGTTCTGAATTGCCACATTGTGTTATTAGCTGAGTGCTTAATCATCTACAATACCTGTACTTAAAATGTCAAAATACTAGCTTTGGTCACTTTCCTCATACATGTATTTAAATAACATAATACATCCTTCCAACTCAATTCTGGAGCATTGCTCTCTCTCTCAAGTAAATTACGCTCACCTCAAAAGTGGGTTCTTGTTGTTATCTTGCTTTGTAATTCCATGAAACTTACAGATTTTTTCTAATATGGAGGCACTTGTATCATTTTTCAAAAGTCTTACCATTACATCTTCAGTGGGTAGTTTTTCTTAATCATTAACATTTGAGAAGCAGAACCAATTATGTATATTGAAGTTCACAGTATGGAACAAAAAAGAACAGCATTATACACAGACAAGAAGTAGCTATGAGACAAGAAATAATTTGTCATGTAAATATTTTTTGATATTTTGACCATGTTCAAAGGGAAATTGGCAAGTAAACATCCTTGAAGATTAACAACAACAGTAACATATATACTTTATAATTAGAAGATCGAATTAAAAAGCTATGGTGCACAGGGCAGATGTAACACTAAAGATGAATGAGGTTTCCTTTTCCTTCATGAACACAGGTGCTGTAGAAATGTCTAAAAGTAATGAAAACACAAGGGCAGGCAATTGTGCAGAATGTTCTTGGGAAATTACGACTTTTTCTTACAGATTTATCAAGTAAAATTTCTTCCATGAAGAGTTGGTCAATAATTTCTTTTTTTTTTGCATTAATGAGTGAAATTGTTTATTTTTCATATCTGATCTATTATCTCTAAGGCATTCTTTTTTTAAAAAAAGGTGTGATCAGAAATAAATGTTAAGATAGTTGAAATTAATGAAGAAACAAAAGCCCATAGTTCATACTATAATAGTAACTCTCCTTAAACCTAATTTCAAAAGTGTTCTCTCATAAAATCAATTTTTGTGGTTATTATTAATACCCCTCCACACATATGGACACAACTGAATTTAAGATAAAGGCGTAAAATGTTGGTTATATGCCACAGATGGCTAAAGAAAAATATAACTACTGATAAAAAACGTCTTTCCTTTCAGCCTCTACTTTTGTTATATGCACCTTTAAAATTCATTATTTAACACTAATTTTTAAAAGGTATAGAAATAAGAGCACATTTCAATTGAAAAAAGAGTTTCAACAGATATGTGCTAGGTTCCCACTGATCTGTTAGATAAGCCATATTTTAGTGTTTTCAAAGGAGAATTTAAGGTAGGAGTTATTCTGTATTGTGAAATTAAAGGCAATATTCTTTCATTTAAAATAATTTACACAGAGAACCTCAAACAAAAGGTCTGATATTTTGTTTATCAAAAGAACAAGAGCATATGGATTGTGAAAATGAGTTGTACGAGCCCCCAATAAAATGATTTTTTTTAAAAACCAAGAAAAAAATGAGCAATGGAAAAATAGCAAAAGCTATTATAAATAAAAGTAAATTCCTATTTAAATTTCTGTATTTGTGCAGATAAAATTATGACACATAGGTTTTAACATATTTTAAACTATAATATAGAAAGGTAACATAATGTTAAAGATTCAGGCTACACTCAACCAAAATAATTTTAATGGGAATTTTTGATGCCTTCAGAAATATATTTTACAATAATGTATGAGAAAGTATATTTCATTTTTAATAATATTATTCAAAGAAACTTTAATTTGAATTGCTCTTAATACTACTTCTTCATAAATATCAGTTTAAAACTATAAATATTAACATTACTCAGGCTTCTGGGCATACAGGAGTGTATTAATTAAAAAGATGCTTTTTATGCAACATAAGCATGAGGATGTCTTTTTAGTTCAAAATGTCTTAATCTTATTCTTATTTTCATATTTCAATTCAAAACAAATGTATAAAGTCAAAAAATTATCACAGATACTTAAATATTCCTATGAAATATATCACACCCACTGAGGAATTTAATACAAGTTACTAAAGAATATCAAGTTAACCATTTCCTCCTATATTTTCATTTGATTTATTTTGTGTTTAGAAGTTGTAGGTTTAAGTTCTATTAACAGAAAATACATAACAAAAGCTTCCTAATGTGTGAAAAAAATAACTAGAAATACTGGAAAATGTGGCCTCATTAACATATTTACAGACATTTACTTAATACATACTCCATTGAAAATTAATTATATGACATTTATACAAGCACTGAAATTTCCAAATCACTCTGAGTAGTGGACAGTTCAGTTTTTTTACTGTATAGACAAAGGTCAATGTCATTTAGTTGCTGGAGGCAGAACTGACAGCCACAGTCTGGGATACTGTTGACGTATTGTTCTGTTCCTTCCACCTAAAGGCGTTTCTATTGAATACGTGTCGTCATGCTTCTTTTTCTCTTTGCACTGATCTTCCTGCAGCTTCAGAATTATGTTGCGGATTTCCTCTCTTTTTGAACGCATTCTTGGAGGAGGAAACCAGTTTGTCAAATTCATAGGTAGTTCAAAATTGAGAACTGGATTCTCAAAAAAACTTTTTACATACTGCAAAACATACACACCACAATCACTGAAGTTGTTTTGCTGTGGTACTTTTGGATTTGAGCCTTTCATAACATCTTTGGAAAAACTCCTTTTACTTCCTTTCTTAACTTCCTATTCCACCTCTAGATATTCTCGTAGAATTTTTACAACATTTGAGCGAGAAGGGCCTCTGAGAGAATCCATAAGCAAGACACAAGGCTGTTTACAGATTGTAGGCTTTAAATGCCACTGCCCTATTTCTGAGTTGCAATTATCATCAGCAATGAATCCATCATCACTACTATCATCCTGGTTATCCTGATCTTTGGAGAAGTCAATGAGTTCATCCTCAAGCACTTTACCACCTTCAGATGATTCATCACTATAGTTTAGCCTGATTTTGTTTAATCCATCTGTATGGTGTGGAGAACTTAAATATTCATCCTGTAGGCCATTCTCACTTTTAGTCCTATCAACAGCTTTGTGGCAAGCGGACTCTCCTTTATTTGATTCTTCACTTTCACTTGAAGTATGATTAATTTTTTTCATACATTTCACATTGCATATATTTCTCCTACAAGGAGGGTCACTTTCTTCCCGTACAGCATTTGAATCAAGTAAAGCTATACAATGCTTTCTGTTTAGAATCTTCTTAATTACAGGTTTGGCAGAAGAGTTTTGTGAAGAACAACTGTCCGTTTCATATGCTGAAGGAGACGAAATACAACTGTCCTCTACAGTTGAGCTTTTTTGTATGACTGTATTTTCGTGGTAATGAGGATTAGGTTCATATTTTGGTTTTTCCAAACCAGAGAAACAAACAACAGCCAAAAAACAATGTGCAGCTTCATTAAGGGATACAAATATAAAATCCTTCTCAAAAATATCTACATCGGGTCCAGGTTTTTACTCTACCATTTCGCTTTTGCTGTATTGACAGATTGGTTGTTTCATGAAGGTTTCTCCTCTCTCGCTGATTAAGGCGTTTATAAAAAAAAGAACTGAATATATGAATTCGGTCGGCTTCCTCTTTCTTCAATTTTTCAAGCACCAAATATTTTAAATAAAAGTCAATAATAACATCATTTAAAAATTCCCCTTCATTTAGACAGTGCAGGTCCTCATTAGTAACAGAAATTCCTCCTTTAGCTGGAGGTGGTGGATATACTATAAGTTTTTCTACAGGACCAATAAAGATGGTATGGCTCTCTCCAGTTTCTTCATCATCATCAAAAAATTGGAATTCTTGTTTGCTTCAAAGTTGTATTTTAGATTCAAAGGACACATTTTTTATTTTGTTCTCTTTTTGCACACAGCTTCCTTTGATACTTTCTTCATAGGTTCTTGTACAGGCAACAAGTCTGCTATTGGCTTCTTCAGAGGGAATTTTGGGGGAAAAATTGGCAACATTATTCTTTATACCAATTTCAGTAATGATACTTTCAAATACCGTATATGTCTGAAGATCAAGGCCAGTTTGAAAAATTAAAATAATATATTGTTCTTCTAGATTTTTTATCTTATTTATTCCTTTACACTCGTTCCAAACTTTATCTTCCTTATTCATTTGCAGCTGCATACTCAACTTTTGATAAATTTCTGGTATTGTTTTTAGAAATACTACCGGTAATTTTCAGACATTGCACCATTCACATTTAGTTAAATCAGAGGTATCTAAAGTAATTGCTACAGGATCACCTTCCAGTTCTTCTAGCTGTATCTTGATATAATCTAAAGAAAAAATTACAGGATGTAGTAACAGCTGGAAAAGTGTTCCTACTCGTATACTTCGACAGTGTAAAATGATATTAGCACAGGAACTCTGGCAGCTTAAGGACAAAGGATCGACTACGGTTTCTTGAGAAACAATTTTACGATGTTTTACAGGTGTGTTGATAATAGAATTGCCAAACTGGTCTTTTCATTCTTGCTTTTGGTAATGTAACGGTATTTAACTCGGATTCTGCTGGAATGCTTCTTAATTCATGCTCTACTCTACATGTATTTTCATTAAGTGCTGCTTCTACTTTTCCAGTGGATGGCGCTGGGGAAGAACATGCTGAATCAGCCGGTGGAGGAGATAAGCTCCCTCTTCTATTAGTTCTGTCACTGTCGTCATCATCATCACTGGACAAAATGATTGGATCGTTTAGATGTGAAAGGCTTGCTTTTCTTTCATGTTTGCAATTTTGGTTATTTTTGCCCCAGGTAAAATGACTTTCCCATTAGTCTGCAAATAATTCGGTCTACTATCATCACAATTCACAATAATATCAATTGGAACCTTTACTATGCTGTTGCCATAAAGCTTCTTGATTAATTCTGTATTCTGTGACTTCTGTCCTCCAGAATTCTGATGAATTGACGTCCTTAATAATGGTCCAGGGGATTCATTCACAGTCATGGCTTGTCTGCAGTTTCTTTGTAAATCCTTGGAAAACACAATACCACAACTTTGGCATTTGGTCTGATTCTCCTTTTCTTTTCCACATTCTGGACAATAGTCACGTTGCTCAGAGACCTCTAAATGCGTTAAGCATTTTTTTGAAGCAGGAGTCATAGGAGGCAAAGACTGGTAAGCACTGCAATGACGTTTCTGTTGTACTTTTCTCTTAATTTCGGGTTCTGATTGTGATTCATATTCCTCTGATTTCTTCATTACATGTTCAACACTGTGGGGCCGACTTAACCTTACGGGATCAATGTCAACTTTCTGGACATGGGGTGGGTATTCTTTCCTTTCTTTTCGGTCCAGATTGCCTTGGGCTGCTGTTTTTACCAATGATATCTGTGCATTAGCATGATGAAAACGTCTACCATGAACTACAGTTCCAGAACATAATGGTGCATTTTGTGTATTTTCACTCAATTTTTTATTGTTGCTCAACATGTTAAGTCCAATTGGGTTCCCTTTAAAAGTTTTCAAGCTTTCAGTCTTGTTTCGGTCTTACATATGTTTTCAAGATTAAATCACCAGAACTAGTAACAATTTCAGATCGACGATTCAACTTTTTTCCCTTTGAGGTCTCAGAATCCTCGTCTTCACCTACACTTAGTCGATTTGCCCCATCTTTATCTGTATCTCCTTCACTTTCTTCTCCATGATCAAAGCTCCAACTATTTTTAAAACCTCCATCTCTCTTACACTCTGATCTAGCCAAAGCCTCCAGAAGAGTGCTCTCTCCAGCGCCGCCGCTCTTGCCGGCCGCCCTCTTTCTCCTCCCGCGGCGCCGCCACGCTCGCGGGGATGAGGGGCCGCGCCGGGGGAGGAGAACCGTTGCAGCGCGGCAGGGCGGCCCTCCCTCTCCGGACGGGTCTACTCGGCGCGAGCCGGGCGCTCCGGGGCTATGCGAGCGGCGGCGGCAGCGCTTCCCCGGCCGGCTTGCTCTCGGCCCGCGACTCCCCATGCACCGACCACCGAAGCCGCCTGAGACGTTCCCCGCAGCCGCAGGCCCCCGGGAAGGAAGGGCGACGGCAAGCACGCTGACCCGCCTACCCTCACCCCCGGCGATAAAATGGCCGCACCGGAGCGGCTGGCACTCGGCGACCGCCAGGCGCCCCCCAGCCCCTAGGTGCTGCCGCAGCCGCTCGCCCGCCGACCCCGCCCAGGCGCGAGTGCCTCGGCACAGGCCGCGGCGACGGTCCCTGTGCAGGGTGTGGGTCTCCTGCCGCCGCCGGCGTTCCTCTGGCATTTCTCTTACTACTCTGAGAGCAAAATAGGTCTTACCAACTGCTCCTCACAGAAAAAAGATGCCCTATTAACATTTCCCTGAAGTTGTTTCAATACTTTGATTTTTCAAGATTTTTTTTAAAACAATGCAGGTGTGAACAATTTGCAAAATAAATTACTTTTTTCCCCTTCAAACGTTAAATAAACACACAAATACTTCGGTTGTGTAGGTGGTACTCATTGTGCTGGTAACTGTCTGAGGGTGAAAAATGAGACTTTGGATATTTTTAAACACAAACGGCTCTTCTTCTGTCACTGTATCAGATAATACTCCATTAGGGTTCATGTGTTTGTCAGTGGCTTATATTCCAGAAATGGAACACTTCTTCCTTACTACTAGTCTGCTCAGTTTGAAGTTCCGCAGATACCTGTTTACCATGGGTAATACTGCTAGTAATTGAAATACTGGTTATGTAGTTTCCATAATAAAATGATGGAAGTTTAATATTGTGCAAAACTGACAGAGTAGTGGCAGATTGTAATATGTAGAGATTTGTGGTCATGGGAAACTTTGGATATAATCGGAACCCAGATAAAATTAACTTTATTATCATATTTAACCAGGTATCCCTATCCCTGATCCCAGTGACTTAGGCAACAATCACCTGTATTTGGTAAATAATACAATACTTTGAAATAAGCTATTCATACCTACTATCGCTAAGTTTTTGAATGTCTCCACCATCACATCTCTGTAGAGTTGCTTCTGAGAAACATCCAGCAGTGCCCATTCTTCTGCGGTAAAATCCACGGCCACATCCTCAACAGTCA
>NW_022111347.1:7232-8436 GCF_000313985.2 Echinops telfairi | reverse complement strand
ACATTTGTGACATTTGATTGGTTTATCACATAAGCTCTTCCCTGTTGGACCATTATATAAGGGCCAGAGTATATTCAGAATCTATAACAGAAATTAAACACTCTTATTTGGGTTCTATAATCACTTACATCTATCATATAGGACTAAGACGACCTTCTCTCTAGGACTTCCAATGCTCTAAATCTTAACGGGAGGAGAGTCTTATCTTTCTCTGCTAGAGAGATCACATATTCAAACCTATCAGTCAATTGGTGGGACTTGATGAGTCCATCCACTCCTGGAAAGATAGGCAGTCCTTAGAAGCCCAAAGAAGGACTTCTACTCTTTTTTATAAGTTTGCTGTAAGTTTGAAGAGACATAGAGGGTATAAGCTTGAACTATGGAAAATGAGCTACAGAGATGAATATCCACACGACAAAAACAGACTGCATATATAAGAATCTGGGTGATGAAGCCATTTCTGTAACCAATTGCTTAATCCATTCTCACCCTCCAACACATTGCTCACAATCTTCTATGTTCTCTCAATCACAGTGGGTAAGGTGTGATGGCTGAGACTTTGTGTAATATGGCTGGGCCAGGATCCTAAAGCATTGGTTCATGATGATGGCATCAGCCTGGGTGATGAGATTTCATAGAGTGCCATCACTTCCATGATGAGACCTACTGTGAACAGTCAATGAGGAGGAAGATAGCTTCCTTGTGGGTGTGGTCTAATCATTTAAAATGATTCTCTGAATGGTCTTTAGCTTTGTTCTGGACCTGGACCCTTCATCTGACCCGAATGTTTGGGTACTTGAGACAGAATCCTGCCATTATTCTTGTGTCTCTGGAAGTTGTCAGTCTCAACATCCTTGAGGAAGAAGTCTGCCATCTTACCTCCCATCTTGCATTCATCAGCCACTGGGTATACTTGATCAAGGATAAGAGTCAAGACTGAAATCTGAGCCTTGTCAGCCTCTGAAACTGAGTTGAAATATGGAGTAACATGAAAACTCTCTAAATCAGTGGGTATCCACCTGTGGATCGCGACCCCTTTGGGGGGGGGTGTCAGATGACTCTTTTGCAGGGGTCGCCTGATTCATAACAGCAGCAAATTACAGTTATGGAGTTCAACAAAAGTAATTGTATGGTTGGGGAATCACCACAACATGAGGAACTGTATTAAGGGGTCGCGGCATTAGGAAGATTGAGAACCACTGCT
>NW_022111347.1:5767-7132 GCF_000313985.2 Echinops telfairi | reverse complement strand
TCAGCCTTGCACCAATAAAGATGTTGAAGTGACCCCCCCCAAAAAATACAGTGTTAGAAACCCATAGGGGCTGTGTACTCTATCTTACATGGTTGCCATTCATCAGCATTGACAATGACAATAGGTTAGTTTTATACTTCATAGGGGATTGTGGGCTTTAGTACAAAGGTTTCAGTTACCAGCAAGGGTGTAAGTTTTCTATTTTCCTAAGAAGGGGACTCAAACTAGGGCCAAGAAGTGAAGAAGCCTATGATATATAACCTTGAATGAACTAGAGAGCAGTTGCAACTTGTTCTACAGGATGGCAGTGTTTGGTTTACTTCATTTTATTTGATATCACGTGGCATCCTTGAATGGATCTGCTATGATGGGTCTCTTTTCAACAATCAAGAGTGCCTGTATTTCCTGGAGATCTTCATGATTCTTGGCATCCTAGTTTCACTGAGTCTAGGAGTTTCCCAGGGTAGGGACCTTGGTTTCCAAGGACATGCTCTTTGCTGTCCTTATACGAGCGAACTCAGAATCTTATCTGTCTGCTGGCCTCTATTTTCATATTGTGTAGAAGAGAGAAAGTAAGCTAGCAAGGGTGGATTGGGGTAAAGCTGTTGGTGTCAGATGCATCCTGTAATCTTGACCTCCAAATGGCAACATTATCATAGCAAAGATAACCTCATCCTCATGAACTTAACTCAAAACAATCCCATAAGCATAGGAAACATGAATGTCTTACAAATGGGATAGAAACACAGTAGCAGAGATTATGATTTAGGAAACATGGTAAAGAAGAAATGACATTAGCTATCCAAGTGTATGATGACTGCAGCCCAAGGTCTGTTAAGAATGCTGTGAGCAACATGTACAGTCAGAAATATGGTGGTTGCATATTGAATCAAATAATCCTATGGCTTACTATGCAGGAAAGACAAATACAAGAGAAATGACTGTGCATTCATCAAATGGAAGTGTTGAGATCTATATTGAGCCACCAATACAGTGAAGAGTCAAATTTACTCACCAATCACCAATGAAGACACCAAAGAATTCTCCCAACCACTTCACTATGAAATTGACCAACCATGCAGTCAAGTGGCCTAGATAATTATTTGTAATTGGAATGACAGATTAGGAAACATAGGGAAGAAAAGCAGTTGGAAAACAGGGTCTTGGTTATAGAAAGAAATCTGGAAATCACACATGCCTTTTTAAAACCACAAATGGCAGCTAGACATATAGTCTTGTGCGGATGTAATTCACGGAAAGAAAATCAAGTACATCTGTGGGAAATGTTTTAGAGTACAAAAGAGACCCCATTCCCAAATATAAATTAAGGGCAACATTAACTCAGCCATAAGGACAAAAAGATGA
>NW_022111347.1:4139-4876 GCF_000313985.2 Echinops telfairi | reverse complement strand
AATGTCAAGACCATCTCAAGAACAGATATGATTAATTGAACACTAACCACAGGAAACTGGACCAGCTGTAGAATGTCATCATCATGAATAAAGAAAGCAACATCATTCACAAGACGGAAAAGAAAGAATGATCAAGGTGGACATCAAAGAGACTGGTACCTACCACTGGTAGAAATGTAGCTAAAGCAAATGGAAGAAATGATGAAGGAAAAGCTGAACAGAACATATCCAAGAGCAACATAAGAAGACAAATTAAAGTATTAAAGTGAAACAAGTTGCCCATGGGAGAAATAATCAAAGTTATAATAGTGAGAACAAAGAGAATTTCATTCTGTATATGTGGTAGAGAGGTGGGAATAGGCTCACACCCCAAGAAAACTTTGCCTGACATAATCTAGAGAAAAATATTGGCACAGCCATTTATAAACCGATTTGTTTGTGGCTTCCTTTGATCAGAGAACCTAAACATATACAGTCATTTCTGCAGAGCTCTTTGTTAATAACTGTTTAATTAAAAGACGACAATTTTCATCCATCTGGTCCAAATTGAGGACAGAGGACTAAGCTCACTCTCTTTAAATGTCTACAGGGAACTCCCTTAAGTCTACCCTTCATAAAATCTCTTCTTTTGAGGGTTGGTCAGATGAAAGGGTTGGGGATTAAGCCTTAAACTTGCTCTTCAGACATATGCGAGTTTTGGCAGAAGTGTTGTGGCATCAAATAAATGATGGACCTTA
>NW_022111347.1:0-1414 GCF_000313985.2 Echinops telfairi | reverse complement strand
TATTCAGAAGGCTTGAAAGAACGACCAGTGTGATTATTGTTCAACTAAGAGCAGTTATTTGACGAAGAATGGCTAACTGCAATATCCTGCTTCTTTACTCTGCTTGCTTGTGAACCTGCACATTGCAACAGTATAAAAAACCTTTGGAAAATTAGACTGGGGAGCACTCAGTCTCCTCTCAAGAGGGCTGAGCATCCATGTGCAGGAAATAAAACTTTTTCTTTTGAATTTGTCGGCGGTCTGGGTTGTTTTCTTTATGGAAATGGACAGTAGGCTAAAACAGCTGGTGCAGGGACACAAGCACAGGCTTGTCATATCAGGGTCCAAAGGAATGCAGGATGTTAAGGCGAGGGACTCCAAGGGGGTTGGCAAACACATGAGCAGCTGCAAGCATGTGTAAGTGTTCTTTCACAGAAATTATTGTGGGAATCCTTTTGTCTGGTTCAATGTCATGTTCCTCAAAGAAAGCAGATAAGGTAGGCAACATATAAATTTTATTTTCAACCAATTATTTGTTTTTCCCAAAGCTGAAGTTTCATTTGTAATGATCAGATCTTTTCAGACAAATCGAGGCATGTTGCATTTGGTCCTTGCAGGGATCAATGTAACTCATTCAAGATGCCAAAATGTTAACCAAGTAAGCTACTTTATGCAGTTCACTTTTATTGCTGAAAAGTGCTTCGAACTGCGGTCTTTCTTTCTGATTGAAAAAATGTTTCCAGTTCATCACAAAGCTCAAAAACACGTTTTAAAACACTTCCTCTCTACAACCATCTCACTTCAGTGTGAAATAACAGAGTGTTATTTGGCATATGCAACTCCTTGCACAGCTGTGAAAACCATCGACTGTTTAAAGTGCTCACCTTTACAAAATTGACAGAACTTATGCCGCTTGTCATTACTTCTTTTCGTTACTCCTGTGGCAGCGTCTTCATTGTTAATATTTGCCGATGAATCATAGAGTGAGTTCCGATGACGTGTGGTGACTCATTCAGTACCAATCGTTGAAATCCAGATCGACATCCTAGCATAACTGGCGCCCCATCTGTGCAAACATACAAACCTTTTCCCAAGAGATCTTAAGCTCTTTCAGAAATAAACCAACTGTGTCAAATACATCACGTGCAGTAGTTGTTCTTTCAAGAGGTTTACAAAAAGAAACACATCTTTAAAGTCACCGCCATTCATATATACCTCACATAAACCAGTAACTGCGAACAGGTTACAACATCTGTAGATTCATCAAGCTGGATGGTAACTGTTGCAAGTGGAGCAGATTTAATTTCCTGGATGACCTGATCAAGATTATCAGCAGACATGTCATCTATTCTTCTGCGAACAGTGTCGTTAGATAAGGAAATTACACTCAATTTGATAACAAATTTGTCTCCAATCATGACTTGAACAATGTCTT
>NW_022111346.1:215571-218794 GCF_000313985.2 Echinops telfairi | reverse complement strand
GTAATTTCAGCTTAGGCACATGGGAGTATTTCAGTTTCTTTAATCAACTACCAGTGTGTTTAAGATAAAGTAAGGGTCACTCAGTGGGTGTTCCAAATTGAATCCTTCTGGTGTGGTCTATGAGAGATGTTGTGTAACTTCAAAGGACAAAGTCTAAAGTCCTAGTTGTCCATACTACCTGGCCTACGTAACCAAGGGCTGAATACAAACTAGGTCTTAAGTGTCTATTTAGATACTTAGCACATTCTCCCAATTGTGGTCTATGGACTTAATGTTCAGCATTTTCTCCAATGATTGATTGAAGTGTAGTAGCTTTCTCTGAGACAGACATATCTTCCACCGCACCACCTCTTGACTTGGGTTTCCAGTAAGATTCACTAATCACACTTGTAGGAATGTCCATTAATTTGGGGTGACTGTAGGCTAATGCTATAATACTTTTGCTTTTAATCTTGTATTTGAGTCTTAGTTTTACAGTTCCATATCTTACATTTCTATTATTGATATATTTGTGATTGATTTCATTTTTCTCAAATGCTTACCCATCATTAATCTAGTAATCTATACATTTCCAACTAACTTCAATTATAATTTTTCAAAAATATCTACTATTTTAAAAAAATTTTAGTTTATGAAAAGTAATTTACAAATAACCACAATAGAACAAACATGACCTACACTTGAGTTATTTATTCTATTGAGAATTTGGGACTCATCATACTTTTAGTTATTAGAATTTCTAGTGTATTTTAGTTTCTGTAATATCACCTTTATACCCCTCATATTCCTCTTTTTAAGCCTTTGTTGTTGATTTTCACCGCTTTTTCCAAAATGATCTCTAGACTTATTTGGTTCTAATAAAAAGTGAATTATATTTTTATTGGATTCACATTTGAATCATAGTTTAATCTTCAGATAACCAAATAGCCCAGTAGGGTGGTATGGGCACAGTAGAAGCTACTTTCTCATTATTTTTTTTCTTATTAATTGATTTTATAATCAACAAATGAGACTTTAAAAAGTACATTTGTATATTTTGGAATAAAACATAAGAATGCACTTGACAATATGATTTGGGTGCTTAAAATTTTACAAACATTTACTGTTCCTATTTATATTTCCTGTTATAACTAACTTGACTTCTGCCATCTTATTCTATACCTTCATAATTTAAATATTTCCCTCTGGTTACCTTTGTTTTCTGATTTTTTTATAATACCAGCTGACATCACATTGATTCCAGCTCATAATAAGCCTATGTATGTCAGAGCAGACCTGTGCCCCAGTGGGTTTTCAATGACTGATTTTTCATAAGTACAGCACTGAGTCTTTCTTCTAGGTGGACTCTTCTCTCCAGTCTTTCAGTTAGCAACCATCTATGCCACACAGATGCTAATGGAGCTTCATTCAATTGTGGTTATTCCAAAATTGTATTTCTTAAAGAGTTTGCCCTCCATTTCTCTAATCTGTGTAAATGAGAAGTGAAATAATAACAAGTACATTTCCCCTAGTTGAGTCATAGGTCATTCTACCTGGCCTCATTAACCTTCGCAGTTTTTATTTTTAACATTATAAAGAATTGTAGCTCTACCATCTTAATTAAAAATCATGTGTTTTTACAATTTGGAATAATTTTTGACATTTTAAATTGATTTCATAATCCAGTTTTAATAATATATTGCCTTTTTAATATTTAACAGCTACTTCATGAAAACTATATCTCCATGTGTTCTGTTGCAAATGTCAAGTCGTTTCCTGAAAATTTCCCCTGGATTCACTGGAAGAAAATTATCAGAAATTTGTCATTCTTCTCAATATTCTAGATACTATTTTTGTTCCCCTTTTTCTGCAGTATATTTCTCAAGCCTCATTGCTACTTTTCTCTTTATTTATCTTTTGTTAGTCCTCAGTTCCTTGCTAGAACCCTTTGCAAAATTCTACTCTAACACACTGTCACTATTACTTACAAAACAACAATTGATGTACAAGTCTAAGCAAAATTGACCTGTGTGTACTTTTGTATCATATGAGGGGGCATCTTTCTACCCCATGATTTGGGTGTCTGTAACTTTTGACTGATATGCTATATGAAAACAATCCCCAGCATGCACTGTGACCTACGTGCTTCTTCTACCTGTCTGCTACTTTCTAAAGTGTTTAGCTATGTAGTAAGTAATGCCTTACAATCTGGTTGTCAGTGGATGTACTGTCTCTTCCCAGGTCCCCAAGGAAATTAAAAAAGAGACAGAGAGATGCCCATGTTTCTGGCTAGTTCAACCCCTAAATCTTTGGTGAGTTGAGAGATGATGACTGAAGCGCAAAATATTTTCTCCCTTTTATGAAACTATCCTTTTTTCCCCCCTGAGCACTAATATGGCTCCTGTTGTCCTAGAATAAGTTCCAGGTTCTTCTAAGTTCTATGATTATATTAACTGATAGTCTTATTTTCCATGTTGGGACCTTTCTTTTTCCTCCCTAGGCCTTCTTTAGTATTTCTGTTAGATGTTGAGAGAGGCCTCCTTGGGGACAATTAGCCAGATGCCACTTAGAATAACAAAAACAGCAGCAGCTAACATTTTTGAGCACTTACCATGTACCATCCATCCATTTTCTCATTTAATCACCACAATACCCTTATTTAACCTCTCGAAGTCTAATATGACCATGGACACTCTAGCTAAGGTCATATACTGCCATACACTCTCATTTAAAGGCAATTGTAAACTCCCAGGGTGTCTGGGACTCTAAGAAACATGGTATCCCTTCTCTTTTGTGCTTTTCTGAATTTTTAACCTTAATTTTTTGGACTCTGAATTAACATTTCCAATTCCAATATTTCTTTTTCCCTTCCCTTGCACGTTGATATGATACATAACTAATAGAAAATTATATGATTAATCTCTTGCTGGATACACATCCCACATCATTTATATTTAAGGAATGAACATTCAGTAATAAAAGATCCCTTAAATTATTTTAGTTTAACAGATTGTATGTTCCAGGAACTTGAGTAAGTATTTGACTGCTCTGTCATTTTTTTAATTTATAGAAGGAAATGTATTTTGTAAACAGTGCATGTGTGATATATCTTTTCAGATAGATACAGTACTTTTCAGATAGATACAGTACATAAAATACAAATACATGTTGAGAAATACTTTAAAAGAGCATCAAATTCACTAAAGAATGTCACAGGATGTTAAATAAGGCAAAATATCTATAC
>NW_022111346.1:213831-215471 GCF_000313985.2 Echinops telfairi | reverse complement strand
CTCAACCATATGTTCAAAGTAAGACGATGTCTGGCCACCCTTGTCTCTAAGGAGCACTCTGGCCTTACTTCTGACAACACAGATTAATATTAAGACAAAGTCTCATCATTCTGGTTTCTAAAGAGCTTTTCGGCAGGATATCTTCCAAGACAGATGTGTTTGTTCTTCTGTCAGTCCATAGAACTTCCAAAATTCTTTGCCAGCACCATAATTTAAATGCATCATTCTCCTTCAGTCTTTCTTATGTACAACTTTCACAAGCTTATGAAGCACTTGAAAAGAACCTGACTTGCTTCAGGGGCAACTTGATGTTCACAGTTATATGCTTGCTCTTAAATACTTTCAAGAGGTTTTGTGGAACATATTTGCCCAATTCAATACGTCATTTGATTTCTGGATCCAAGCAAGACAAAGTCCTTGACCACTTCAGCCTTTCTCCATTTATCACGAGGTTGTCTACTGGTTTATTTGTGAGGATTTTTGTTTTCTTTACATAGAATCGTAATTCATACTAAAGGCTTCAGTTTCTATTTTCAACACTTTCCTGACTTTAAACCATGCACTATCCCTTTGTTCTGTTCACACAACTGCCTCTTAATCCATATACAGGTTCCACAAGAGCACAAACAAGTGTCCTGGAATTCTTCACAAAGTTATCCATAATTTGTTATGCTCCACACAGTCGAGTACCTTGGAGCAGTTAATAAAACACAAGTAACCATCTTTATGGTATCCTATGCCATTATATAGTCATCATAAATATGATTTTCAGGCTTTTAAAATTACCAGGATTGGTACAAATGATTAAATGCTTGAGTATTACTTGATCAGTTAGCGGCTTCAACCCATCAGAGGTGTCTCGGAAGACAATCCTGAAAGGTCATGGCCTTGACAAGGTCATGCAGTAGTTCTACTTTGTACACAGGAGGCACCAGGAATCAGTATTGATTCTACTACAAGCAATAACAATAGCCATAAAACACTATTTTGCCACTGTTTTCTGACTTTTCTGTTATTTCTGATTTCTCATGCTTAAAAATAGCACTTTGAGTGAAAAAACTTGAATCCAATTTCTTTGTAGACCTCTAAAATTATTCCCCCAGAATAAAATAGTCCTTGTAAAAATTGTAGGTGACATAATAGGCACATTTAAAATAATTTATTAGAGCATAGTATACATACAGAAAATTACAAAATCATAAGTGGATTGCTTGATGAATCATTACCAAGTGAACACATTCAGGGCACCCACATATTGTTCAACAAAATAAGCAGCACCCCAAAAGTCATTTTCACAGTTTGTGACTACACTGACTTTTAATGCCATAGCTTGGTTTAACCAATTTTTGTAGTTGGGCATGTTTTTTATCATATTACATTTACTCTTTTGTGTCTCACTCTTTCCACTCAACATTATGCTACTTATGAAATCTAGACCTGTCTTAGATTGTAACAACTACTGTTGTTCTTTATTCTCATTGCTGGAGAAATTCCATTGTGTGCATATGCACACTTTATTCTGTAAATGGGATTTTGGGTAGTTGTCTACTTGGGGCTATTGTGACTAGTGCAGCTATGAACATTATAGTACATATCTCATGATGAACATATGAACACATTTCTGTAATGTATGTACCTAA
>NW_022111346.1:211440-212704 GCF_000313985.2 Echinops telfairi | reverse complement strand
TTGCAGTGAATTAACAAACTCAACTGAGAAGTAGAGTGTGCTATGGGGAGAGACTGTTGGTATCAGCACTGCTAAAGAGGGCGTGTCTGATCTTCACCTCGTCAGAATCAACCTTGGGTAGTTACTGTTGATGACGCTGATTCTCTTTCCCCTCCTGAAGTAAGAAAAGCTCAGATACTACCCCCCACATTATAGGTTTTACGGTTGCATAAGACCCCCAAGTTAGAATCAACAATGCAAAGCAGTGAGCTATGCAAGTCATATGGGCAATGACAAATTAAGGGCCTTAGGAGTATAGGAGACCTGGTGGCAGAGTGGCTTACACGTTGGACTGCTAACCTCAAGGTCTGCAGTTCAAAACCACCAGCCACTCTAGGGGATAAAGGATGAGGCTTTCTATTCTGGTAAAAAGTTACAATCTCCGAAACCCACAAGAGGAGCTCTCTCCTGTCCTATGGGGTTGCTATGAGTCAAAATTGACCTGATGGGAGTGAGTTTGGGTGGGTTTGGGGTTCTAACTTCTAATTCTTTTTGTAGTACCTGAAGTCTTAAAAGCTGACCAACAGCCATCATGGGCATAGTATTTGGCCTCTAAATTACCTGGGGCAACAGAGGAAGAAAGAGCTACAGGAATACAAGGAGAAATAGAAGGATTTGCAGTACATGGCTATTGCTTCCATGAACAACTGCTTCCTTTGTCATGAAACCCTAAGAACTGGATGGGGCTCAACTACTGTTACTGAGCATTTTGATCAAAGATTCCATATAAGAATCCCAATCAAAGGGGAGAAAATGCAGAATATAATTTCAAATTCTCATGGATTCTAAACTTTCTAAGCCATGCAGAGTACATGGATCCCTGAAACTATTGCCCTGAGGCCATCCTTAAACCTCAAACCAAAAATACTCCCTGAAATCCTGTTAAACCAAACAATAGTTTAACTTAACTAGCAAATATATGTGTGTGTGTGCGCGCGCGCGCCTTGATCACTGTGCCCTCTAAAGAGCTATCTAGATGGGATCAAGTAGACAACATCAACTTGAAAGATTAGATAAGAAGCTAAGGGGTTTATATTAATAGGGAGAAACAACTGAGAAAAGGAGGGTAAGATTTATTGCACTAGAAAATGCACTCAATGTCATTGAAATGTACATGTATAAACTGTTCAATCGATGTACATTTGCTGTGCATAATGTCAACAACAATATAAATACAATTCAGGACAAAACAAAAACAGCCGTGGGTCCCCGTGATCTCAAGGGT
>NW_022111346.1:208343-210060 GCF_000313985.2 Echinops telfairi | reverse complement strand
CACCAATTGACCCAAAGGGGTTGGGGATCTAGACATCCAGGGCAAATGGAGTCATAAGAGATCTGAGTAACTCACTTGGGAAGAAGCATTTCAGAGCAAGAACTCCAAGCTCCACGAGACACCCTCAGTTTCAACTCCTTAATTAAAAGATTTACACACTGGACATGGAGGATCTCTTTGGAGCTAACTTCAGAAATCAGGCCAAAAAACAGACTTATTCAGCATATATACAATTTATTTCAAAGTTATTCATTGTTGTTGAGTCAATTCCTACTCTGTCACCCTATAGAGGACAGAGTAGAACTGCTCCTTAGGGTATCCAATACCACAAATCGTGATAGGACCAGAGGGTCTCATCCACTGGCAGGTATCCTGGTGGATTTGAATCACCAACCTTGTGGTTAGCAGCTCAACACTTAATCCGCTATGCCACCAGGGCTCCTTCAGTGCAGCATGCAACGCAGAAACTTTCAAACTATTTTGACAGCAACTAACAGTAACAAAAGTAAAATATATTTTACATACAACTAGAACATATAAATATATAAACACATACTGTACATATTATCTAAATAATATTTAAATCTAATACTTAAACATTTAACTCAAATAATACTTAAATGGCAAGTTTCACTCATTCTATTCCATTTTTTTAATTGTTGGCTGGTTATTGATTTCATGGCCTGCTCTTGAGTCAAAACTCACTACCATTGAGTCAGTTCTGACTCATAGCAACCCTATAAGACAGAGTAGAACTGCCCTTGTGGGTTTTCCAAGACTGTAAGTCTTTACAGTAGAAAACATCATCTTTCATGGAGTAGCAGGTGGTGGTTTCAAACTGATGCAGCCCAATGCATAAAATGTACAAAAGAGGATCATCAGTTTCCCAGCATCCAGTTAATAACTTAAGGTATTACTCTATAGCAAACTTTGAAGAAAAATAAAAGTTCCTTCTTATCTTTCCAAGGGTAAGTAAAAAATTATTGCTAAAAAAAATCATAGAAACATTTAATCAAACAAATGTATCAAAATGTGAAGTAATTGGTTCCTGACATATCCTCCACCTAGATCTTCCTGAATATTCCCTAGCGAAATGGAGGAGATGATGAAGTCAAAGATCTGAATAGAAATTTTCAAAAGGCACCTCACAAAGACAAACTCACATATTATAATGAAATGTGGAAAGACTTAGAATTAGAAAACCAAAAGGGAAGAACATACTTAGCATATCTTAAACTGAAAGAACTCAAGAAAAAATTCAAGCCTCAAATTGCAATATTGAAAGATTCTATGGGCAAAATATTGAATGATGCAAGAAGCAGCAAATTAGAAATATAGATTTGGGGCACAAACTTAGTCCTACCTTCAGTCTAAGAACAATTAGTTCTTGTGACATGACTTTGCTCAATGCTCATCATTAAAGGAAAACCATGGAAGATATAGGTGCCATTGCAAAGTGTGGTGAAGAAATTAGATGGTTTCCAGCTATCAGAAAGAACTTTCTCTGAGGTTTTAAAAGGTTTGTTTTCAAACAAGCAGTGATCTAAGTGAGACATCAACTAAGCCCACATGGAAGAAGCACATCAGCATTGTGATCCAAGGATTGTAAATTGCATAATCCAAATTCAAAGGAGGAAATAGTATCAAAGTTTAAATTGTGAGATTCTGGTGTGCAGAAGGCTATGGATGACAGTGAAAGCCCAAAATATACTTGGAG
>NW_022111346.1:206664-208243 GCF_000313985.2 Echinops telfairi | reverse complement strand
TATTAATGTTGGCTGAATGATTTGCAATGGGATCGAGGTAATGGTTGCCCAATATGAAAAATGTGACTAATATCACTGAATTATTTTTCAATAGACTAAAGTTTTGTTATGTATAGTTTTACCACTGTAAAATATTCTCATATCAAAATTAAAATTATAATACTTTTTGTTTCCTATAAGTTATCCAAAAGTATGAGTGCATGTCAGAAAGTACTCCTACAAAATCATAGAAACCTTTTAATAAGTAAAGATATCAAAATGAAGCTATTCTTTCTTGACATATAGTCCATCTAGGTCTATACACTTCTTTAAATTTTTCCAAAACCATTTATTATGAATTGGGTTAGGATATACAGAGTAATTTCTCAATTTTACATTCAATAAGCCATACGCATTTTGTTTGATCTTGTCCATTGTAATCTACTATAGCATCACTTATTCTACTTCCTGTGTTTTTTATTTCCATTCCTCCTTCTTTCTTTAAGTTCAGAACTTTACCCCTGCCTAAATGCTGCCCTTTTCAGCTTAAACAGTTGATTATTCTAGCATGAGGGTGAGTTCAATTCCAGAAATGAAGGGGCCATAGTCTTGAGGGTTTCATCAGTCTTTATCAGACCAGCAAGACTGGTCTTTTTTTTATAATTTTGGGTTCTGTTCCACATTGCTCTCATTTTTATCAGGGACCTTCTAATGTGATCCTTTTCAAGCATGTTGTAATGGTAGCTAAGTGCCATTTGGTTATTATAGTCTCAGGGTTGTGGAGACGGATGTTCATGTGGCCATTTGTCCATTGGACTAGTTGCTTCCACATGTCATTTGGTTTTCATTACTCCCCTCCTCTTTCCTCTGGATGAGGAGGGATCAATGGTGGCACCTTAGATGGCTGCTTATGAGCTTTAAAGACCCCAGTCACTACTCACCAAAACAGGATGGAGAACACTATTTTTATGAACTATTATATCAGTTGGTATGCCCAAACACTACGGTCCTGAGCCGCCATGCACAACTCATGTCCTCAATGTGTTTGGTCATGTGTAAGACGGTTTCATAGCTTTGTCGTTGTTGTTATATGCCATTGAGCCAGTTTTGACTCCATGTACAACGGAAGGAAACATTGATGTGTCCTGTGCCATCTGCACAGTTGTTATTTAGAGCCCGTGGTTGCAGCCACTGTGTCAATCCATCCAGCTGAGGGCCTTCCTCTTTTTCCCTGCCCCTCTGCTTTCAGCATGGTCCTCTTCTCCAAGGACTTGTCTCTCCTGAAAACCCATCTGAAGTATGGGAGACGAAGCCTCGCCATGTTTGCCTGTAAGGAGCATTCTGGTTTTACTTCCTCTAAGACAGGCATCTGTACATTCTTTGGTTACTTTATGGTACTTTAAATATTATCTTACTGTATGCCCTGGCATGGATATATTTCCAACAGAGGTAAATACACATACACCACATGCTCTGTCATGAGTGTGCTCCTGTTCTCCCTCCCATTCTTGTTTGGCCTCACTGTCTGACTAAACATTGACTCTTACATGACCACTAGTATCGAAACCAAGCCAAGCTCACTGCCACTGTGCTGATTGCA
>NW_022111346.1:205317-206564 GCF_000313985.2 Echinops telfairi | reverse complement strand
CTCATAGTGACCCTATATAGGATTTCCAAGGCTACAAATCTTTACGGGCAGACAGCTTCATCTTTGTCCTATGGAGAAACTGGTGGGCTTAAACCTACAACCCCATGGCTATCAGCCCAGAGCCTAGTCCAGAGCCCCATCAGACAGTATCGAATAATTATTCATGTTTTGGTGTGATCATGATATTTTGGCCATATTTTCTTCATTCGATAGAAATAAATACTGCCATTTTTAAAAGAAATAATCTGAAGTCAGGTATTTGCTTTTAAACTTCTTCAACAAACACAAGAAGAACGGGGAGGGTAAAGAACAGTTGAAATGAAAACACCAAAATATTGATAAATATTGAAGTTGAACGTGCATGAGTTCATGAGCAATACAGTTCTTTCTAATTTGTGTATGTTTTAAAAATCCATAAAAATACGTTCACGTAAATATCTCATATCCCTTCAGTATGCATTGATATAAGAGCGTAAAGAGACAGAGAGCTGAAGATGATAGTTAGGCCTCTTGATCCCACCCAGGAGATTGTGATACAGTGAGTCTGGAGTAGGACTGGGATAGCTGAAATTCTGAATAAGGTACAGAGATAATATTCTCACAATCAAGAAAGAGGGTATGATATTTGGAGATTAAGAATTCTCAAATATGTTGACTATTCAGAATCTATACTAAAGATTAAATTTAATGATTCTTTTTCTCAGCTAATTCTAGAAGCCTTTCAAGGTTCCTGAGTGATTTAAAGTTACATTAATAGTGAGAATGTTTGCCTCAGTCTACTTTGATGCTCTAATCTACTGATTAATAGAGAGTCCTGGTTGGCAGAATGCCAGATCCAAACATAATACACTTAGTCAACTTGAGGACAGGGCTTGGATCATCCCTGCCTTTTATAAAAGTCCACAGTCTCAGCCAATGCCAAGGACCATAGAGAGGGTAACAAGCATAAGTGCTTCAGAGTCCTTAAAGAAAGAACTGCAAGAAAAGCCCAGGTGCTAGTAGTGGTAGTAAGGAAAGAGTCTCACCTAGTAGATGCGGCTTTGTCATCAACTGAGGAAGAAGACACTAGAATGAGTTGAATCACCCCTGCCACCAGTATAGAAGAGAGCAAAGCAGAGACAAACCAGCAAAAGAGGAATATTTTACTTTCCTAGTGCTGCTAAAACAGAAACACCACAAATGGGTGATTTCAAGAAGCATCATGAGGTCATCATTTCAAAACCACCAGCTCTCCTCAGGAGAAAGAT
>NW_022111346.1:202652-204018 GCF_000313985.2 Echinops telfairi | reverse complement strand
GGTCCGTGCACCCTGACTTCAGCCTACAAATAGATACCTAGTTTTGTCAGCATCATATGTTAAAGGGGCAATCTCTTCTCCATGTAATGTATTTCAGCACTTTGTCAAAAAGCAGCTGTTCAAAGGTGTGTTAGTCTGGGTAGACTACAGAAACAAATCCATAGACACTCACATGTGTATAAAAAAGAGCTTTATATAAAAGAGCAGTTGAATATTGGGAAAACATCCTAGCCCAGTCCAGATAAAGTCCATAAGTCTGATATTAGCCCATATGTCTGATGCCAATCTATAAAGTCCTCTTCAGACTCACAAAACACATGCAATGATGATGAACAAGGAAGCTCTCAGGCCAATGGGTAGGAAATCTTGTGGATCCAGTGGTGGTGTAAGCATCTCAGCACTGGAGGGGTCACTATGTGGGTTCTCCGGCTCCAGAGGTCTGGCTCCATCAGCCTCTCTCCATGTGTCTTCTCCACAGAGACGTCTCTCAAGGAGTGAGCAGAGAGTGCATGTCTCCTGCCTCCAAGGAGGAAATACAAGAATCCCCAGAATCCTCAGGGGGAGGCCATGCCCACCCAGAGGCCCGATTGACAGGCTAGACTCCACCCCTACACTAAGGTGACCAGATTTTAACATTGGTAAAGCGGGACACCATTGATAAAACTCATATCCTGGTGAAATAGCCACATGGCAGCCGAAAACCATATACCCGATTGTCGTGCATTCTTTCCCCAAATCGGGACTTTTTAAAAATGCCACGGGATGCGGGACTAATTGTTAAAAATCGGGATCGTCCCACCAAAATCGGGACGTCTGGTCACCTTACCCTACATTCTTTATCCTCTCAACTCCTAAATTGACACCAGATTTTGTGACCACCACAATAGGTGGTTCAAAATTCTACAACTGGATCTCCAGTTTTGTCAGCTCAGGAGCAATTCTAACCTGGCCTATCAGGTCATAGCATCTGAACATAAGGATACACTTAGGGGGCTAATACATAAATTCGCTATCACACATAATGAAAATAACACCAACAGAAGATGACTTAAAATTACACACTTACATCCTTAAAATTACACACTTACATCCATCCTAAGATTTCACCAAAAGCTTAAAAAGAGAACCTATAAGCTGGGGAAACAATATTCAGGAAATGATATACCAGACACAAAACTCATCTCTGAAACATACAGAAAACCCTAACACCTCAGCAAGAAAAAGATAAATAATCCAATTGAAAAACTGGAAGAAGATATGAACAGACACTTCACAAAAAAAAGACATTAATACTGTCAACAAACACATGAAAAAATGTGTATGACAACTAGCCATTCAAGAGATGCAAATCAAAACAATGAGATAT
>NW_022111346.1:199535-202552 GCF_000313985.2 Echinops telfairi | reverse complement strand
TATAATAGCAGTCTGATATGATATTTGTCATTTTGTCACCCAGCATAAAGTCCTCCAGGTTCTTCTATGTTATGAAGTATTTTGTAAATTTTAGCTATTCTTTAGTGTTGCATAGGATTCCACTATAGGTATGTACAAAAGTTTATTTATTTATTTTTCCATAGGTTGTTTGAATATTTGGGGCTATTGTGAATACTGAGAGTAACACTATTCTTAAAAGCTGGCAACTAGAAATTATACAAATGCTCATCAGAAGTTGAACAGATAAACACATTGTAGTATATTATACAATGAAATGCTATGCCAAAGTGAGAATGAAAAATATACATTTATGTGCAACAAATGAATGAATATGACAAATAATATTATGGCAAAAATATATTGGCAAAAAAAGCCAAACTCAGATCACGTATTCTATGATTCAATTTAACTACATAAAACACTTAAAAACAAGCCAAATTAATCTATGGTTTTAAAATCAGGATAGTGGCTATTTTTTTAATTTAGATTGTCAGGGAGGTAAATGGTGACGAAAATGGAGTTTCTGGAATTTGGGTCATATTCTGTGTCTTGGTCTGGGTTCTAATTACAAGAGTTTGCTTACTTTGTGGAAATGTATTGGAATGTAGGTACTTCTTTTGTATAGTAGGTGACTACAGAAGAAGAAAATGATGTGTAGCAGATACATACCTTAATTTGTAGAATGAGGAAACCTAAAACAAATACATGTCTACACAAAAGAATGTAGTACAAATTAATAATGGAGTATCTTGAAAATACTGATCTGATAGTGATTAGCTTTCTGAGCTATAAACCATCAACCGTGGGGAGTGACAAGTAATACAACACAACATGTTCAATTGGTTACCTTTCCATCAGAATTCAGAACCAAGTGTGCCGGTTTGGACAACAGAAAAATGTTTGCTTTAATATCACCACCTGCAGAATGAAATTCAACCAATTAAGTTAGGAAATTGCCATGTGCAGATAATTATTATTTAGCTGGTTTCTAACTTCACAGCTATGCAACCATTTGAGGACAAGGTCTCAGAACTGCCACAGGGTGTGGTGCTGGAGTTGGTCTATTTTAACTTAATGATCTGGAAGAGGAAATAACCAGTATGGTAATGACATTGCAAATGATACTAAATTGGGAGCATTGCAAATGCTAATAAAGGCAGAGGAACAAAATAGGATGATTTTGCTGATAAAATCTTGGCTTTGGTGAATAATACCAATGCACTGAATTAAAAATGCTCTACCCTAGCAAGGGATTCCTGAGTTCCTTCCTTTGTGTTAAAAAAATAGGTCTCGTATATTAGAACATAGTCAAGCTCTTTCAACACTACAATTTTAAATAAACTTTACAATTGGGAAGTTTCAGAATTGCAGAAAATTTGTGAAGATAATATGTTGTTGTGGTTAGAAACCATCAAAATTGTTCCAACTAATAGGGACCTAATGCACAACAGAACAAAACCCTGCCTGATCCCCCATAATCCAGAAAAGACGTTCTTATGTTTGAACCATTGTTGAAGTCACTGTGTCGATCCATCTCATGGAGGTTCTTCCTCTTTTTGCTGACTCCCTACTTTACGAAACATGATGACTTTCTCCAAGAAAGGGTTCTTCCTGTTGACATAGCCAAGACAATGTCTTGCCATCCCCACTTCTAAGGAGGATTCTGCTTGTATTGCTTCCCACAAAAAAATGTGTTCGGTATTCTAGCAGTTCATGATATATTAATACCCTTGCCAGCATCATACTCCAAAGAGATTGATTTGGCCTTCTGTATTCATTTTCAAGCTTTCAAATGCATATGAGACCATTGAAAATGTAATGGTTTGATTCAGGTGTACATTAGTCTTCAAAGCAACATTTTTGATTTTTAACACTTCAAAAGGATAGTTTGAGGCAGATTGCGCAATGCAATATGTTTGATTTAGGGGATGCTTCCATTGATGCTAATTGGGAATCCAAATAAAATGAAATCCCTCTCAACTTCAATCTTTTCTTTGGTTGGTGTGATTTTGCTGATTGTTTCAGTTGTGTGAATTTTGTTTTCTTTAAATTTAATGTGATTCATATTAAAGGCTGTATTTCCTTATCCTTCTCAGTTGGTCTTTCTCACCTTCACTGAGCAGAGTTTGTCATTGGCATATCATAGTCGGTTATTTCGTTTTCCTTGAATCCTGAAACTGCATTCCTCTTCACATCGGCAAGCTTCTGAGAGCCTTTCCTCAGCAGACAGATTTAATAAATATGGTGAAAGGATACAAGCCTGGTGTACGTCTTTCCTGATATGAACTATATAGTATTTCCTTGTTTGAACAACTGCCTCTTAGTCTATGTGCAGGTTCTGCACGGACATACTTAAGTGTTGTAGAATTTTCATTGTTTACAATGTTGTTCATAATTTATTATGATTCACACAGTCAAGTGTCTTTGATTAGTCAAATTCAAGTGAACAACTTCCTGGTATTCTCTGCTTTCAGCCAAGACATATCTGGTGTCAGCAATGATATCCCCTCACCTGCTTGGATGCCTATTTAACCCATTTAGTTGTGTTCTGATCCAGTATAACCTAACCTCAGAACAAGTACATGGAGGGCTTAGATAAATTAATTATTTTAATATGCATATTGGTGCTCTTGAATGTAGGGTCTTCCACTTATCCATAATAACTTTCTCCTTTTGTTTTGAATATTTAAGCATTGTTGCTATTCTTCTTATATTCTTATATCTCAGGTTATGCAAGGTACTGTTCTAAATTTGAATGTGATGGCTATCAATAATGAATCTAATTTGTAAAATATACTATAGTAGAGTATTTTTCTTTTCCCCAAATTTTCCAAATCCTTCGATTTCAATCAGGAAATTCAACACAGAACCACTTTTAATCTAGGACATTCCTTGTCCTAGTCTGGAGAAGAATGAAGAAAGACCCAATAGTACTGCTCTACATGGATATTAAAATATATTTTTAGGACTAAAGTTCCAATCAAATGTAATTTAAA
>NW_022111346.1:198257-199435 GCF_000313985.2 Echinops telfairi | reverse complement strand
CCCTAATGAATATCCCAAAGTGTGAGATGAGTATTTTTTGTGAGTTCTCTTTGGCCATTTCAATGAATTATTGTAGCCAGCAGAGAAGTGGAGTGTCATGGGAGTAATGGGATTAGACAGAGGCTGGAGGCATGGCTGATCTCTGTCTTGTGACAATCGACCTTGGGCTGATGAGGAGATGGATTCTCCTTCTCTCTTTTCTAGCCAGATACGGTCTGGCATGGCCTCTAATGCCCTTTACTCAGTCTTACTTGCAAAAATAGAAAAATAAAGACTCAAATTCATACATAGAATTGAAAGTCACTTTGAATAACCAAAAGAAATTTGAAAGACAATAGAGTAAGAGGACACATGGTTTCCAAAATGAAAACTTAATACATATCTACCATAATCAAAACAGTATAGTTCTAAAAAAGAATATACATATACAAAAATGGAACTCAATTGTGAAATTTCTTCTTTGGCTTTTTAAATATTGTTGGTGGTCTATTTTTTCTTACTCTTCATTTTTATCTCTATATTATTATTACTATTATTATTAATGTTGATTCAGGAGGAGTATTGAGGTACTAACTATATGGTGGTTCTGGCTCCCCTTTCATTGGACACCCACTAAGTCAGGGTCTCATCCGAGGTCCAGTTACCACCATTTCCACAAAGTTGGGGTGGCCATCCTTTGCTTCCTCTCCCATCAGGGCATTTCAGTCCTAAGTCCAAGGGTAGAGGTAATTTTGATATAAGGCTAAATTCGTTCAGTCGGGCTTCCACATGGAGTCCTTCTGGTGTGGCCCTTGGGTAAGGCCATGTTCCCTGTAAGGCCAGCATATAAGGTCATCCTAGTGCGGACATCATGGCACAGTTTACCGGGGGTTCCTTAGAAACATATTCGAAATGTCTGTTTATGAACATAGAGCCCTAGGCTCCCTACAATTATTGTTTAGCATCCTTTTCTCATGTGAATTTGCTCGTCCCCATTTACGCACCATAGCCACCAACAGAAAAATCAGGGTCTCCTCTGAAATGTAGATGCTCCCCTCCCCTGGCCTGAACTTGATTTTCCAGTAAGCTTCTCCTCTCATTCCTGTGGAGGGCTGTTGATTTGTAGCAGCCTTGTCTTAATGCTGTATCGCATCAAGCATCTTCCTTTTTTCTCTTGAACGAGTGACTCCAGCCAATGC
>NW_022111346.1:196765-198157 GCF_000313985.2 Echinops telfairi | reverse complement strand
GTTACCAAGGATTGAGGAAGAAAGGAAATCATTGTTCAGAAATCATTGAGTATCTCTTTTTTAAAATTTTATTTATTTGAGTATCTCTTAATTGTGATGAAAATTTTGTCAATGGTTATGAATGATGGTTGCACAAAATGATTAATGTAAATAATGTTATTAAATAGTACATATAAAGGTAAATAAAAATTGCTATTAGGGTTCCAGTTTGTATGCATGGGGTTATTCTAAACAAAAGGTGTTTAAATATGTCTCTGAGTTCAATTAATGGCTACAGACAAGTTCTTTTTGTTTTGTTTTGTTGTTGAGCAGCCAAGAATAAAATCGCCATTTATCAAGTTTCAACGAAGCATTGTACTTTTGAAAAGCAACTTTTGGTGCATTTTCTTCAACAATCCACATTCTATGAGGGAAAAACATTAAAAGCCAAAAACTTTTTTTTAGATCTCAGAGTTAGACATCTTTCATTTAAAATAAAAGGCCAAAACACAAAAACATAATAGAAAACAATAGAAACAAGAATATATTTCCATCCCCAATTTAAGTTCTTTTAACAATACACATCTTAGTCTCATTAAGGCGCCTTAAAAAAACACATTTTGTGCAATGGAATAAAACAATTTTGAGGTCAAAGCTAATATCAATTTTTTTTAATGTAAATGAATATTTTCCCAAATAATTTAAACTCTGCAACAACTCTATTGGAATGCCACCACACTAAAAAATAAAGTTTTTCCATCCATCAACTGTTTAAAGATCAGGAAGTTCTCAAAGATATAGCCAGGGAAGACCATCAACTTTGAAGAAGAAGGGCCTGTGGCTGAATTTCAAACGCTCTTGGCGGAATATCACAGAATTGCCATTAATGGGTAAGCAACTTGGTATGTTAGGTGATTAAACATGTTCAATTTTAGTTGGACATCTTGTTCTCAGCAAGCTTTAAACTCGATAAATGTCAAAAGCATTGAGCTTAAACAACTGATCTTTTCATCAGTCTTTGAAGTAAGAATGAAGCTAATGAAGGTGATTTTATAGAACAAAGAGTAACTGAGAGTGAGTCCTGAACTTACTGATATGACCCAGAGAGTAAGAGTTAAGATAACAGTGGGATCTGCAGGGTCATTTCCATTCAAAGCCAAGAAGTCAACTCAGAAGTTTCTATTGGTGGGGTTTTTTGGGTTGTTTTTCATGGGGGCGGGGAGAGTTGGGGATGGGGTAAAGGAGTTGCTCTTGAAGGACACAGGATGATCACAGGGACTTATTAGAAAGACAATCAACCTAAACAAGTGCCATTGTTCTCACTATATCTCTTATAAAAAGGCCTCACCACCAAGGAGGCATCATCAGGCTGTTATCTAATTGATAGGTTGGACTTCATTCCTACACATTCAT
>NW_022111346.1:195431-196665 GCF_000313985.2 Echinops telfairi | reverse complement strand
AGCAAATCTGTTTGTGAGATGTTCTCAACATTCAGGTGGGATAGACAAAAGACCATCTTTTGGCTTTTGTATATGTGTTTTCATATTTTCAGCTTTCATGAACCTTACATAGGAGCAGTCGATGATCTCTTCCACAGTCAGCCCCTAGCCAGCTTTTAGCTGCTGATATTGAGCTTCTCCATTATCTTTTTTTCAGAGATGTAGTCAATGTGATTTCTGTATATTCCATTGGAGAAGGTTTTGTGTATCGTCACTGTGTGTGTTGTTGAAAGAGGTATTGCCTTGAACAAGTTGTCACTCTTGCCAAATTCTGTCATGCGATCTCCAGCTTTGTTTCTGTCACCAAGGCCGCATGTTCCCACTACTGTTCCTCTTTGTTTCCAGTTTTAGCATTCCAATCGCCAGTAATTATCAATGCATCTGGATTTCAACTTTGATCAATTTGTGATGGTAACATTATATCTGTTAAGTATTCAGTATTCATAATATAAAAAAATACATAATGCTACAACAACAACAACAAACAACCCAAATCTCAAGGAGAAAAAGGGGCAAAGGACTTAAATAGACATTCCCCAATGAAGATATCTGACTGGCCAGTGAGCACATGAAAAATTACTCAAGGTCATTAATTATTAGAGAAATGTATCTCAAAACCACAGAGTTATCAAGTCACTCTCCCTAGTAAGGCCATTTGTAAGGTTTTCAGTGGCTGATTCCTAAGATATGGACAGCCTATTCCTTCTTTGTAGTCTTTTCTTCGTCTGGAGGCTCCATGAAACTGTGGGTTGCAAGAAGAACAAACAAATCTAACTTGGAAGTACAGCCAGAATGCTCCTGAGAAGCAAGGCTTTGTTTCATATACTTTGGACATGTAATCAGGAGATACTAGTCCCTGGAAAAGGACATCATTCTAGAAGGCTAGCAAAAAACAGGCAAACTTTCATGGAGATCGAATGACACAGTGGCTGCAACAATGGGCTGAAGCATAACGACCATTGTGAGATGGAGCAGGACTCAGCAGTGTTTCCTTCTGTTATACACAGGATCAAGATGGGTAACAACTGACTTGATGGTGCCCAATAGCAGCAGGAGTGCTATTATCAGAAGAGCAGAAAATAAATGTTAGCAAGCATATGGAAAATTTAAAATCATTCGTTGCTGGTGGGGGTGTAAAATGGTGCAGGTTTTCTTGAAAACAGTTTGGAAGTGCTTCAAAAAATTAAACATCAAA
>NW_022111346.1:193080-194060 GCF_000313985.2 Echinops telfairi | reverse complement strand
GAAATTACCTAAAACATAGAAAAGTAAAATCAAAACAACAAATAAATTACTTGCAATCTCATAATCTGGGACATACAACAAAATCTCGATCGATTTCAACTCCATTCTTTTTCCTTTCTCCCTCTCCCTGTTTTTCCCTCTTTCTTTACTTTCTTCTCTTTCACTGTTAAGAGTAGTGTATTATAATACTCTTGTAATCTGATATTTTGAACATCATATACTTTTCATATTTCAATAATGGTAATCTAAAATATGGTTTTAAGAACTTCATAACATCCATCTTATGAATATATCCTGATTTACCTAATAATGATTCTCTAGTTTTGAATATTATTTTCTTTACATTTTCACTATAATAAAAAAAGGCTATAATCAGGTTCATTTTACATACATTCTTTTTGCATCTCTGATTTTTCCTTAAAATAAATTTATAGAAGCAGATTTATTGATTCTGTCTACGCAATTAAAGCATTTTTGTTAACCATTGCCAAGTTGCTTTCTAGAAAATTTGCATCGTTTTGCTTTCTACCATCAATATATAGGATGACCATTTCATCAGACTGTTTGCAGAATTAAGTATTATAATTTTTATGAATGTAATAGGTAAAAACCATTTTGTTGTTCTTTTATGATTTATTTTATAACAATGAAGTGAAATATTTTTTATTGTATTTCATGTTCATTCATTTTATGAATTAAGGGTTCATGTCCTTTGATCACTTTCTTTAGTATATTAATGCTTTTCTTATGGGAATTTTTGAATATGTTCAAATGGTTCTCATATGTTCTTGATAAACTTCATATTTAGTATTAATCTTTGTTTGTCTTATTTATTTATTTTTATTTATTTATTTTTCTTTTTTCTTTTTATTTTTTCTTTCTTTTTTTTAATTTTACATTAATGAATGGCAACAAATTATTGCAGAATCACCCTACTTTAGACATACTTCTGCAAATTCGCATTTGTTACTTCCTATTTC
>NW_022111346.1:191717-192980 GCF_000313985.2 Echinops telfairi | reverse complement strand
GAAGCACATTCAGTCTTTGGTATTTGAGAAGGATATCTCCCTAAACCTTTACAAATATACAAAATTGGAAATACTATGATAGTATGCATTAATACTATCCAGTATTGTGTACACTGAAATGTAATTAGAACATTTATGATCATCAGATTGTGGGTGATTCCATAAATCTGTCCTTGGTTCAAACAAGGAGGCCTTTGCTTTCTTTGGAGAGTTGCTCTTTCCTATTGGCTTTTTGCTCTACACTGTAAACTGACCACAGTAGTCATCTGGATTTTCCTGAATGAAGAATTTGAGATGAATACAGTTTATATTCAAACTGATATTCCTCCTAAAACGTGAATATTTTCTAACAGACAAACTATTCAAAGGCTTTAACAAAGTGAATGAGTTCACACTTCAGAGGACAGCACTGAAACTGCAGCTCAGGAAGAGGGGAAGGGGGACTGGTCTGGTCGGAGCGCATGTGAGCCAATGAGAAGGGATGGGGAAGAAAAGGAAAGAGTGGAGCACATCCTGGTTCATCAAGCCCTGGGGACAATGTGGCTGTTTGGAACAGTGATGCACGGAGATGACCACGGGGCGAGCCCCACCATGGACATAGCGTTCCTCATTGACCCATCATACCATTGGTGACAGCACTGGAGACACACAGCGGGAATTGTGCCCGCCATGAGCTCACCATGCCGAACCTCTGGGGGCATGCATCAGAGCAGTGGGGGGAGCAGAGCGGTGAAGACCCCAGGGATAGAGGTAGTGCCGGGGCATGGCACCCCATCAGACTTGACTGTGAAGCACACGTGAAAGAAAACAAACAGACCCTGAACTATTCATAAAGTTATATATGTATGCATGTGTGTGTGTTGTTTTTGTAGACATTGTTTTACTTTCTGTTGTTGCTTCATTGCACTCAGTCTTGTGATGGTACACGGCATGTCTACCGGGAAGGGATAGGTGGAATAAACAAGCCAGAAGAGAGAACAACGGGATGACAGATCCGGGGAACATGGGGGTAAGGGAGGCAGGGTAAAGGAAGAGGATGTTAACAGCACAGGGACAAGGGAACAACAAGTGATTCAAAATCAATGTCAAGGAGGGTACAGGAGGCCTGGCAGGGCTGGATTAAGGACAATGTACCCGAGAGAAATCCCTAAAACCCAAATGAAGGCAGAACATGATAGTGGGACAAGAGGAAAGTACAAAGAACTAGAGGAAAGAACTAGGAGGCAAAGGGTAGTCATAGAGATGTAAATACAGGCATATAAA
>NW_022111346.1:186079-191213 GCF_000313985.2 Echinops telfairi | reverse complement strand
CCTCCGCCCTTCAATTAACCCCACATGTGTTTATCGGCCAGGTTGGTACAATAAACTACCTCAGTAGCCTTCACTGTGGATTATTCAATGTGAAGAAAACAAAAAGCCTCACAAATGAAGCAAGGGTAACATGATAAATGGAGAAAAGATGGAAAATTTCAAGGACTTTATTATGCTCAAATCTACAATCGATATTATAGAAGTAGCAGTTAAGAGATCAAAGGACACACTGCATTAGGTAAACCTGCTGCACGAGATATCTTGAAAGTGGTGAAAAGCAAGGTACTACTTTGAGGTAGATGATAAGACTCACACAAGCCATAGTGTTTTCAATTGTCTCATATGTATGTGAAAGTTGGTCAGATTGCCCAATGAAATTCTCAAAGAACAGCCCTGGCTACCCTTGAAGGATGAGCAAGTGCATTGTTATGTTGCAAAACAATTCCTGGGCACAATTTTCCTGGCCTTCTCCTCACCAGTGCTGTTTCTATTTTTTTTAATACTTCTGCATAATAGGCCCTGGTGATTATCCCATTTTCCTCAAGAAAATGTATCAATATTATCCTCCTAAACAGTTGTATAACCTTCTGAGGTTACCTCTCAGCCTTGAATTGAACTGACCCTGGAGATCTCTATGGAAACTACTGCTTAACGTGGATCTTTTTTTTAAGTTTGCCTATTGAGACTAAAACAAGTGTGTTACTTATGCATGTAGGAATTGAAACCCCGGTAGAAGTACGTTTTACTCACCTTTCCATATTGCAAATGAATAGCTTCACATTTTAATGATTTTGTTTAATAAAAAATTCTTTGTAGCAGTACTTTTTGATTTAACTTCATATTCCAAATACCAGCAGGATTACCCATGATGGATAAGTTTCAGTGGAGTTTTTGGCCAAAAGCAGACTAGGAAGAAAGGCTGAGTGATCTACTTCTTAAAATTAGCCAATGAAAACTTTAGGAATGACAACAGAACATTATCTGAATCACTATCTGAAGCTTTGAAGCTGTCATCAGGAGGTGATGGACACTGTGTTCGGTGAAGCATAGGACCAGTGAAGATGCGGGAGACCTTTGGTACCATGCATTGGCACAATGGTCACAACTATGTATTCATGCATACTTGCAATTGAGATATTTCAGGAGCAGACAGCCTTTAGTTTTAGTGTGAATTAGGTCATCACGAGTTGGAACTGACTCAACAGCATATGATATGTAATGAGGGTATGTTTTTAAGTGTGTGTATTATTTATTGATGTTTAACAAATGTGTCTAAATCTTGGAGGCTAAAAGCTGTAACCATTTATTATCTAATTTTTTTCTGTGTACCTGGAATTTATAAAACAGCCTGGCTGGATGGTTCTGGCCCAGGGTCTCTCATGTAGTTGAATTTTGGATGTTTGCCAAGGCTGAAGACTCTGAACATTTGACTGGGGCAGGGGGGTGTATTTCCAAGAAGATTCACTCCCTGGTGCTTGGCAAGAAGCCTTCATTTTTCATCACATGGAGTACAGCAGAGGAATGTTTAAAGGTTCCTAATACATGGCATGCTCCCTGATTGAATGATCAGAGAGAGAGAGATTGAGAGGAAGAGATGGCCTAGTTTCAGAAACCATGTGTCAACACTTCCTACTCATTCTACTAGTTAGAAGGAAATTGTTGAGCTTGACCCATTCTAAACAGGAAAGAAATTAGGATCCACCTTTTGAAAGAGGAGGGTCAAAATCTGCATATATTTTAAATTGACCACAACTTGTGAAAATTTATATGTAAGAATAAACCTAACATTTTTTGCAATGTTGACCTCTGGGTATTGGGACTATGAATTACATTTGTATTTTTGGTTTTTATATAGGCATGTTTATATTAAAATGATAAACATTGTTAAATAGACCACAGAAAGTTTTATAATGATTATGTTGTATAATGCCAAATACATTTTCTCTAAACATCCTGAATACACTTGAAAAGTTTGCCAAACAAGTCTTCATGACTAAGAACTTCTGAAGTGTATGTCTTTGTAGCTGTGGTTAGGTGCCATCCAGTTAGCTCCCATTCATAGGAACCCTGGTGGAGTAGTGGTTTACCTAACTGTAAGGTCAGCAATTTCAAACTGCCAGCTACTCCTTGTGAGAAAGATGAGGCTTTTTACTCCCCAGCAGCCAGCCATCTAAGTAAGGCATCAACTAAGTCCTTATGGAAGAAGTAAACCAACTTTCACAAGATATCTTGTGCAGTCCAAGGAGGGTAAATATTGAAACCTGAATCCAAAGGAGGGAATAGTAGCAGAGATTAAATTGTGAACACCTGCTTTGCAGAAGGCTATAAATTTATGATTCATGAAAACTTAGAAATTAGCAAGATAAGAGCCTATCAGCAGACATTGGTATCTTATGACTCTCAAAAATATTTTCCATAATGGTAAGTTAAACAGTCTCCAAATATAAAACACCCTCTATTTGCTTTCTTTCCCATTGTTTATTAAAGTCTCAATTAAAAAGACCACCACTTGTAGTCAGTTTGTCCTACTATGGTGGTTTGCTTGTTGATGTAATGCTGGAAGCTATGTCACCGGAATTACAATTAAGAGCAGGGTCACCCAAGGTAAACCTGTAGAGCTTCCAGACTAAGACCAGAATGTGAAGACGGAATAGGCTGTCCACTTCTGAAGGATGAGCTGCTGAAAATCTTACAAAAAGAGTAGGACCATCAAGGAAATGGATTGGCACAGTGGTTGCAACAATGGGCGTCTCAGACATAAGCTGATTGTGAGGATGGTGCAGTGTTTTGCTCTGTTGTACATAGGGTTACTGTGGATCAATACAGACTCAAAGGTATCCAACAAAAACGTCTTGTAAAGAAGTAGCGAATGGGCTGGGATTATCTCTCTACAGTATTCAATATCTACGGCACACTTTGGACTCTTAAAAGATCTCATGATGTTAATTTGAGAGCTAAAAACAATTCTTTTCTTTGATGATTAAAGATAGCCATTTGGTTTTGTACTCTCCCCCATATTTTCCCAGCAGGTTTCTAAGGAATTTTAGCTCTACATTTGGAAAAGGCTTCAAGATTCTGAGACTTGCTTCCTAATATATCATTTGAACTCACATCATGTACACTGAAGATCTGATGTAATTCAAAGTACCCATATATTGTCCTGGGAATTCAACACAACATCTTCATCCTGCTGGGTAATTCCCAGACAACTAACAATGCCTCAAACATGGGCTCTCTAGTACTTTCTAAGAATGAATTATAGCTGGCTCTCTCTGCCTCCTTTCTCTTTTCCTTCCTTCTCAGCACCAATGTCTGAGAAACAGCATGCAATTATTACTGGGACTCTTCAAAGCCAATCAGCCAAAAAGGACTGTATATGTGACATTGTCACAGAGGTCAGGCCATTTGCTGAACGATTAATGTATTAAACAGTGCCTCTCAAAGAGGGCCAGGTCTTTGTAGTAGCTATTGTGGGCAAAGTAATCTTCAAGTGTCTATTACGGCTTTCAGATAAATGCGCAGAGGATTTCATTCAATGGCCACCTGTACTTGGGAATGCTGCTTCCTGTGACCAGGGTCTTCATTCCCAGCCACAGTTCTAGCCTCAGGTGGTGATTCACCAGGCTCAAATCCATATCATAAGCACTGCTTATTCATTCATTCTTCTCTCTCATTCTTAAATTCTGGGGAGTTTCCCGAATAACCTATATCATTCAACCAACATCAGTTGTCCCCATTTAGTGTTACATTTTCTCCGATACAATGTGAAAGTGTTCTTTCATATTGAGTGCCATTTCCTTTGCAATTTTCTGCCTCCTTCCTTTTTCTTCAGTTGTAATTTCTATCCTTCAGAACTTTACTATGGTATTTTAAAAAAGAAAATTGTTCCTGCTAATGGAGATTAAATTATAGATATATAAGACACATATTTAGAAAATGTTTCCCAAAGCCAGCATACATGATTTCCTTCTCCATATATATTTCTTAGTTGTGACTTTTAAAATTGACCACTTTATTTTAGATTAAAATTATGCTATAAATATTATATTTTGGAGGGGAGAGCTTCAGTTATAATTTCTGTCCTAATTTATTTCTACTGAGATAATGCTACACAGAGAACAATCCCCAAACTTTTGTTGCTGATAAAAACAAACATTTATTTCTTTATCTTGAATATGCAGGTTGGCTGAAAGAGGAGCCAATAAGTAAATATTATAGAAAGATGGATATGGAAAGAGTATTAGCAGGTATCAGGTGGAGGAAGATGAGACCTCAGAGGTAGACAGGGGCCAAGTTTAGAAGATCTTCTTGAAACAAGAAGATGATAAGGAACCTCAGAGATTTTTCAGTAAAGAAATGGAATACTTTAAAAAATTTTTATTTTAGAGGATAATGCTGATATTCTGTGGAGAATGGGCTGGAGTTGGTGTTCCCTGGCCAGGTGATGGTGCTCCACTGGAAGATCGTTACAAGAGTTTAAATAGGAGCTGGTGAATCTGTGAGATAAGACACTGTTCAGAATGGACATAGAGTATATATAGGAAGATACATTCCAGGAGGTAAAATAGACAGAATTTGATGTAGGAAGTAAAGGAAGGCTAGACTAGGATGAAGTCAGCATTTAGAGGCCATCTGGGAAGAGGGTATAATGGTCACAGAGTAAATAAGATGAACATGGAATTCAATGAAACCCTTTGTATTCTTGAAAGGCCCATACAGGTTATGAAGTTCCTATGTTTCCTAGTTCCTTTTAGTCAAATAATTAGTCATAATTTGGAAACGTTCCTATATGACGCTTATTGATGTTGACTATGATAAATATTAGTACTAAGGTTTGACAGTAAACCAGATGCTGTCTTTTCATATGCATTATCTCTTTCATCTACTCACCTTGTAGTTTGTTGTACTGTGCTCATTTGCTGTTGTTGTGATGTTGGAAGCTATGCCTCTGATATTTCAAATATCAGCATGGTCAATCATGATGGACAGATTCAGTGGAACTGTCAGACTAAGACAAACTAGGAAGAAGGAAGTGGTAGATCACTCTTGCAAGTTTAGGTACTGAAAATATTATGAATAGCAGAGGAACATTGTCGGATACAGTGCCAGAAGACCCTCAAGATGAAAGGGACTC
>NW_022111346.1:181652-184916 GCF_000313985.2 Echinops telfairi | reverse complement strand
TTTGGCAAAAACTGGTGTACTGAGATGGCTGCATGAACAGGTGCATTGTCGTGGTGGTAAAACCCTGTCTGCCACAAATCAGGTCTGTTTATTGCACACTGTTATGCTATCTTTTCAGAACCTCTAAATAAAAAGCTTGGATTAATAGTCTGACCTGGTGGAATGAACTCCAAATGCACTATGAGTCCACATTTCCATCTGTCCAGGAAGTTGGTGGATATCCAGACAAGGTTTATAATCAATTGACATTTTACCTTTTTTGAAATGAGAAAACTACTTGTACACTTGAGTTTTTCCCATAGCGCTGTCCTTGTAAGCTGTGTTCAACATCACAACAGTTCCTGCAGCATTTCTCCCAAGCAGGAAACACAATTTCACAGCTGCACGCTGTTCTCTTAAGTTGGCCATCACAAAAAACAAGGTTTGAATGAAATTGCTTTTATAAAAATTCACTGTGACCAGAGAGAACCTTCCCAGGTGATGCCATTGGATGCACTAACTCAGAGTGAGTTGCTCCATGCTTGTCTAGCAGGGAAAGTGCCTACTATGAAAGTTTCACTCTGCTCAGAGCAATTCTGTTTTTTGGGGGGGTACCCTTTCATATATGTCCCTGGTCAACTATAGAGACATAATTGTTATTTTATTGGGGAATATTATAAATCATGCACATAGACCATATGGTAATTCTATTGACAGTATCATGAGGAGCCCTGGTGGTGTAGTGATTATGTGTGGGTGGTTGTGGTTGGAAGAACAAATCCACTAGCATCTCCATGGAGAAAGACTGGACTTTCTGCTCTGGTAAACGGTTACAGCCTTGTAAACCCATAGAGGGGTTTTATGAGTCAGCATTGACTTGTTGGCAATGGGTTTGGTTTGGTTTTTCTTAGTCTTGCTTGAATTTCTGGCAATTTCTTGTTGATGTCCTGCTACAACCATTGTTGGAGGAACTTCAGCAAATTTTATTTGCATGTGGTATTAATGATAGTGTTCTATTATTTGAGCATTCTGTTGGGTTGCCTTTCTTTGAAATGGGTACAAATATGGATGTTTTCCAGTCAGTTGGACAATTAGGTGTGTTCCAAATTTCCTGTCCTGGACAAGTTAGTGCTTCCAATGCTCCATCAGCTTGTTGAAACTTTTAAATTGGTATTCCATCAACTCCTGGAACCTTGTTTTTCGCTAATGCTTTCAGTGCAGCTGGAACTTTTTTGTTTAGTAACACTGGTTCTTGCTTATAAGCTACCTCCTGAAATGGTGGGATGTTCACTAGTTCTTTTTGGTACAATGACTGTGTGTATTGTTTCTAATATTTTGGAATGCATCACAATATATTATATATAGAATTTTTAAATATAGAAACTTGAGTTTAGAATTTTTCTTTAGTTTCTTCAGTTTAAAATATGGTAAGCGTGCTCTTCCTTTTTGGTTCTCTGTCTCTAGGTCTTTGAACATTTAATTATAATACTTTACTTTGTCTTCCCTAGCTTCCCTTTGAAATTTTCTATTCAGTTCTTTAATTTCATCATTTTTTCCCATTTGCCTTAGCTGTTCTAAAATTAAGAACAAGTTTCAGAGTCTCTTCTGACATAAACACTGATTTTATTTTTCTCTTTGCCTTTGTTTATGAACTAATATATTCCCCAACAATTTTATTGGCATCTAATTCACATATCATACAATTCCATAGTACAATCAAATCAAGAGGAGTTCTGTAATCATTACCACAATCAGTTTTAGAACATTTTCTTCAATATTGTACTCATTGTTATTAGCCTCCCATTTCCCCCCAACCTTCCCTACCATACCCCCCAAAGAATCGTTAATTATGTTACTGTGTATATAGATTTACCTATCCTGGATTTCATATACGTACAGAAAATCATCAAACAAACAAACAAAAAATAAAACTAACAAGAGTAAGCATAAAACAGAACAAAACTCAATAGAAATCAAGCATGAAATATTAAAAATGAATAAAGATTTAAATGGATCATAAGGAAGATAGAATGATAGGGTATTGAATTTAAACCCAACTCCATAACCTTCTGCAAACCAGGTGTTCACAGTTGAAGCTCTGATACCATTTCCTCCTTTAGATTTGGATGATATTATTTACAATCCTTGGATCACATAGACTGGTGTTCTTCTTCCATTTGGACTTAATTGGCACCTCAATTAGATGGTTGCTTGTTTGAAAACAAGCCTGTAAGACCTCAGACATTATTCTTACTGATAGCTGAGCATCATCCATTTCTTCACCATACTTTGCTATAACATGAATAGCTTCAGTGATCTCTTCATGATGTAGAACTTCACGCAGGGCTATGTCATAAGAACTAATTTTTCTCAGATTGGGACTAGAATTAAGTGCAAACCCAAAATCCATTCCTGCATATATGGCTTATATATGACTCTGGTTCACTTTAGAGACAACATTGTCATTTTATGTTGTAGAACATTAGCTATCTTTCCCCTGGGCATCACTTCCACTTCCATCAAGTAAAGGCCATGCCACCCTGAAAGTGCCCAATCTTGTCTTTTTTAATGACCATTTGCTTTCTTCATGAATGATGTCACTGATATCATTCCATAGTTCATCATATCTTCTATCATTATTGTTCAATGCATCAAATCAGTGGCAATGCGTGGTGGGTATTATGGTCATCACCTTCTAGTCCAGGTCCTGACAATTTGTTCCCATAAAGGGCCAAACAGTAAACGAATCATTGATCTTAGTTGGATTGGGTGAATCTTGGTTGCAATGACTCAACTATGACACTATAATGTGAAATCAGCCATAGTGGCTATATTCCATTAATGCTCCATTAACAAAATCGGGTGTCCATTTGCCTTTGGTTTGTAGGCAAAGCTTTTCAAACTTTATCCTTTAAGTGTTTCCCAAAGGGTGTTGTGGGGTAGTGGAATGATTCAGGGGGACTACACAAAGTAAATACCTACACTTCATCTTGGATTGTGGCTGTAGCACAAAAGTTTTTCATTGTCAGAGGGGCTCTGGGTAATTTTTTTCCTGAAAGGGGAGCAGGAGGCCAAATAATTTTTTGAACCTTTGTATGGCTAAATGATCCAAATTCATCAGGCTTTTAGAGAAAATGTTGGTAGTTATAAGGAAGATGTCGCAGTCTGTTTGGTAAAGTTTTTATAGCCTGGCAAACTCTAAGTTCTGCTCTGTCCTTTTGGGTGGAAGGAAGGAAGGAAGAAAGGAAGGAAGGAAGGAAGGAAGGAAGGAAGGAAGGAAGGAAG
>NW_022111346.1:180045-181259 GCF_000313985.2 Echinops telfairi | reverse complement strand
GCTCTTCAATTAACCCCACATGTATTTACAGGCCAGGTGGGCACAAGAAACTATCTCAGGGAAAGATAAGATTTGAGAAATAGAAAAGGGACAGATAAGGATAGAATTATAAGCCATATCCAAGGATTTTAATTTTATTCTAAGTGAAGTGAGAAATCAATGTTTTCCTGATTGAAATATATCATTTGTTGTATTTATTTTGTTGCCTAAACACATGGTAGATGCTCTGAGAATATATTGGTTGATTGAAGGGTTCTGTCACTTATGTTCCGTCAAGGCATGGAAGACCCAGAAATAAGCTGGAATCATTGACGACCCTTGAGAGGAGACATTTAATAGATCTTCATTCATTGGAGGTTTCCAAGAGATTATGCCTAATGTCCAGGGAGATTGTAAAGATAACACAGTAACCCTTTGTTCTCTCTTGAAGTGATGCTGGGTGACATCCCGTCCATTTGTTCTGGCCCAAGCTCCTTCACAGTAAGCTCTGCCACCATTTGCCTAAATGCTCGAAAAGCCTGGAGTGAGATATCTTTGTGTCAACATAAACCTTCAGGGTGGATCAAGAGTTTTGTGTGATCCAATCATAAGTATACAATTGAACAGTTATGGTTTGGTTAATCTTTCTGGATAAGTTTTCTCATTTATAAACTGAAATAGTTATGAATTGGGCAAGTAAAATGAAAGTATGTGTTAAATGCCTAGAACACTGTGTGTGCTTAATGAAAGCCAATTCTTTCCATTCCAATATTCTTGTATTTAGTGATTACCGTTCAAGTCCTTTTGAAAACAGGGGGTCCTAGCATTAGGACCCCCAAAATTTGCAAGTCTTTCAAGTAAATGGAATGTACTGAAGTAGTTTGACATTCTCTGAAATGACTTTTCAGTTAGCATTATTGTGGGGGATACTGTAATGCCCCCCTGCCCTGATCCCTCTTTAAGAAAAGACTGGTTGCCCAAAGTACTAAGAGTGCTGTTGGTGGTGAGTCTTTATAAGTCCCTTCAAAGACCTTCCCAGGCTTTGGTAATGACCTCATCAAGGTTGCACACTTCCCAGTAGCCAATTTATAATTATTGATTTGTGAGAGAATATATAAATATCTCGATCATTAGTCAAAATCAACTCAACAGCAACAGGTTGGGTTTGGCCTATATTTGAATTGTTCTGAGGTTTCAGAGTTTCTGTTAAGCCTGCATCACAGTTTAACTTCACC
>NW_022111346.1:174935-176478 GCF_000313985.2 Echinops telfairi | reverse complement strand
TCCTTTGAAGTTACACAACATCTCTCATAGACCACACCAGAAGGATTCAATTTGGAACACCCACTGAGTGACCCTTACTTTATCTTAAACACACTGGTAGTTGATTAAAGAAACTGAAATACTCCCATGTGCCTAAGCTGAAATTACGTTCTGTGCCTTTGTAGAAGAACATTAATGAACATTTTAGCTTATCTATAGCCCTCATTGTAAGTGTAAATATTATCCAGAAACCTAAGTTGTTATCTGTACAAATCAACAATCCATGTATTTTGGTCTAAAAATTTGTTCTATACATGTATATTTTCTTTTTCCAGACAGTGTTTTAAATTCTATACCAGTGGCTAAATAAATAGAATTACCATGTGCCCCATGAGGATGATTTAAATGTTGCCCAATAAAAGGATTATGATATCTCTAAAAGGAAGTAGGAATATATATATAAACCATAAGTATATAAATGGATTTTGTGATCACATATAATCAGAGCCTAAATCTAAGAAGAATTCATTCTTGTGATATGACTTTGCTCAATACCTACCCTCAAGAAGTGATCACTGAAGATATGGGTGCTATAGTAAAGTGTAGTGAAGAAAGCAGATGGTGCCCAGCTATCAGAAAGATTAGCATCTGGAGTTTTAAAAACTTGTCTTACAATCAACTACCTATTTAGGTGAGGCATCAACTAAGTACACAGAAAGTAGGATTTGTATGTTCTAGGATTTGTAAATAAAATGTATTTTACAAATTTGGATTTTCTAGGATTTGTAAATAAAATCCAAACATGGGGGAGGGAATAGAGTTAGATCTTAAATTCTTAACACCTGGTTTGCAGAAGGCTACAGATGACCGTGAAAACCCAAAACACATTTTTAGATTAAAACCCCTATACAGATTAAGCCTCTGTGACTCCCCTCTGACTGTTAACCAGAGATGGGAAATGTCATGCTCCCAGACAGAGTACATTGCATGGTGCATTACTGCAACTATAGTTAGGTCAAAATGTGACACCGTGTCATTGAGTTCCCTCCTGACTCAATGTATAATTGTTCCAGTTTTTAATATTTTCTGCTTTGCTACCAATTGAGATTTTTCTTTGTTTCATTGATATTGGGACATTTGTTTGTATTCTGTCTTGACTTTCTGTATATGAAATTTTCTGTGTATGTATGAAATATTCTGTATATGTGTGATTTCTGTATATGAAATCCAGATTGGGCTAACCTACAGAAACAACAACTGGTTCAAGAGATTCAAGGGTATATGAAAGAAGAAGCTGGTAGGATATAGGGAGCTAACGACAATGAGTATAAGAGAGAAGAAACATTCTGGAATTACAGTAATCATAGCACAACTTTTATGAATGTGATTGAACTATTCAACTGTATGATATGTGAATTGTATATCGGTGAAATTGTTAAAAATAACAAACTATTTTTTTTAAGTAGAAACTCTCTGCTACTGAGGCAATTTGACAAATAGCAACAGCATAGAACTGCATTTTTGGGTTTCCATGATTTTTCATCTTTGTAAGAGAAGCCTGATA
>NW_022111346.1:171803-173530 GCF_000313985.2 Echinops telfairi | reverse complement strand
CCACCTTCCAGTTGTCCGTCCCCCAGGGAGGAGGCTACATGTAGAGCAACTTTAAATGTAACAGGATAGCTCATTCTTTGAGTCAATTGAGAAGTCATAGGATGAAATACTCCAAATTATTTAAAATGATGTTTTTAACACTTTTTTAAAAGTAAAAACATTCAGATCATATTCTCGAGACTAAAAGATTAAAAACTGCAATTTGCATACTGCAATTGCATTTTTGAAAAGAAATTCACACAAAATTTCCTGGCAAAGTAGACATTGGTGACTATTAGTTATAGCTGTATTGTTGGATAACAGATGATATTTATTTTCTTCCCTTTGCTTATTCATATGTAAGTGTTTTATTGAACTGTTTCATCTCTGTGGGGTATTAGGAGGAAATGGGTTTAGTTTTCTCCATTCTCGGCCCCAGTTGCCCCAAAGGCACCATCTGAAACTCCTCGCCTGCTGAGTCACAGATCTCTTAAGGACATCTTGAAATGATTCCTTAACTTTGCTTATGGATATTAAAAGTCCATGCATTTTATTTATCCTTCAGAGCTTTTCTCTTCCTGGCTTTAGGAACCTGGAGTGAATATGGTGAGTGGTCCTCTCCTCTGTGATACCGTCATCCTTGCTCCTCCCTCTTTTTCCCACTGGCTCCTCTGGTAAATGTATGTAAAATGGGGAGGGAGGCTGGCTGTGCTGTAGGGGAAGAAACAGGACTTAAGGGGAAAGAGCAAATTACTTAGGCAGACTTGTGTTCTCAGTCATAACCTTTTCTCTGAATAGTCCCTGATACTCTCTGTGTGACAAAGTCTAAAACCTGGCTCTCTCATGAGCTGTTCATCATCTGACATTTGTGTGTGTGTGTGTGTGTGCAGAGTGGGGGGGAGGAGTGTGCATGCCATAAAATCTACCCTTAGTGACATTTAGCCCATTGGCATATTGTACAAGTATTAGCATTCTCTAGCTCTAGACCATTTTTATCATACTGAAAAGAAGCCCAGTATCAATTAAGCCATCACTGTCCTAGTCCCTCGCACCAGCTGACTTCTTGATTTCCTCCAACTCCCAACTCCTCTCCAGCTCTGCTCAATTACAAACTTCCGATGCCAAACAGCCCTTGGCGTACCTGCAAACCTGCTCAAGACCGGCTTCCTTCCAAGCTTTTCACTTAACCAATGAAAGCTCAGGCATTAATATCAAACTGAACATTTGGAGTACAAACAGCTCTGCCACTCACCGTGTTATCTCCCTCCACGGACACATCTTCCCCTATGTGCCCACACCTAGATCAGTAAATCCTCTCCCTGCTGGATACCCACTTAGTACCAGTCCCCACCTCTCCCAAGAATAGCCCCAATCTTTCTTAGTGGTGACTCTCACTTGGCTTTTGTGGTGGTTTGTTCAACTCTGGGGGACGAAATCGCTCTAGTCCATTTGGGAATGGGGAGGACAAGGAGAGAAATGTGACAATCCTCCGTATTCCCCTAATTCATCAGTTGTTGCTCTTATTGTTGCTAGGCACCATCAAGTTGGTCCTGACTCATAGTGAGACTATCACAACAGAACGAACCAGTGTCCAATTTTGCATCCTTCTCACAATTAATTGTTCTTATGTTTGTTTGAGCCTATTGTTACAGCCACTGTGTCAGTCCATCTGGTCAAGGGCCTTACCCTCTGTCGCTTCCCCTATATTCTATCCAGCATGATGTCTTTCTCCAGGGACTGGTATCTCC
>NW_022111346.1:169563-170601 GCF_000313985.2 Echinops telfairi | reverse complement strand
AAAAAATAGAAATAACCTTGAATAAGGAAAACTATTTCTTGTCTAAAAACATTGGAAGAAAATAAAGGAAAACTGATTAATTGGGTGCCTTAAAGCAAGCAATGGTTTTTATAAATATATTAAAAACTCCATAAAATAGAAGCAGACTGATTAAAGATATATCCATGCTATAGCAAAGTGTGGTAAAGAAATCAGGTGGTGCCTTGTTATCAGAAAGAGTAGCATCTGGGGTCTCCAAGGCTTGTCATAAAACAAGCAGCCATCTAATCAGATGCCAGCCAAGTGCACATGGAAGGAGCACACGACCCTGTGTGATGCAAGGATTTCAAATAATAAAATCAGAGAAGGGAAATGTATTAGGGCTTAAATTCTGAGCACCTGGTTTTACAGAAGGCGAGGGATGACAGCGAAAACCCCAAATTCGTTTGCAAAGTCCCATGTAGCTTAAGCCTCCGCTGAACTCTCTGTTATCGTTGGCCAGGGAAGGGAGCCATTTTGTCCCCAAACAGAGTGCACTGGAAAGTCGATTACTGCACATACAGCGAGGTTAAAGTTCAACATGTTACCCGTTGTCCTCCTTTTTGACCCATTGATAACTTCCTCTAATTTTTATTTTTTGCCTTCTTTTGAATTGAAGTTTGTATTGTATTTTGTTGTTGTTGAAATTTCTTATATTATTTTCTTTCTATGAAATCCAGCATAGATAAGTCTATAGAGAGAGTAACTAGATTGGTCGCTCTTCAGGGTTATGACAGGGGATATTTAGGGGAAATGAGGAACTAATAATAATGGATCTGAATGAAAATTCAGAAAATGATTTAAATTTATTGTGATTACACAACTCTTAAATATATTTTATATCAGAGGCAGATAATGTATTTTCTATAATAGGACAGATATAAGATTACATGGTACAACTTGGATGAATCTTGAAACACAATGAAATAAATCACTTACAAAAGGACAAATATTATCTGATTCTACTTAAATGAAATTTATATAGAATAGGAAAATATGGAGAAATGAAAGTTTATTGTT
>NW_022111346.1:166826-168268 GCF_000313985.2 Echinops telfairi | reverse complement strand
CAGGAAGAAATTGACATAAACATTAACCTCCAGAATTAGGAAAAAGTTTTACAGAAATAGAAAACTGCTTTTGGTGAGAAAAAGGCCAGCAAAGTTACTTGGAGGACTTTGTCCCCAATAAAAATACATCTGCATATCCTTAAAGGCTGTCCCATGAGAATTTCATTGGGAAACCTTACCCCATTCTACAGCCATGATCGTTCCCCTTCAACTTCTTTTAATTTCTAAAACCCAAAGGACATTAAAAAGAAATATGATTTTAGTCTCTTGAAGATGCCTAAACTGCTGCTTTGATCTAGTGTAAACTGAAGAGTGCAGAATTATTTAAAGGAGAGTTAGAAGGAGTGGATGCATAATGATAATAACTTATACAAGCGAATATAGGGAAAATGGGTGGGATGGGTGATAGGGAGGGAAGGCGGGAATGGGGAGGTAGCACTAGAATGGATTGTGATTGCACAACTCATTTTGAGGCAATTAAATCAAGAAGGGGGGGTCCCTCTAAAATTGATGTGGTGATGACTGTACATTTCTCCTTGATATGATTGAACGATTGACCAATTGAATTGCATGACATGTAAATTATATAACAATAAAACTGCTAAAAATCAAGGAGAGTTAGACAGATGGAAATACTGCTTCGAGAAGTGTATAGATATAGATGGAGATATGCTGAGAAATAGCAGCTTTACCTTTTTATAATTTTGTTTCATAAAGGTCTCTATGATTTTGTAGCAATATTTTTTTTACTTATCCTTATATGAAAAATGTCGAATTGGGGAAAGTTGTGCCAGTGCTTCAAAATCTGCAGAACATTTCCATTATTTCTTAATTCCATCTTTCAAAGAACTTTTTGAAGCTTCCTTGTATATTTTTAACACATTTAAAAAGCTGTCATTAGGTGCCATCGAGTTGGTTCTGACCCATAGGGACCCTGTACACAATAGAATGAAACACTGCCTGGTCCTTCCTTCACCATACTCACAGTTTTTCCTATGCTTGACCAGTGGTGGGATTCAAATAATTTAACACTGTCTTATTGAACCTTTTAAGTAAATAAAAAGAAATACCAAGAGGTAGTTTATTAGTACATATAGTTAATACTTTAAAAAGAACAATAAAAGAGGTACACAAATCTAGATTATGTTATGAGTTTTAAAATAGGAATGAAAAATATTATATAATACTTGATAAAACAATAAAAATAGTATTTAAGATGTTTTCATATTGCTTCTTGATTGCCGTCCACACTTGGAATGTTCTTTGTCTTTAGCTGAGCATGTGTCTTTAGTCACACCAGCTGTGTGACTGATTCTTAATCACCATTTCACCATAGTAGTAGGATCCCATTCCTTTAGAGTTAGGCCAATTAGAAAATAGTCATCGTGTTTGATAGATTAGAAACAGTAGACTTCTCCTTTCTGCTTCTGCTAAACTTACAA
>NW_022111346.1:160602-162342 GCF_000313985.2 Echinops telfairi | reverse complement strand
TTTGTTATGATCCCCACCGTTGAATGCCTATATGCAATAGAACCCGATAGACATCTTTCTGGCATTCTCTGCATTCAGCCCAGATCCTTATGACATCAGTAATCATAGCCCTTGTTACACATCCTTTCTCTGAGTCCACCCTGAATCTCTGGCAGCTCTCGGTCTATGTACTACTGAAACAATTGTTGAAAGAGCTTCAACAAAATTTTACTTGCATGCGATCATCTTTCTTTGGAATAGGAACAAATATAAATAATCTCTTCCAGTTAGTTAGCTAAGTGACTGTCTTCCAAACTTTCTGACATAGACAAGTGAGTGCTTCCAGTGCTTCATCAGCTTATTTTAACATTTCAATTGGTATTCCGTCTAGTCCTGGTGTCTTGTTTTGGGCTAATAATTTAAATACAGCTTGAATGTTGTGGTAGTTACACAATTTCACGTCAACTTGATAAATAAAGCATAGTGGTGGAGTCTAGTCTTTCAATCAGGTCACAGCCCGATAGTGCTTCCTTGTGGGTGTGGCCTTCTCATAAGGAGGGTCATGGGAACCTCCCCGCTGCCCTCTCTCTGCCTTCACTTTCCTGTTGATGAGCCATGCTGAGACCTGCTTGTGCCCTGGAGATGAATCCACAGCCTTTGAATCCACAAGATTTTGCACCCACAGACCAGGATGTTCTTGCATTCTGCTTAATTGTATGTGGCTTCATGAGTCTGAAGGACTTATAGACTGGTACCAAACTTATGGACTTGAGTTGGACTAGGCTGGTATGTTTTTTTTTATTAAATACTTTTATTGGGAGCTCTTATATCTCTTATCACAATCCATACATTCATCTAGTGTGTCAAGCACATGCACATATGCTGCCATCATCATTTTCAAAGCATTCTATTCCCACTGAGCCCCTGATACCAGCTCCCCACTCCTTTCACCTCCCTCTCTCGCCCTTCCACCTTCACAAGCCCTTAATAATTTATAGATTATCATTTTCATATCTTACATCACCCTCCATCACCCTTCACCCACTTTTCCATTGTTCATCTCTCTAAGAAGGGGTTATAGGTTGATCCTTGTGATCAATTTCCGCTTTCTCCTCTCACCCTCACTAATCCTCCTGGTATCTTGACTCTTATTGTTGACCCTGAGGGGTTTATCTATCCTGGATTCCCTGTGTTGCGTGCTCTTTTCTGTAGCAGTGTGCATGTTCTGGTCTAATACGATTTGAAAGGTAGCATTGAGGTCATGATAGTTGGGGGAAGGAGGCACCTAAGGGCATGCAACAGAGCAGCAAGGGGAGCAAAGTAATGAACCCCCAGGGAAATACCAAAAAATAGACTTTGGAGACAGAGTGTGGCACCCCATCAAACTCAACTGGAAAACACTCGTAAATGCCAACAAACAGATCTTGAACTATTTATACGCCTTTCCATTTTTGTCAGTGGCTTTCTTTTTGTTGTTGTTTTGTTGGTATTGACTTCCTTTATTGTTTTATTTGGCTTTGCCAGGTTTTTACGCTTATTAATATATCTGCATGTCTATCTAGATAAGATAGGTGGGATAATTGGGAGATGAAAAGAATGGGACCAATGGCTCTGGGGGGATATGGGAGAAGGGGAGGTGGGAGAAAGGAAGGTGGTGGTGGGGAACCAACCCAGGAACAAGGGAACAACAAGTGAACTAAAATCAATGGGGAGTAACAGTCTTCAGTCTTCTATGCTTTAATTATGTTCAATTTGTAACAA
>NW_022111346.1:157139-159551 GCF_000313985.2 Echinops telfairi | reverse complement strand
TAAACAAGCGGCCCTCTAGCTCAGAAGCAACAAATCCCAGATGGAAGAAGCACACCAGCCTGTGTGATCATGAGGTGTCGATGGGATCAGGTACCACACATGTAAGACCCAGAATAAAACCATACCCAAGGTTAATGGGGGCTCTCTCTTACATGTGTTTGAATGTCTCTGGATTAGTTTCTCTGTTCAGCCCAGACTAACACAACCTTCTTCATTCAGCACCATTGGTTCTTGCTCATATGCTACCTACTTCAATGGTGGAATATTGACTAGTTATTTTTGATACAGTATTATTTCCATCTTCTTTTGATGCTTCTTGCATCATTGAATATTTTGACCACAGCGTCTTTTAATGTTTCCATTCGGGCTTGAAGTTTTTTTTCTTGAGTGCTTTCATTTTGTGTTATACTGAGGGTATTCTTCCTCTTGGGTTTTCTAACTCTAAATCTTTGTACATTTCATAATAATACTTGACTTTGTATTCTCCAGCATCCCTTTGAAAATTTCTCTTCAGCTGCTTGACTTCATTATTTCTTCTATCTGTCTTAGTTGTTCTATGATTAAGAGCAAGTTTCAAGCTGTTCTATGATTAAGAGCAAGTTTCAAGGTGAATGAAGACGTTGGACAGTGTAAGATATGACAAAATAATAAATTATCAAGGGTTCATGAGGGAGGGGAAAACGAGGAGCTGATACCAAGGGCTCAAGTAGAAAGCAAATGTTTTGAGAATGATGCGGGTAACGAATGTACAAATGTGCTTTATACAATGGATGTATGTATGGATTGTGGTAAGAGTTGTATGAGCTCCAAATAAAATGATTTTTAAAAAAGAGAAAGTTTCAGAGTCTTTTCTGACAGCCAGGCTGATCTTTTCTTTCTTTCTTGTCTTTTTAATGACCTTTTGCTTTCTTCATGAATGATGTTCTTGGTATCCTTCCATAGCTCTTCAGGTCTTCTGTCATTAGCATTCAATGAGTCAAATCTGTTCTTTAGATGCTTTCAAAATTCTAGTGGGTTAGACTCAGTGTCATATTTTGGATCTTTTGGAGCCAAAATAATTTTCTTTGGCTTTATCCTAATTTATATCTGAGCAATTTATGGTCTGTTCCATATTCTCTGCTCTCACTTTAGCTGCTGTTATTGAGTCTCTCCTGGTCTCTTCCAACAGGTGTAGCCAATTTGATTTCTGTGTATTCCATCTTGAGAAATCTATGTGTATAATTGCATTTTGTGTTGTAGAAAAAAAGGTATCCAATATGAACAGGTCATTGGTCTTACAGAATTCTATCATGCAATTTCTAACTTATTTCTATCACAAAGTCCGTATTTCCAACTACTTATACCTTCCTGTTTGTTTCCAACTTTTGAATTCCAGTCACCAATAATTATGAACACATCTTGATTGAATGTTTGAACAACTTCCCACTGAAGATATCAATAGAATTCTTCAATTTCTTCGCCACTCGTTTTGTAATTGGGACATAAATGTGTATAATATTGGTAAAGATTGGATTTACTCAAATGGGCATATCACAGACATCATTGTACTTCACTATAGACCTTGAAATATCCTTTTTGACAGTGAATGCAATTATCATTTGCAATGCCATTCCTCTTGCTTGTTTTATTCCTAGCACAGTAAACCATCTGATTTTCTGATACAAAATACCAATATCAATCCATTTCAGCTCACTAATGCCTAGGCTTATGCATTTCACTTCAGTTTTCTGACTTACAATTTTCCTAAATTCATACTTCATATATTTCAGCTTCCAATTTGTAGATTTTTGAAGCTGTTCTTTCTTACCTTGAGTTGTGCCCTATCAGCCCACGAATCTGCTGGACTTCACTCCCACAGGCTTCATTTAAGTCTTGTCACCATGCTTAACTCTACGTTGAGAAATAAGTTCCTCATCAGTCATATTTCCAGTCCCTTTAGATCCAAGAGGTCCATCCTCAGGCACTATCTCCAACAATGTTCTGCCTCCATTTATTAGGCCATTGGTATCTGACTATATTTCAATGCTATGTATAAAATGTTCAGTAGCTACTTCTTTCGACATGTGCAGCTGATTCCTTCTCCGTTATCTGTTTAAAGTCTGGACGTTTTGAGAAAGCTGTTCACTTCAGATTAACTACCTGGCATTTGAAATACCAGTGACGTAGCTTCCAGCATCATAGCAACATATAAACCACCACAATATGACAAGCTGACAGACAAGTAGTGAGGTGTTTTATGGTATTGCCTTCCAAATAAACTACTTGCATTCAAATTCTTGACTTAAGGTTTACATCTGAAAGAAGTCAAAGTAGGAGAGCTGGATTCTGTTCATCTAATTATATTTACGAATGAGCGTTTAAGGATCATAGGAAGATGATTTATGGATTTAGCTTATATAATTGCTCATGAAT
>NW_022111346.1:153177-154962 GCF_000313985.2 Echinops telfairi | reverse complement strand
GTAACTTGACAATCATTTACCATTAGCGGCAAGCAGTGTCCTAAGTCTAACATATATTGGGGGGAGACGACTTGGGAAAAATCTTTGTGTTTCCCACACAGATTCATATGCATTTATGAAAATGGGCGTCATCTCTTTTGAAATTCATAAAGTTAGATTCCACACTTGTCAAACATTTTTTTTCTTATGGTATTGACACAAACATTAGTATTAAGCTGTACTTGAACTGTTGAGAAACAGAGATGTCCAGGGGAAAAGATGGTGGACTCAATATAAAAGTCTAAGTCTTTGCCCTCAGAAAGAGAAATAATGCAGCTATAGTTAGGTAAAAAATTTAACATCTTAAAATTTGTTTTCCCTTTTGATTCATTTTTAATTTGTTCTAGTTTTTATTATTTTCTGCTTCCTTTTGGATTGAAGTTATCCTTTTTTTTAAATTTGGTATTATTGGGGGGGTTGTATGGTTTTCTTTATATTAAATCCACAATAGGAAAATGTATAGACAGTGACTAGGTTAATAGTTACTTAGGATTATGATAGGAGAAGTTGAGGGGGAAAGGGAAGCTAATAGTACAAAACTGTTCTACAATTGATTGAGTGATGGTTGCACAACTCTTTTTAATATATCAAAATCATTGAGTTGTATGAAATATGATTTGTATGTCAATGAAACTGGTTAATAAAAAGGACTAAAGACTAAGATGGAAAAAACAGACTAAGATGGTTCATACATTCTACCAACATACTTGAATGAAGTCAGTGCGCTTAGAAAATTGCCAGACAGGGACTGAAGTTTGTGAGACGTTGGAGGGATATGAGGGTGATGAATTAAAAAAATATCTAGTCCCTAATGTCTCAGCATTTTGCTGGGCTCTGAAGCAATAGCAGTGAATAAAACAAGCAGAGTCTCTATCTTCTATATGCTAGATACAAAAGCCGAATATTTAATTCTTGTCTTCAGAATCTTGCACCCTACATAGATGAGCAAAACAAATTCAATAATTTAATATTTCAAAGCAATAAAAAGGGGAAAATTCATTTCAGATATATGTAGTTAAGACAAGCACAGTAAAAGAATGTCCATATGTTGCTTCTACCAGTGACTTGAAAGCTGAAAGAAATCACTCAACTGATTGTATCCACTTCCCAGAGCAGTTCTCCAGGGACAACTGTGCTGCTGATTAGACTCTCTGACTGTGCCTCTTGAAGAAGATTCCCAATGAGCAATCAGGAAGGAAAAACTCTCTAAATGCAGTTTAGAAATCTATAGCAAATATCACCCCAAATAGTGACACATGTGGTTCTTTAAAATTTAGTGACCAGATAAAGTTGCCTATTTACTCTGTTTCTATTTACCATAGTGATAGAGATTGTAAGGAGTGCATCAGAAGAAAAGTAGTAAAAAAAACAAAACAAGGTTCTAATATATCAGCAATAAACAATTAGAAAATATGATTAAAAGAATACTCTTCATAAGTGCAATAAAAGGTTTTTTTTGTCTCTTTCTTTTTTTCCTTACTTCTATTGGCGGCTCTTACATCTCTTAGCACAATCCATATATTCATGCAGTGTGTGAAGCGCATTTGCACATATGCCACCATCATCATTTTCAAAGCGTTCTTTTCCTACTTGAGCCTCTGATGTCAGCTCCCCATTTCTTCCCCCTCCCTCCCCCCATCCTCCCTCGCAAACCCTTGATAAGTTTTAGATTATTATTTTCATTTCTTACATCGTCCTCCATCGCCCCTCACCCACTTTTCCATTATTCGTCCCCCTGGGAGGGGG
>NW_022111346.1:148598-150749 GCF_000313985.2 Echinops telfairi | reverse complement strand
GTTAGTGGCCTGCTTCCCCACCTCATGCCTTTTGTTTCCCCCTCTTATTTAGTATGTAGCCCTGGATTGGGTTTGGGCCCTGCCATAGTTGATGGACCTCATCCCAGGGATGTATGTGTGCTTGGCTTACTTTACTTAGCATGATTTCCTCCAATTATTCCCACGAGGCAATGTGCTTCATGTGTTTATCACTGCTTTTTAGGGATGTGGTACATACATATCCCATTGTATGTATGTACCACCATTTTTTGATCCATTCATCTGTTGATGGAAATTTGGGTTGTTTCCAAAGCCTTGCAATTGTGCACTGTGTCGCAATGAACATTGGAGCACAGATTTCTGGCCGTGGTTCATTACTTGCCTCTTCTGGGTATATGCCTAGTATGGGAGTTGCTGGGTAGAATGGTAGCTCAATCACCATCTGTTTTAGATATCGCCAAATCAATTTCCATAATGGCTATATGTACCTACAGGTCCACCAGCAGTAGATGAGAGTTCGTGTCTCCCTACAGCCCCTCCAACACTTGTTACTTTCTGACTTTTTGATTGGGTTATCTTTGAGGGTGTTAGATGGTATCTCATAGTTGTTTTAATTTGCATTTCTCTTATGGCTAATGATCGGGAACATTTTCTCATATGTTTATTGGCCATTTGGATTTTTGCCCCTGTGAAACTTCTGTTCAGGTCCTTTGCCCACGTCCTCAGTGGGCAGTTAGTTTTTGTTTTTTCTTATTGTAAGCTTGCAAATTATTTTAGATTTTAGCAATAAGGCCTTTGTCGGGTGTTTCACTGCTAAGGATGCTTTCCCAATCTGTGGGCTCTCTTATTACTCTGTCAGTGAATTTTTTTCAATGTACATAGGTCATTAATCTTCGGTATATCCCACTTGTCAATTTGTGACTCCTATGTATTTGTATCCTTCCCTAATTCTGATAGCCTATATATTCCCTGTGCCAATGTTCTCAGGTTTGTCCCAATTCCCTCATTAATGGCCCTAATAGTTTGAGGTAGTGCAATCAACTTTTAACTATTAATAAACCTAATAAAAATATATGTCAATGTAGAAAACCATTTGGTGAGCTTTTGAATGGTACCTTATTAAAACTGTATGAATACATTTGTATGTTGATAAGATGATCTTAAAATTCAAATAGAATAGTACCATAAACAAGAACATAAACACATTTTTGAAAAATAAAAGCACATGGTAGAAGTATGAGAATTGCTTATTTGACTTTTCATCTTTCCACTTTTGCAGAGGATGTAGACAGCAGTGGAGGCTTGGAGGAATGTTTTTGAAGATAGTTTCTTTAGAAGGTACTATCTCATTCTAAGCTAAAGCAGGAAAGTTGTGAAAGTTCACTCTTAATGTCAAGCTGAAGAATAGAAAAGACCAGTGTGAAGTGGGAGTCAGTGGAGTGGTGTTTGGCCTCTTCCAGGAGATGTGTGAGGATAGGGGCATGTGCACTGATGACGGAACAAGAAGCTGTTTCCTCTCGCAGCAAGGTTAGCTTGTGCTGTTAGAATCTTCTGGCACTAAGAATATTAAGAATTTCTATATACCGGTGACTAAGATTACCGGTATGTTTCTTGTGGATTAGTTGCATGATATGCAGAAGGAACAGCCAGCAGGGCACTTTATAAAACTCCATCCTAAGGAGCCATCGTTCAACATGTTGCCATCAAGTCAATTCCACCTCATAGCAAGGCTGCAGAGCAGAATAGATCTGCCCCCGTGATTTTCTGAGACAGCAAAACTTTATGAGAGCAGACGGCCTCATCTTTCTCTCACAGAGCAGCTGGTGGTTTTGGACCACTGACCTTGTAGTTAGCAGACAAACACATAACCCAGTACACACACGAGCAGGACTCCTTAAAGAACCACCAAGAGGGCCTAAAGTCTACATGGGGTGGGCACCAGAGGGAAGTGGCAAACCGGAGAAATACATTTACCTGACTCACAGGAAATTCAGATAGAGGCAGCCCCTGAGTTACAAACAAGATCGGCCCCTTCAGAGGTCTCTAAGTCGAGCTTTAGGTCAATTGGAATGGGTGCATATGATTCTTAGTTAGCTATATTTTCATACAGGAAAAAATTTGAAACCTCTCCCATGATTAAAAAAGGCACACATGCAGTAATCAAAAGGTGTC
>NW_022111346.1:146731-147864 GCF_000313985.2 Echinops telfairi | reverse complement strand
TGGTTTCAAACTGCCAACCATGCGGATCACAGAGCAACATGAAGCAAAATGATAAATCACAAATGTATGGGAATAATCAGTTCCAGCAGATCACTACAAAATATGTGGAAGTTTGTCACTAGAGTACTAACAAAAACCACCACAACAATTCTAATATAAATATTGGTGTAATGCAATCCTCACTGACGTTTGCATCCAGCTGCACAATTAGCGAATCCATATATTTTCTTGGCCACAGATTCATGGTTTTATCTTTGGGATGTAAAACGTTGAGTTCACTCACTTCTAATGAAACCAATTCCATTAAAACTAAAGGGTTCACACTTAATCCTAGCCCATAATTAAGAACAATTCATTTTTATGATATGACCCGACTCTATACTCACCTTCATGAAGAAATCACTGAAAATGTAGGTGCTATAGCAAAGTGTGGTGAAGAAACTAGATGGTGCCTGAATATGAGAGTCTGGAATCTTCAAAAAGCAGCCATTTAAGTGAAGTGTCAACTAAGTCCACATGAAAGAGTCACATCAGTCTGTGTGATCTAAGGATTTCAAATAATACAATCCAAATATGAAGGAAGGAATGGTATTAGAGCTTAAATGCTGAACACCCAGTTTGCAGAAGCCCATGGATTACAGTGGAAGCCCCAACTTAATTTGCAGGGCCCCCACACGAATAAAGCCTCAGGTGATTCCCTCTGACCATCTTGTAAGGTTTCTAATATCCTTGTTATCAGACAAAGAGCATTTTAAAGTTGATTATGACAGAGGTAGTTAGGTTAAAATATAACATCATATCATTTGCTCTCCCTTTGGGCACATTTTAAAATTGTTTCAGCTTTTACAAATTTCTGCTTTCTTTTCAGTTTAGGTTTTTCTCTGTTTTGGTTTGTCATTTTTGCTTGTTTCTTTGTTTCTTGTGTGCTTTCCACCACCACCCCCCTCATACGTTTTCTGTGTATGAAATCTGAGATGGGCGGATCTATGGGAACAGTAACTGGATTAATAATTACCTAGGGGCATGGCAGGGGAGAATGAGGAACAATGGAGAAATAACAATAATAAGTTTGAGAAGAACAATTCTGAAATTGTGTCAATGATTGCACAACTCTTAATATGACTGAATGATTA
>NW_022111346.1:145237-146109 GCF_000313985.2 Echinops telfairi | reverse complement strand
AAGTGAAGAATTATGTAACCTAATGTCTGAATGAGAGAAGAGGGTTGGCGATTTGGGATATCCTTTCTTTTGAAAGTGGTGATGGTGAAAACTGCAAGAACCCTGTGACCTTTGGAAAAGGGTAGATACTCCTGCCCATAAGCTCAAGTCTCACTGGAGAAGGCCTTTCATGGGAACACTTCAAGTTCCTATGCATCCAGACAGAACAAAGAAAGAACGTGGTAAGGAAGGCCCTGACCCTTAAAACTTCCACCCCAAACTGACAAGTTTCAGTGCTGCTCACATTCTTTTGTCAAGGCAAGTGATATAGACTCTTGAATGAATCAATCCAGAGACAAACTAATTATTCTTCACAAGTATTTCTTGCATCTCCATGTAGGAGGGAAATATGTCTTTATTCCGTTGGCTTATTTCACATCTACGTTTTCCTGAACACTCTAAAACAATGGGGAGAAAATATCTGATCATGTGAGCACCTGTTCATATGGAAATCTCTTCTATGCTTCTACCTACTTCTCCTTTAAGTTTGAACTCAGACTGCTCCTTCCACAGTCTTCTTCCTGGACCCTCCTTTTTATAAAATATACTCATTCTAAATAAACTCATTCTACTATAGAATTCCATTTTACATTTGCCTTGGGTTATAATGTATTATTTTAATATATATTTCCTTTCTCAAGAAGTCTTGTCTCCAGGAAGTTTTAAATCTGTGTCATATTTATCCTTGGAAGCCCCTATCTTGCCTTATGTCTTACACATAATTGATTTAAATATTTGTAGAGATCAAGTGAAGAGCTGAGATAAGTGAACAGTATGTGAGGATAGGATGGAAAAGGTGGGCAGTTCACAATGGAGGAATGGTTCCTCTTGAG
>NW_022111346.1:141475-142863 GCF_000313985.2 Echinops telfairi | reverse complement strand
CCAAAATGGGTTTTTTACAGAGGCGTCAGCAAATCTAACAGGAAGCTCTGTAGCTGGGAGGGCCCTTCACAGTTATCTCAAATGGAATTTGAGGGGGCAGGACCCAACAGCTGAAGATGGGAGCATTGGCTCTAATAATATGCTCTAGTGCAGATAATTTGTTTCAGGAGTGGTAGCTATACAAATATATAGTAAAAAGAGCATTGAAGTCAACTAACACAAGTCTCTGAGTGGTGCAAATACTTGATTTCTATTCTAAAAGTTGATGATCTGAGTTCACTCAGAGGTATCTCAGAAATAAAACTTAGTAATTAACTTTTTTTAAAAAACCAGCTACTGAAAATCCTAAGGAGCACAGTTCTACTCTTATACACATGGAGTCACCATGAGCTGGGGTCAATTCGACAGCAATGAGTAGTTAACTGGATGCAAACAATTTAGGCAAATTAACTTAATCTCTCTGGGTCTCATTTTCTTCTAGACATTGGAGATGAGATAATTTATAAACACTAACCAAGCTCTGGTGCTATGTCTTTCCCATTGGAGATGCTCAATCAATTCTAATTCCCTTCTCATTTTGCTTAATTCCATGAGACCATGAATCTTAGGTCCAGGAATTCTAGCTTCTGCATTTTCAAATGACATTAGGGCCTGTACTTTTGCTCTCACTCAGTCCTAGCATTTAAAACAGTAAATGAATATTGCTTAAACACCTACAATAAGTCGTGCATTCTGCCAAGTCATTAAACTCTCACAGTAATATTAAGGAGCAAGTATTTGCACCCTCATTTCACAGATGAGGAAAGTGAAGCCCAGAGAGGTGAAATGACTTAATCAAAGTTACATAGCTAATAAGGGGCAAATATAAGACTCAAATTCAGGTTTATATACTGCTTCATATACTTTTTCCCAAGCAGAGGTGCACTTTACTTTAACACTTAGCCCTCCAAAATGTAGCTGGGAAAGATAAGTTATATTTTAGGGGGAATTAATAATTTAAAAATATTGATGTAATTTTCCATTCTGCTTTTTTTTAATTGCATGATCTAACCCTAGTTGACCCAACATACATAATTGCCTAGAATTTTTTAATGTATTCATATTAGTATGCTGGTGATAAGAAATGTTAAAGAAGGAATACAGAAAAGCCATGATCATTATCACAAAATATGATTGTGAAGTAAATCACTGGCTTCATAATTCAGGCTAAAGTTTTTAGGTATTTTCTCAAATTTTAAAGCAGACCCCTTCCCTCCATTCCTACTTTTTCTACTCAGCATATCTAATATTATTACTCAAATATTCAGAGTAGAAAAGAATACGGAATGAACCATGGACTGCCCAAAGAACAAACATATCACTCTTGCATAGGAAGAGGAGAGTTTGAT
>NW_022111346.1:138675-141375 GCF_000313985.2 Echinops telfairi | reverse complement strand
CACACTGGTCCTATGATCAAAGAGCAAGAGACAAGAAAGGCAAGGCTCATGGAGCCATTTATCTCTCCGCCCTTCAATTAATACCACATGTGTTTATTGGCCAGGTTGGCACAATAAACTACCGCACATGCACTTATTAAATTCTTAGAAATTTATCTCAAGGGATGATCAGGGTACCCAGAACAATTTACATCCAATGAATCACATATTTATTTATAATAACCAAAAATGGAAATCAACAATTTTATTGATCATTAAGACAAATAAGTTATAGCCTTTTATCGGGTTGTTTTACTATCTGTGAGATATTCCAAATATTTTATGTGTTGCAGGTTTTAATTGACGTGGCATGGTACATATTTGGAGAAAAGCTAAATACAAAACTAAATAAACATGATTGAACTTGTTCGATTTAATTTCAAAACATGGTTCTGATCACTTCAATACTTGGTCTTGTTAGGTTGTGTTTTTCCCATACATGAGCAAAGAGACAACATTTCCACAATATGAGAGTTTTAGCCCTGAGAAGAAACAAGGAACTCAGACATACATTCCAATTATTGCTATTGTTCACACCCTTTGTACTCTCCTTTGTCAACATTACTTTACCAAATGTTTTTTAAAAAAAATTATAGTAGATTTAAATATTTAACTTTTGTTTTCTTAATGATATTTCTAAATAATATATATTTCTTCTTATGTCACTTATATTTTAAAATAGCTTAATTGACATATAGTTGACATACAATAAGCTGTACATATTTTAAAGTGTATAATTTGATATGTTTTGACAGATGTATATACCTTTAAAACCATCACCACAGCTTATTATCAATCAAGATCATGAACATAGCATGATGGGAATTTTATTAGGAACATATATGACTGAGAGAGAACTACTTGCATTGCTTATATTATGTATATATACTAAAGTTTGCTTTACTCTTTTAAATGTATTCTGAAATTTTTCTAAATGGCATCTGATACTTTTATTAGCAATAATAACTGTGAGTGCATGAAGTCAGTGATGAATTAGGAGATGATGGCCTTATGGCAACCAGAGAAACAGACATTTTTAGTAAAGAAGCTCAAGAATTTTAAATCCTTCATATTAGATATTTAAGACTTTAACAAAAAAGTCTAGAGTAGTTTCTGAAAGGCTGAAGGTGGAGTCAGAAAGTAGTGAGTTCAGGCATAAATGGGCTTGGCAAAGCGAAAGAGGAGCAAAGAGCCCAGAGAGCACATTGTGTTGACCATGAAAAGGGACACTTCTTCCATTTCTTAAGACCAGCAGAAATGAAGCCAAAAGGAAAGCAGATAAAATATTAGATAAAGTATCCTGTTGGATGCTGATAATTGGATAAAGCATGCTGAGAATGTTCATCTGTTTTTGCCTATGGTGCGTGAGGCAGGTCACCTATCATAAAGCGTGTGACTTACCACACATGATGCAGAGCAACGATGAATTTTTCCCATGGTAATGGAGAAATGGCACATGGGAGGACGCATGAGGATATCCTACCTAAGAGCAGGAGCTCACTGTCTGAAAGAGCTCCTTGCCTGGAGAAAGGTTGTCAGGAGCCTAGATGCAGAAGAGGAAAAGTGAGTAGTGGGATTCATTCAACAATTTAGGTCAAGTATGCTTAGTTATTTGAGAAGTGGCATTTAGTTTGAATAAAAATTAGGAAATCCTGCTGTTGTTTGAATTTTGTCATATTCAAAATTATATTATCACACTTTTCTCCTAGCTCAGGGGTCAGCAAACAGCGGCTCACTAGCTATATGCAGCTCTTCGGGTAAGTAAATGTGGCCCGGAAGTAAATTGAAAACGTTTAACTGGTACTATTTAGATAATGGTGTGTCGTTTGTTTGTGAAAATATGTTTATGGCTCTTGAATAATTTTTAAATTGTTGTGAGGGACAATATTGGCTCTTCTGTCTCAAAAGATTGCTGATCCCTGTAGCTGATACTTTACCTAATATCTTTTAGTTCACATTTTTTATACCACATGTGCTAACCCATTCCATTGTGTCATTGTCCCAGTTGAAATAACTTCTGTGCTTAAAATATGAGAAGCAATTCCTTCAAAGATGGCAGGAAAGAAGAGCAAACATTCCTGTTAATCTGCAGAAAGTGCAAAATTGAATAATGGCTTTGAGCTCGTTTCAGGTAGACACTAATATGTAAAAGTATTGCTACCATTGTCTGTAATAAATACTTGGGAAGAAAGCCAGTTTCTAAAGATTTCAAGTGCTTCTAAAATGGAGGAAGAGCTCCCTTACACTAATTCAATGACAAATTTGATGCTGTTGTCAGTTCTATGTAGATCAGATGACCACTGCAAATTAATGTTGTCCAGTGAAAATTTCCCACCATATTATACTTGCTTGCTTTAGACATCTTTGTACCTTATTAGAGCCACTAAATAACTTGCCATTTTTTGCTTGCTCTTGGAATGCTCTCAAATAGAGGTTCTCAACCTGTGGTTCACAACCCCTTTGGGGGGTTGAACGGCCCTTTCACAGGGGTCTCCCGATTCATAGCAGTAGCAAAATTACACTCATGAAGTAGCAACAAAAATAATTTTATGGTTGGGGGTCACCACAACATGAAGAATTGTATTAAAGGGTCGCGGCATTAGGAAGGTTGAGAACCACTGTGAAACTTCTGAGTGTCATTATTGTTCAGAGAGGCACACT
>NW_022111346.1:131712-138575 GCF_000313985.2 Echinops telfairi | reverse complement strand
GATTGATTTGGGGTGCCTGTGGAACAATGCTATGTGGCAAGAACTGATTGGTTTTCTCCTCTCCCCCTCAACATGAGAAAGTAACCCAGCTGAGGTGGGTACTCCTCTGTAGGAGTGGTTTTGAAGATCTATAAATTAGTGGGTGAAATAAAGGTCGTGAGCATTAGGCATGCACACTACTTTGTTACTTGGGACATCAGATTACATGACCTGAGAACAGACACTTGCAGTGGTCTTGGTATTTATTCTTATAGTAGTGGTCTCATACAACATTTTCCTTTTTTTGTGATTGACAAACTCCACTTAGCATAATGATTTCCAAGTCCACTGATCACAAGGTGGTTCATGATTTCATCACCGCTTTTAGGGATGCATTATATTCCATTATGTGTATGTACCAAAGTTTCTTTACCCATTCGTCTACTGGTGAGTATTTGGGCCATTTCCAAATTCTTGCTACTGTGAATTATGCTGCTATGAGCATAGGACAGCACACATCTGTTCATGTCATGTCTCTTACTTCCTTGGGCTGTGTGCCTAGCAGAGGTATTGCTGGATTGTATGGGATTTCTGTCCCCACTTGCTTTAGGTATTGCCATACCACTTTCCACAGTGGTTGTGCGTATTTATAAACCCACTAGGAGTAGATGATAGTCATGATCTCTCTTTACTTTCTCCAGCATTTGGTGTTTTCTGTTTTATTGAAATGAGCTATCATTGTCAGTATAAGGTGCTATCTTTTTGTTGTTTTGATTTACGTATCCTGGATATTTTTCATGTGTTTGTTAGACATTTGAATGTCATTTTTGGCGAACTGTATTTTCATTTCTTTTGCTCATTTTTTATTTGATTATTTGCTTTTTCTTGTTGAGGTGTTGCAGAATTCTATAGCTTTTAGAAATTAGTACTTTTTCTGTTATGGCCTTGCTAAAGGATTTTTTCCCCAAATCAGTAAAGCTCTCTTTTTACTATTTTGCTGATGTCTTTTGATGTGCATAAGTGTCTTGTTTTAGTAGGTCGCAGTCATTAATTTGGTTTCCTTTGTGTATGTTTCCTTTATTATATTTTGTAGTCGAGGCATGCTCTACAATAGGGGCATTTATTTTGTTCCAATTTTCTCACTGATTCTCCTGATAGAGCTGGGATTTAGAGACAAGGTATGGATCCCTTTTTATTCTCTGCAATGGACATCCAATTTTGCCAGCATCATTTGTTAAAGATGCCGTTCTTTCCCAATTAATATTTAATGGCTCTTTAGCAAAGATTACTGGCCTATATTACTGTTGTTGTTTGGTGCTATCGAGTCATTTCAAACTCATAGCAACCATGTATGCAACGGAACAGAACGTTATCCAGTCTTGCATGATTCTCATAGTTGTTGTTATGTTTGAGCCCATTGTTGCAGCTACTATGTCACTCCATCCTGTAAAGGATTTTCTTCTTTTACTCTGCCATTCTACTTAACCAAGCATGATGTCTTTTTCCAGGGATTGGTCTCTCCTGATAACTCGTCCAAAATATGTGAGACAAAGTCTTGCCATCCTTGCCACTAAAGAACATTCTGGTTGTATTCACTTCAAGACATATTTGTTTGTTCTTTGGGCATTCCATACTACTTTCAATTTTTTTTGCTGGAACCTTAATTTGAAAGAATCTGTTCATTTTTTGTTCTTCCTTACTCAATGTTCAACTTCCACACACATGCATATGAGGTCATGGAAAATACCATGGCTTGGGTCCGGTGCACCTTAGTCCTCAAAGTCACATCCTTGCTCTTCAGTACTCTTAAAGAGGTCTTGTACAGATCTCCCCACTGCAATGCATCGTTTGATCTCTTCCATAAAATTGATTGTGAATCCAAGCAAGACAAAATCTTCAAACTTTTTTTCATTTGCCACATTAGCGATTGGTCCAGTTTGAGGATTTTGGCTTTCTTTACCTTGGGTTGAGATTCATACTGAAGGCTGCAGTCCATGATCTTCATCAGCAAGTGCTTCAAGTCTTCCTCACTTTCAGCAAGCAAGGTGTTAATAAGCCTTCCTCCAATCCTGGTGCCACATTCTTCTTCCTATAATCCAACTTTTCTGATTATTTGCTCAGCACACAGTTTGAATAAGTAAGATGAGAGTATTCAACACCAATGCACACCTTTCTTGATTTTAAACCATGTAATATTATTCCCTTGTTGTGTTTCCATAACTGCCTATTGATCACTGTATAGGTTCTACATGAACACACTGAAGTGTTCTGGAATTCCTATTCTTCTCAAGTCTGTCCATACTTTGTTATGATACACACTGTCCAGTGTTTGGCATAGTTTTGTGACACACAGAAATATCTTTCTGCTACTTTCTGCTTTCAGCCAAGTACCATCTGACATCAGCAACGATATCCCTTGTTCCACATCATCTTCTGAATCCAGCCAGAAGTCTGGAAGCTCCTTGTCAGTGTAATTTTGCAAACGTTTTGGGATGATCTTCAGCAAAATTTTAGTTCCATGTGATACTAATGATATTGTTCTATAATGTGCACATTCTGTTGGATCACCTTTCTTTGGAATGGGTACTAATACGTATAATTCTAGTCAGTTGTCTAAATCGATGTCTTCCAAATTTCTTAGCACAGATGAGTGAAGGCTTCCAGTACTTCACTGGACTGTTGATACACTTCAATTGATATTCCATCAGTTTCTGATTTTAGTTGCTTATAAGTGGATGCTTTTATTTCTGGGTATTCTATCCCATTTCTTTGATCTTTGTATCCATAGCAGTAACAAAACCAGGCTGTTGTACTATTATGACTATGTAATAGAGTTTGATGTCACTTATTCAGAAACCTCATAATTTGTTCTTATGGATTTCTTTGCTCTTCCTAGGTTTCTTTCCTCTCTATATAAAGTTGACAATTGGCTTTTCCATTTCTTAAAGAATGAAGCTTGGATTTGGATTGGAATCGCAGTATATTTATGGATTTCTTTGTGTATTGACATTCTCACAATATGAAGTCTTCATATCCATGAACATGGGATATTCTTCCACTTGTGTAGGTCTCTTGGTTTCTTGTTTTCTTTGTTCTGTAGTTTTCTTTGTAAAGGTCTTTTAGTTCTTTGGTTAGGTTTATTCCTAATATTTCATCTTTTGTTTAGTTATTATAAATGATATTATTTTCTATATGCCTTTTTCAGAGTTCTCCTCACTGGTATACAGGAACCCATTTGATTTGGGCTTCTTAATATTTTTTTCCTGCTAGTTTACCAAATCCTTCCATTTTCCCCCCAGGGTTTTCTACCTATAAAACTACATCATCTGAAAATAGTGAGTTTCACTTCTTTGGTTTTCTTTTTGTTGTCTAATGGGTTCTAGCTAAGACTTTCAGTGCAATGTTGAATAAGAGTGGTAAGAAGGCATGTAAATGTTTATATATAATGAGAGGGGAAGAGATCTATGTATTTATATATGTTAAGAATCAAGGTTAAAAATGGATATTGGACCTCAACTCAAGTATTCCCTCAACACAAGAATACTTTGTTCTAATAATCTAGCATTCTGTGATACTCACCTTCTCAACAGGATCACTGAAGACACAATGGGTGCATCAGCAAATGAAAGCTGGTAGTGCCTGGCTATCAAAAGATATAGCATCTGGGGTCTTAAAGGCTTGAAGATGAACAAGAAGCCATCTAGCTGAGAAGCAAGAAAGCCCAAATGAAAGAACCACACCAGCCTGAGTGATCATGAGGCATCGATAGGACCAGCGATCAGGCATCTAAGACCCAGAATAAAAATCATACCCAACGTAAATTGGGGGCTCGGGGGATGTCATGGAGTGGAGACCCAAAGCCCATCTGTAGACAATTGGACATCCCCTCACAGAAGGGTCACAAGGAAGATATGACCCTGTCGGGGTGCAATATAGCACTGATGAAACACACAACTTTCCTCTAGTTCCTGAATGCTTCCTTCCCCCCACTATCATGGCCTCAGTTCTACCTTACAAATCAGATTAGATCATGCACAATGCTTCAAATGAAAGCCCACAACACAGGAAATCCAGGATAGATAAACCACTGAGGGTCAACAATGAGAGTAGACATACCAGGAGGATTGGGGAAAAGGTTGGGGGAGAAAGGGGAAATATATCACAAGGATCAACAAATAGCCCCCTCCCAGAGGGCCAAACAACAGAAAAGTGAGTGAAGGGTGACAGAGGATGATGTAAGATACGAAAATAGTAATATATTAACTTATCAAGAGTTCATGAGGGAGGGAGGGCAGGGGAGGTAAGGGGAAAAATTAGGAGCTGATATCAAGGGCTCAAGTGAAAGAAGATGCTTTGAAAATGATGATGGCAGCATGTGTACAAATGTACCTGACACAACGGATGATGGTGTGGATTGTGATAAGAGATGTAAGAGCCCCCAATAAAAGTATTTAATTTAAAAAAAAAGAGTGGTGATAAGGGCATCCTTGTCTGGTTCCTGCTTTCAGAGGAATTAAAAAAAACTTTTCCCCATTAGGTGCGATATTGGTCTTTGGTTTTTCACATATTGCCTTTATTATGAATTTATAATAGGAATTTCTCTTCCCTTCCCATTCTGCTGAGTGTTTTTTAAAAATCAGAAATGGGTATTGGATATTGTCAAATGCCTTTTATGCATCTACTAATATGAATATGTAGTTTTTATTTTTTGTCTTATTTATGTGGTGGGTTACATTGATTGATTTCCTAATGCTGAGCCATGCTTGCTTACCTGGTATGAATTCGATTAAATCATGGTGAATTTTTTAATGTGTTGGATTTGGTTGAAAGTTTTGCATCTATTTTCATGATGGATATTGGTCTGTAGTTTACTGTCCTTGTGGAGTCTTTGCCTTGTTTGACATGAGGGTTATGCTGACTTCATAGAAAAAGTTTCAGAGTTTAGGGTTCCTTTCTATACTCTGGAGTGACTGTGAAAACTTGGTGACAGCTCTTCTCTGAATACTTCCATAAAATTCCCCAGTGAAGTCATCTAGTTCTGGGATTGTTGGTTGGAAGTTTCTTGATGACCTTCTCTATTTCTTGTTTTGTTGTGGGTATATTCAGGTTTTCTTCATCAGTCTCCATTAATTTGGGTATATGGTATATTTCTCGATCTTTTTCCATTTCTTCTAGATTTTCAAACTTCTTGGAGTAATCTTTCATATAAATTATTCATTCTTTTAATTGCATTTGGATTTGTTGTGATGTCACCCTTTGCATCTCTAATTCTAGTATCTGCATCTTCTCTTTCAAGTTTACCAGCAGTTTGTCAATTTTGTTAATAGTTTCAAAGAATCAACATGTGTGATTGAACTGTTGAATTTATTTCATTATTTTCTGTTTCCCAATTCATTTATTTCTGCTCTAATCTTTATGATTTAATTTTTCCTGTTGTTGAAGGATTTATATTGCTGCTCTTGTTCTTGGTTTTGGGTTGGAAGTGGTGGGTTAAGATGTTGATTTTGCATTTCTCCTCTTTTTTTAATGTGTACATTGATTACTACAAACTGCCCACGCTAACTACTTTTACTGTATGCTGCTGGGTTTGCCTGTTGTGTTTTCATTGTCATTTGTTTCAAAGAATATCTTAATTTTATCCTTTATTTTAACTATTACCCAATTGTTTTTATGTAGTATGCTGTTCAGTCGCCATATGCATGGCTTTATTTCCTTAATCTATTGTTCATTTCTAATTTTATAGTATTGTGGCCTGAAAAAATTGATTATAGAAATTCAGTAGTTTTGAGTCTATGAAGGTGTGCATGCTTTGTGGTCTAACATGTGACCTATTATAGAACATGTTTTGTATGCGCTAGAGAAGGACGTATATACTACCGTTTTCAGGTGGATTGCTCTGTATATGTCTAGGAGGTTGGGTTGATTGATTATGTTGTTTAACTATTCTGTTTCTTTGTTGAACTTCTTTCCTGATGATCTGTCTTTCCTGGAGAGTAGTGTATTGAAGTCTCCTATTAGTATTGCTGAGCTGTCTATTTCTCTCTTCAATTTTGTGAGGGTTTGATTGATGCATTTATAGGGTCTTTCATTTCATGATTCTTTGGCAGTGTTGTCTTGTGTATGGGTCTGCCACACTGGGGGTGGGTTGGTTGGGGTGTGACCATGGCAAGGGCTACGGCTGGAGGAAGAAGAAAGAAGAAAAGAAAAAATGAGCAAAGAGACACTTGGAGGGGTCGCCCATACTGTATAGTGAGGATGTGTGCATCAAGCTGCCCATGCAGTGCCACCTAAGGCTAGAGAAGGAATAGGTGTAACTGTGTGAGTTGGAGCAGGGGCAGATAAAGATAGCGGGGCTTTCACATATGTGCGTGTGCAGGGGAGGAGGAGTGCAAAGAAGTGGCTCTGGCCACTGGGCAGTGGCAAATGGGAGTCTGTTATAGCTGGCAGGTGTTACTGATCTCCAACTTTAAGAAACTTTGGTGAATTAGGTTTTAAGTTGTTTTTGTAACTTCTAGGACATGCAGGGCTTCTCTCCTGATGGGGTTTTTCTGAGAGTTGGTGAGGAGACTTTCCTGTTCTTGTTACCCTACAGACGTGTTCCCTCAATCCTCAAATACACCTTTAACACAAAGGGGATATTTTTTGGTTTTGTTTTCTTGCTTTTTTTTAGCTCCTTGAACATGAATTGTTTATTAAACATCATCACTTAAGCGTCTCTTCCTCTTTTGTTGGTACTTCTCCACCCCTTTCCGTCTCTCTTCACCCCAGCTTCTTTGTAACCATTAAAGTTTGCTTCTTTTGGTAATAAAATCATTTTTCTTTTATAACAGTAGTAATGTACGGTATTTGTCTTTATGGGTTTGGCTAAATTAACTCAGCTTAAT
>NW_022111346.1:130286-131436 GCF_000313985.2 Echinops telfairi | reverse complement strand
GAGAGAATGCTGCATCATATAGTATTTCTATTTGCATGTGTTTGATGAAGCACTATACATACCACTTTCCACATTATTTTATAGTTTTGCAATTGCATTAAGCAGTCTTAACACAAGTTTCAAGAAGCTATTTAGTCCTGCATCACTCTAATCTGACAAAAAGTAATGCCAGGGAATTTATACATTACATAACAATTTTATCCTTGACTCTCAGAGATGCTCACCTTAAAAAAATACAATGATGGTCAAGTAGATGCATGCATAGACACACAGGCTGATGGGTGTAGAAGAGACAGTGGCAGTATGCCCACAAGTATATGTGTTACATAGATGATATTTGTGCATGTGTATTTATTTACCTATGGTGTTAGATAAAAAGATTGATTATATCATATACATTGCACTTAAAAATATATTTTATTTTTTTCTAAAATCTTATTCTGGAGATTAATACATATGAACTATGAACAAATCTTTCCTCTTTATAATTAATAAAAATAATAATTAAATTTTATTTGTTTGCATTCAGTAATGGTTTAAACTATGTACTTTGAAATCCACCAATTCTTCTCTGCTTTAGCATGGCTAAAATAATCCTGAGAAAATAGTGATCATAAAAGTAAAGGCGGGGTGGGGGTGGGGGGGACTCATATCATCGTGAATGAGGGTGGCGCGTGATGGGGACCCAATGCCCATCTGAAGACAACTGGACATACCTTGCAGAGGGGTAGTGGGGAGGAGATGAGTCACTTAGGGTTCAGTAAAGCAATAATGAAACCCACAACCTTCCTCTAGTTCTTAAACGCTTCCTCCCCACAACGACCATGACCCCAATTCTACCTTGCAAACCTGGTTAGGATGCACAGCGGTACAGATTGGAACTGGAAACGCGGGGAATCTAGGCCAGATGAACCCCTCAGGACCAGAGGTGACAGTGGCGATACCGGGAGGGAAGCGGGGGCAGAAAGAAGGAATAGATCACAAGGATCTACGTATAACCACCTCTCTGGAGGATGGGCAACAGAAGGGTGGGTAAAGGGAGACGCCGGGTAGTGTAAGCTAAGATATAATAATAATTTATAAATTATTAAGGGTTCATGAGAGAGGGGGAGGTGGGAGGGAGGGGGAGGGGAAAAAAGGAAAATGAGCT
>NW_022111346.1:126196-128426 GCF_000313985.2 Echinops telfairi | reverse complement strand
CCCCCCATTCCCTCCTGGTATCGCCACTGTCACCGCTGGTCCTGAGGGGTTCATCTGTCCTAGATTTTAATGGCATGTGACTCCTCTATCAAACAATTTAATAATTCCATCCTTTTTTTTTGCAGGCAATAATTCCATCCTTAAGAAGAGTTTTGTAATCATCACTGCAATCAATTTCAGAACATTTCCTTCTCATACTTATTGTTAGCTTCTTATTTCCCCTCAGCCTCCTCTACCATGTCCCTAGGTAATTATTAATCCAGTCTCCATAGATTTAACTATACTGGATTTTATATACAAAACACAAACATAAAGAAAACAAAAGAAATTCAACACAATAACAAAACAAGACAGAAACTGATCAAAAACAAAGCAGAAAATATTAGAAAGTGAAACAACTTTAAAATGGGTCAAAGGGAGAGGAAATGATCAGGTGGTATTTCTTAACCTAACTACACCTGCCATAATTGACTTCATAATACACTCTGTTTGATAGCAAGGCTATTCATATCCCTGGCCTAAGGTCAGAGGGATTCACATGAGGCCTAATTCTTGTGTGGACCTTGCAAATGGATTTTGGCCTTCAATGGTCACCCATAACCTTCTGGAAACTGGGTATTTAGAATGTAAGCTTTGATACCATTGCCTCCTTCAGATTTGTATTCTATTATTTACAAACCTTGGATCACACAGGCGGATGTGTTTCCTCTATGTGGTCTTAGTTGATGTCTCACTTAGATGGCTGCTTGTTTTAAGACAAGAATTTAAGACCCAGTCACTATTCTTTTTGATAGTCAGGCACTATTTGGTTTCCTCACCACCCTTTGCTCAGTACCCATATATTCAGTGATCTCTTCATTGGGGTAAGTATCAAGTAGGGAAATTTCATCAGAACTAAATTTTCTTAGATAGTAGCTATAATTAATTTTGAGCTCCAAATCCATTTATATATCTATGGTTTATATATGTTTCTGGTTCACCTTAGAGCCATCATTATTTTATGATAGAGAACATTATAAACCAACCCCTTGGCCATAAGATGATTCTTTTGACAGTGTCATTAAGAACACCATACAAGTATAGGCCAGCTTTTGAGATCATAATACATGAATTTTTGACCTACAGAATAAGCTCTGGGGTGACTGGACACTATTTACACTAACATTGGGGGTTGGCGGTAGGGCAAAACTTTTAATAACACTCATTAACAAAGGCAAAAGTATGCCTACCAGGCAACGTGTCATATGCAAGCAAGGAGAGCATTACAATTGTAAATATATGGTAGTCTATGGTCACCATTCATTAATTGAGGACCTTCAAATCAAGAGATCCAAATCAAGTCCAACAAATAGCAATTCTATGAATTTGGGATAGCAGTGATCTGCTTCTTCTCACACTAAAACATTTCAACCTTAAATCCAAGGGAATATGTCAATTCCATAACTGATGTACGTGAGTATGAGGTAAAGCTCAGTATTGTTAGTGCATTTTCCACATCTAATCCTTCTGATGTGGACTATGAAGGAATGTCATGTGCCTTGACAAGACAGAGGTCCCAGTATACTTTGTCATAAAGACAAAGTTTTATAGCCTACTGAGCTGAGTAGAGATTAGGGTTCCTAAAAAGTTTACATGGACCACACCGCATATGAACAGTACCTTAAATCCTATACCATTGGATAAATTATTTATGTTATTAATGCAATCTTCTTATATTTTAAGGAGATGATTGATAATGTTATTCTCTTTTGTTTATTTTTTTATCATTTGTTTGTCTATTTGTTGTTGCTATTGTTGTTTTTGTTTTTTATTTTTGTTTTTGTCATAATACGACTGCCAAAGTAAACCAGAGTCATTCATAAGCCCACGGAAAAGCACATAGCTTCAGTTCTCTCACATTGAAATTCTAGCGCCATCCAAGAACAGTACTTATAATGTAGCCCTGCTAGATAATCACCTTCATAAAGAGGTCACTGAAGATAAGGGTGGTACAGCAAAGTGTGCTGAAGAAACCAGATGGTGCCTGGCTATCAAATGGAATAATGTCTAAAGTCTACATAGAAAAAGCACATCAGCCTGTGTGATCCAAAGATGGCATTACCAAAATCCAAATATGATAAAGGGAAAAATATCAGAGCTTAAATTGTGAACACCCAATTTGTAGAAAGCTATGGGAAACAGTAGGAACACCAAAATCCATCTGCAGAGTATCTAGTCAGATTAAGCCTCT
>NW_022111346.1:121917-122878 GCF_000313985.2 Echinops telfairi | reverse complement strand
CTTTGTGAGATAGAGGAGGGCTCTGTGGACTGGTATTCGACATATGGATTAATGGGTTAATGTTGGACTTGTGGGTTTGGGCAGCACTGGGTTGGGATGTTTTCTTGATGCGCACTTAACCTTTATATAAAACTCTCTCTTATACATGAGTTTCTGTGGATTTGTTTCTCTAAAGTACCCAGACTAACACACAGTTTGTTTGTAGTCTTTCAATATGCCCCTATAGTGATCCCAAAATTCTTTCATTTCCTCCATCTGATTCCAAAACAACTACCACTTTTTTAGGTATGTGTCATAGGAGTGTGGTCATTCAGGTTGTGTGACAGTTTGGCTGTGCCAGGATTCTCAGTGGTTTATCAGTTAAGATAAATTTATTCCTTCTGATGATATTTAATATAATGATATCACTTCCATAATGAGATCAGCAATGAGTCGCAAAGCAATTGAATGGTAGGTTTCTTGGGGAGTGATTGCTTCCAATATATGTGGATGCTCAAGAAAAGCTTACTTGATTTTTACTCAGTCTGGATCTTGCATCTGGCTCACTGACTCATCTATCATCTCATCTCTGGCTCTTTGGACTTGAAATAGCAACCTGCTGTTTGACCTGCTGATTTGGGGTTTATCAGTCCCCAGAAGCTAGGTGAATCCGGAGTAACTGTAAATGGGGCATCTTAACCATAGCATTGGAATTTGGTATCAATCAACATTTCACCTTTTTAAAAATGAGAAAAACACTCATACACTTGAGATTTTTCCCATAGCATTGTCCTTATAGGCTGGGTTCAACATCACAATGGTTTCTGCGGCATTTTTCCCAAGCTGGAAACAAAATTTTACAACTGCACACTGTTCTCTTTAGTCAGCCATCACAAAAAATGAGGTTCAAACAAAGCTGCTTTTATGCAAAAATTCATTGTGACCAGAGAGAACCTTCCCAGGCGACGCCACTGGGTGCACT
>NW_022111346.1:120732-121817 GCF_000313985.2 Echinops telfairi | reverse complement strand
CACTCATCAGACAATCATTGACAGCAGTTGGTGGATAAATACTCCTCAGATGAGATGACTGTAAGACAGTTCAACTCTGCCTCCTTGGGTTACGCAGCCTGATTTTTAGTTGTTAGTTGCCAATGAGTGGGTTGTGAATCATGATGACGTTACTATAACAGAAGAATACTTTATCTGGTCCTAACTCATCTTTGTGATAGAAAGACTGGCAGGTGGATCCATAAAGATTTAGTCTTGAAAACCCCATGGGGAAGTTCTGCTCTGTTTAAAGGGTAGCTATGAATCAGAATCAACTCAACAATAATGAGTTTGATTTGGATTGAGACCATCTTTATAAACACTGATTTGATATGAAGGTAAAAACTTTCTATTTTTAAGAGATGCAGGTGATAAATGTGTATGCTAAATAAAAACATGAGAAATAGTGACTGCAGAATGCACCACTAATCAACAGGCCTGGCCACTTCAAAAAGTCCATCCCCTGGGAACAAATGGTGGGAATAACTCTTCTAGAATATAAGAGACTAAGGAAACACAACAAACAAATGTAACAAGTGAATTTTAATTGAATCTTCATTGGAAATGGTAATTTTAAATAGAAATTTGGAGGAGAGGGGAATGGGAGAAAGTTGAGCATGGAAGTTGTATTAGATGAGGTTAGGTACTTGTTAATTTTCCTAGGCACAGTAGTGATGTGGAGGGTATGTAGGAGAATGTCTCATTATTAGAAGATGTGGAAGTATTTAGGGGTCAAAATCATGATGCCTACAATTTAGATTTAATCAATTCAACTGTGTGGATGTGTGTGTAAAGATGGGATAATTCACGAAATCAGCAAGAAAATTAACATGATAATACATTTATAATTACTAGAAATCCATAGCTGATATGCCAGTGTTCACTGTACTATTCTTTCAACCTTCTGGATGTTTGAAAAGTGTTCATAACAAAAATAAAAAAGCACATACATCTGAGGTAAATATAGTAAAATATTGATATTTTTAAAACAGATGGTAGGTGCATTCTTCTTTATTTTGCTGCTCGCTATATTTCTCTTTGTTTTAAAAGCTTCTTAACATTAAAAC
>NW_022111346.1:117569-118702 GCF_000313985.2 Echinops telfairi | reverse complement strand
CCCTTGTCCAGCACATAAAACATAAGAAGTGCATACACTCCACCCCAAGGTGAAGTGTTTGTGCAAGTTTAGAGTAAGGGAGAATGCTGAAATCCAGGCCCTAAAATATATGGTCAGAAAGGAATCAGAGCTGCGTACACATTTGTGTGTCCAGGTAAGTACAGACTCTGCAGAGGTATGCATGATCAAGTGGGAAAGTGAAAATTTATGGGGAAGAGGGCTCTCTTTTGCTGATCCTGAACTCAGGCAAGAGTCCTTGAATATCTAAGCTTAACTTTACCATGAATATTAAGTTAATTTGGTATATGTCTACAATGTGAATGGCACTGCCTTAGATACTTTAACCTTGTACAATGCACAATCTGAACAATCTTATCCAGATGCTCTATTGGGAAATGAGGCTTAACGAAGAGCAATGCCTATTTTTTAAAATCATTTTATTGGGGGCTCTTACAACTCTTATAACAATCCACACATCAATTGTATTAAGCACATTTGTACATATGCTGCCATCATCATTTTCAAAATATTTCTACTTGAACACTTGGTATCAGTTCCTCTTTTTTTCCTCCCACCCTCATGAACCCTTGAGAAATTATAAATTATTATTACAGTATATCCATATCTTATACAGTTTGCTGTCTCCCTTCACCCACGTTTTTGTTGTTCGTTCCCATTCTTAACCCACTACCACAGAATCTACTCTGAGTCATAGCAACCATATATAAGATTTCCAAGACAGAAGATCTTATGGAAGCAGGCAGCTTCATCTTTCTCTGTCAGAGCAACTGGTGGATGTGAATTGTCAGCCTTTAGGCTAGAAGCCCAACACATAACACACAGTGTCACCCAGTTTGCCTGATGTCTACTCTATCAACCTGTAGTCAATTGTCCAGTTTTCTGCCTCAAGTCAAATAAATATCTACATATAATAACCTTAGTATGAAATTAAGTACCTATCCTATTTTAAGGAATTCCATAACTTCTAGGACTTTTTGACATATGGCTATACTCACATCTTTTTCACTGGTGTGTTGCTGATCTTTCATTGCCTACCCAGGGGCAGTATACTTCATTACACATTTAAGTGTTTGTGAGAAGATTAATTTAAATATTATCACTTCAGTATATGA
>NW_022111346.1:115766-117469 GCF_000313985.2 Echinops telfairi | reverse complement strand
CTGGCTCATGCCTGGTTGTAAAGTGGAATCGTAAAGACGTCATCAAGGAAATGATGAGTGTGGCCCAATTCACACCTTCTACTAAGGTCAGGTCCTAATCCCATCCTATTCCTGTCCTTTAGTAGACTTCTCTACTAAATGGGAGTCCCTCCCAAATGGGACTCCAACCACAGCCAGATGCAGTCCAGAATTATGACACATCACATAAGAAAGTATGGCTAGAATGACCATAACTTGTTTTCTTTCTTAGTGTTTGTAGGATGGACATCAAAAAAGAAATACTTGTCACCATCAAGATTAATCTCAATTTATTAGAAGCAAGTCATTCATCAATTGACTTTTGAGACTTTGGGCTAGACTTCATATTTGGTAGTGCTTAGTCGAATAGTTGAGCTCTAGTACTATTTTTTTTGTAACCCACAGTATCTTGTTATATTTGTTAAGCTGTTTTAATAAAGTGTGAGGCATGCCTACAAGACTCTCACAATAATACCTGCCAAATTGGCCCCAGATTTACTCTGAAATCAATTGAATTCAAATTGAAACAGTAATTAATGCTAAAGTTCTCTCCTGTTTTCAGCAATCTGGCATGTGTTTCCATGGGAACAGACTGGGGCTGCAGCCTGCAGTAAAAAAATAAATAAATAAAGAAGAAGAAAAAGAAGACCGTCAGAGATCCCTTATCAATTTAGATGAGCTCAGGCTGGTACTTGCTCAGACAGACTGAATTTCTGTAACAGCAACAAATGTGAAATTCCAACTGGCCCCCCATCGATAGCCTGGATGCCCCACAAGTTATTGAGGGTTTTATTTCCCTCAAAAAAAAAAAAGAAAACCAATGACTTATTGTCAAAGGTAAAGAATATTTACTAATGGCTACTGACCCAAGCCCTTAGTTGCAACATCTATCTATGGGTAATTGCCCAGTGCCTCATTCCATAGTTTTGTGCTAAGAAGATGTTACAAAGTTACTTATTTGAAGATGATTGGGACCTATTAAAATAAATCACTTGTGTACAAACAAGGACTTCGTGAAAAGAGTAAAAAAGAAAGCCTAAATACTGGGAAAAGATATTTAGTATTGACATAACAGACAAAGGACTAATTACTGAAATCTATAGTATTTTACAATCCTACAAGAAAAACAAAACCCTAATAGTCCCCTGAAAAGGTGGGCAAAGGACCTGAACGGGTAATTCACAAAGGATGACATTCGAATGGCTTTTAAACGTGTGAGGAAATGGTACCATTCACTAGTCATCCGGGAAATGCAAGTCAAAACAAACACGAGATACCACCTAACACCCATAACTGTAGCCAAAATTGAAAGAACCGAGAATAACAAATGCTGGGGAGGGTATGGTGAGACTGGAACTCTTACCATTGCTAGTGGTCTTGTAGGTAAGCACAACCACTGTGGAAGATGATAATGGTGATAACTAAAACAGATGGAAATTAAAATACCCTATGATCCAGCAATACCATTACTGGCCATATACCCAAAGGAAACAAGAAGCAGATTACAAACAGACGTTTACACCACCACGTTACACCACGTTTACATCATCACATAACTGTTCACAACAGTAAGGAGCTGGATATAACTTAAATTTCTATCAGTAGATGTTTGGAAAAAGAAACTCTGGTATATACCCACAATGGAATATTACAAACCCATAAAAAATAGCAATTGATCCAAGAAA
>NW_022111346.1:112909-114359 GCF_000313985.2 Echinops telfairi | reverse complement strand
TGACAGTGGGAGCTCAAGATTCATTGGTGGCACTATATGGAAAATAAATCTCTGGCGAACTTCCTCTATCCACAGTTGAGCAACATGAGGGATGTGGTCACTAAATGGGGTGCATTAGTGACTTGAGTATACAAGGTCAAAGGCAGAAACCTGACTTGAACAGTTAAAACTTATCAGATTCCCCCTAGAATGCATGCTAGACTTTATCTGGTTTCCAAAATCTTTTGTATTGGAGGGTTGTATTGTTTGGTTTGGTTTGGTTTTTGATTGTACATATTATGGGGTATCTCGGGAGTGTTATGTTATTGGGGGTATATATGGTATATGCTGTGGCATATGTTTTTTTGTCATTTGGGGGGTATGAAAACCAGGACTGATGTACCTATAAAGTCAGCAAGTAGAATAAGGGTTTGGAGGGAGGGGAACACAGAGGGGGTGGTGGGGTGAAGGAGTGATAAGATCAAGGGGGTCCATATAGAAAAGTAATATTTGGAGACTGATTGTGGTAGCAACTGAAGAATCCTGCTGGACATGGTTGAACTATGGACTGATTTGATATATGTATTAGTCCCAATTAATAAGTAAATTACCTATTTGAATCTTTCCCTGTCAGGGGAATAAAATGTTTGTAGAATCATTTTTATAAGTTTAGAAGTCTTATCAAATCAGTTTTTATATATTTTCTATGTGCTTTGCCCCCTCCCCAACCCTCTTTTTTCAATTAAGTAGGCATGTTCATTTAATTCAACAAATATTTATAGCATGAGCTAAATTATAGGCTAGAAATTCTGAAACTTACATATATGAATCCATTGGTGATTTTATCGAAATGTAGAACTGTAGGATATACCACTAGAGATTCTTAATCAGTGTATCTGGGGCGGAGTCAGCACTTGAAATTTTAACCACTGTTCCTTTTATCTGCAGGTAATTTCAGTGAAGGAGGCTGTGCTAGGCTGAGTTCTCTACAGAAGAAAAATATTGAATATATATATATACTATATATATCTAAAAATATTGAATATATACATATATATACATACAGGGGGGGTGTTGTCACAAGAAAATGCCTCACAGATTTGTAGAGTAGATATATATACAGTATATATATATACATACAGGGGGGTTGTCACAAGAAAATGCCTCACAGATTTGTAGCGTAGATAATAAGTCCAGTTAATTTTCAAGTCTATGGGTCAGATGTTAAGCTTGGGCTTCTACGGACGGGTGTGGCTTCAGGGGCTGATGAACCTAGGATTGGCAAGAACACCACAGGCTTTTGTGAATCCAAGGTCAGCAGTTAGGCTTGTGACTGGAAAGGTGAATGAATTCAAGGCTGGCAGGTGACTCGGGATTAGCAGACCAATGGTTCAAGTCCAAAGAAGCCGAGGTTAATCCCATTAAAAAATCAAGCTAGCTTTCCCATAGCATCCATTTAGGTAGAAATTAG
>NW_022111346.1:109933-111300 GCF_000313985.2 Echinops telfairi | reverse complement strand
CTGAAGCTTGCTTTTGAATGTAGAGTAGCTAAAGCAAGTAAGAAAAATAATTGAAACAAAAGAACTGGACAGAAAATTTCAAAGGGCAGAGGACAAAGTAACATATTATAATGACATGTACCAAGACCTGGAGTTAGAAAATCAAAAAACAAGAACATGTTCAGGGTATATCAAGTTGAAATAACAAAAGAAAAAACTTCAAGGGTTGGGTTGCTATATTGAAGGATTCTATGTGCAAAATAGTGAATGATACAGGAATAATCAAAGGAAGATCTAAGGAATACACAGTTATCAAAAGGAATTGGTCGACATTCAACCATTTCGAAAAGTAATGTATAATCAAGAACTGTTGGATTTGAAGGAAGCAGTCCAAATTGCATTGAAAGTGTGAGATAAAAATAGGGCTCTGTGAATTACTGAATACCAATTAAGATGAAACAACCAAATGGTACTACACTGGACATAACTTATTATGCCAAGAAATGTGGAAGACAGCTAGCTGCCTGGTCAACACTGGAAGAGATCCATATTTGTACCCATTCCAAAGAAAGATAAAATAATGCATAAATCATTGAATAATATGAATACTATCACATGCGAGTAAAATTCTGTTGAATATAATTCAAAAACAGTTGCAGCAGTACATCTATAACTAGATATTCAAGCAGGAGGCCAAACGGGATGTGGGATGAGGAATATTAATTTTGGCATCAGAGAGAAGCAAAAACAGTTGGCATCAGATAGAGCTTGGCTAAAAGCAACAAAAACTAGAGAGATGTCTATGAGTGTTATCTTGACTATGAGAAGGCATTTGAGTATGTGGATCATGACAAACAATGTATCATATTTAGAAGAATAAGAATTCCAGAACACTTCATTGCACTCATGCAGAACATATACATAGACTAAGAGGCAGTCTTTAGACAGAATAAGGGTATAGTTCACGGCTTAACATCAGTAATGGTGTTCATCAGGCTTGTGTTCTTTTGTCATAGTTACTCAATCTGTGTACTGAGAAAAAAATCCAGGAAGCTAGACTATATAAAAAAGAACAGAGCATCAGAGCTGGAGGAAGATTTATTAACAATCAGCAGTATGCAGATGACACAACCTTGATTGCTAAAAGCAAGCTAAAAGCAAGACTTGAGGAACTTATTGATGAAGATCAAAGACTTCAGCCTTCAGTGTGGTTTAGAACTCAAGGTAAAGAAAAACAACCTCCTTAAAAGTGTACCAATGGACAGCATCATGATAAACAGGGGCAAGAAAGGAGTTGTCAAGAACTTGGATCCACAGTCAAGGCCAATGAAAGCAGCAGTCAAGAAATCAAACAATGCATTACATTGGGCAAGTTGGCTCCACAAGAC
>NW_022111346.1:107977-109089 GCF_000313985.2 Echinops telfairi | reverse complement strand
TTCCATCTCTTGTCACAAAATTGCATCACAATTTTATTAGGTATAAAGATATCAATTAATATAAAGAAGAGGGATAATTTTGAAGTATTTTCCTATACTTAGGCCCATCATAAACTTCAGGCAAATTGGGAAGATAAAGGAGATCCTCAAAAGCGAGAATGAAGGGACAAAATTGACTTTCTACTCAAGGACGAGCCAGAAAAATCCCAAGATAAGAGATACAAAGAACATGGACTGAAAGACCACAGCTGTACACAAGCAGGAAATGCTGACAATGAAGGCACCTGGGTGCATCAGTGGCTAGAGGATTGGGTGATCTACTTTTACCAGCCTTATATTTTAGACTTCCCTACCTTTTTATTATGCCAGATTTAATATACCACATCAGTATTCTCAAAATTTGTGTGCAAATTAGATATTTTAAACATTTCCTAGAAGAGTCCACTAAAGGAATGGAATAAGTAGGCCAGAAAAGGGGAAGAAGCCAAACAAGGGTGTGATTTCAGGCAAAATACGAATCCCACGAAGTGAACACTGCAGTATAAATTATACCTCAAGTATTGTTGCCAACAGAAGCAAGGGAGCTGAACCCTTTTTACTACCATACTCATTAGCCATTGGTTAAGAGCATCCACAAGTAAATACTCTCCCAAGAACTTCCACTCCCAGGACAGCGGCTTCTACTAGTCCAAAGACAGCCTGCCAAAGAGTCCCTGGTGTTGAGTCTTAAACGCTAAAGCATACTGATGCCAAAAAAAGGTAACTCAACAATGATAAAAGGATCTGGGGGAATTTCAGCAGAGCACACATGATGTCTGCAGCAGTTATCTAAATGCTTATAGAAGACTTAGAAGAAGAACATCAAAATCTAATGCACTGCATTCTGAAATGTGAGGATTCCGTATCTTTGGGTAAAGTGGAGTTAATTTAAGTGGAAGCCAATACCACGTATCTTACAGTGCTATGGCTATAGTAATGTACCAGATGCAAAGAAACAAAAGGAGAGAAATTATCAACTTGAATGTGGATTAAATGGACAAAGAGTGGTCAAGGGAGACATTCTACAACAAATGTTGTCTAAGCAAATATCTTTTTTCAACAACACAAAAGAA
>NW_022111346.1:106534-107877 GCF_000313985.2 Echinops telfairi | reverse complement strand
ACACACTCAGTCCAGGATGTCCTCTATAACATTTTTGAATGCGGCAATACCGTTAAAGTTTTCAGTGATTAAAATTTTTAGCAGATTCTGGAGAGTCTAAAAGAACAGTCCAACTGACAGTAGAAATGACATTGAACCTGAAGGACTGACTCCTGAACCTCTGACGATGCAGGAAAATGGTAACAATCCCAATTCTGTTAAAAGATATATTTCTAAATCCCCATCAGAGAATGCTGCAGAGCCCTTCCATCACTGGAAAAAAGCTGTTATTTTCATAGCTTCCACTTTATCCATGAGAGCAATATTTTCCCCAAGAGATAGTCTTTCAGTATCTAGGCACAGCATTTTATAACTGTTTTGTAACTCTTTGTTTGATGAGAACCACCAGATAGTGGTTTTTATAAACCAATTTCAATCGGTAGAAATAACTATTCACTGGCTGTGACTGTTCTGTTGAGCAAATAAAACATTGTGAATAATTTTAGTCCAATCCACTTTCAGAATGTCAAGAATTGATCAAGCAGAGGTCTAGTGAGCCATGCTAGAGTGTTGACTTAGTCCCACTCGCAAGATATGCTCACAAAGTTTTGCTTTTTTCATGAAGTCTCAGCGTCACGCTCAAAGCTCTATGACATGAGATTGAGATGTCAATGAAAACGTCTAAGCAGTTGAAATTTGGGGTGATGTTTAGTCAGGGGATTCCTCTGACATAATGCAAGACAATGTTCTTTCTATATTATCAAAGAACTTCTTCATCTCTCTTTAAAACCGAAAATCAGACTCACTGCTATCAAGTCCATGCCAACTTATAGCCACCATATAAGACAGGGTAGAACTCCCCCTGGGTTTCTGAGACTTAATTCTTGACAGGAGTAGAAAGCCTATTGCAGATCCTTACTACTACATTTACCACATTGATTTGTTATTACTTGCTTGTGTTCTTGTACTCAAAAGAACTATGCAGTCAGTTCTCTGATACAGGGGCCACTTCTTGCTCATTTTTGCATTCCCAACACCTGGACAGTGCTTGATATATCGTGTGAGCTCAACACATGGACATTCTTTCATATTTCTTTTTTAAGTGAGTCAATCTCTTTACATTCTGGAATTTAGAGGGAGGAAAAAAACAGCTCTCAATGACCCTAAAGACATTTGATAATCAATATCATCTTCTCATACCTCTCTCATTGAAGTTTAGGAATAATGAAATCTTACGCAATTTATTCTGATTTTCTTACCAGTAACTTAAACACATTGATTACTCTTATTTCACAATTGCATAGCTCAAAGGAGCATGGGATTGAAATCTAAAAATGTGACTGGAATACCAGCTCTGTCATTTA
>NW_022111346.1:104989-106434 GCF_000313985.2 Echinops telfairi | reverse complement strand
TTACTTAAAGTTATTCTTTGTGAATGTAACTAGAAAAAACTCCCTCCATACAAAGAGAATGAAATTGAGGAACTTGTGAAGTTTCTACAACATAAATTCTGAAAACATGATACTTTGTAATTCAGTGACATATTGTTGATGAAAATATTTAGAATTGATAAATATTATTTTACTATGTTTAGACTTTAAAGGCCAACTGTTTTTTCCAACCTTTTGTTGCTTTAAGCATCCCTGGTGGCACAGTCCTCTAACTGTTGAGATGATAATCTCAATATGAAGGGATCAAATCCAGCAGCCACTCCATGGAGGGGGGAAAATGAGGCAGTCTGCTTCTGTAAAGATTTACAGTATCAGAAAGCCTAGGGAGCAGTTTTACTCTGTCCTATATGGTCTCTCTAGGATCCCTGGTGATGCAATCCAAATGGTCAGCAGTTAGAAACTACCAACTTCTCCATGGGAGAAAGACTGGGCTTTCTACTATAAACAGTTACAGTTTCAGAAACCCATAGGGGCTTTCTAAGAATCAGCTTTGACTTGATGGTAGAGAGTATATTTTTTGGTTTTATAGAGTATCTATAAGTAAGGATCAACTTGATGGTTATATAATTATGATTTCAAAAACAAAGAAAAGGAACTGTGCATTTTTAAAATTCGGCATGTTAGATGGGGGTGATTTTATAAAGACTTATAGTATTTAAAAGCCTAATAGGGTTACTACCAGTCAGATTCAACTCAATGGCAGTTAGTGAGTAGTTTTTTTATCATTAATGTAATATTCCAAAATCCAAACTCAATGCCATTAAATTGGTGCAGACTCATAGCGACAACATCCCGGCCCCTGCCCCCGCCCCCCTGCGTGGATTTCTGAGACTGTAACTGTTTACAGAAATAGGAAGTCAAATGTTTCTATATTGCTTTACAATTTTACAATATGCATTGCCTAATTTGATCTTCAGAACATGCATTGCCTAATTTGATCTTCAGGAGCGGCATCTGAAGAAAGTGTTATTATCCTTCCATGCTATTCCCAGATGGTAAGACTGAGAGTTATTCATCATTACCTGATAGTAAATGACAGAGCTGGTATTCCAGTCACATTTTTAGATTTCAATCCCATGCTCCTTTGAGCTATGCAATTGTGAAATAAGAGTAATCAATGTGTTTAAGTTACTGGTAAGAAAATCAGAATAAATTGCGTAAGATTTCATTATTCCTAAACTTCAATGAGAGAGGTATGAGAAGATGATATTGATTATCAAATGTCTTTAGGGTCATTGAGAGCTGTTTTTTTCCTCCCTCTAAATTCCAGAATGTAAAGAGATTGACTCACTTAAAAAAGAAATATGAAAGAATGTCCATGTGTTGAGCTCACACGATATATCAAGCACTGTCCAGGTGTTGGGAATGCAAAAATGAGCAAGAAGTGGCCCCTGTATCAGAGAACT
>NW_022111346.1:94703-104889 GCF_000313985.2 Echinops telfairi | reverse complement strand
CAAATGAGTTGTTATAGCTCAGCTCTGCCTGATATGCAAATGATGTGTCTTTGGTCTACTGAGAGGGGATTTGTCAGTTCCTGGTCCTGGTGGAAGTCCCACACCTTGAATTTGAGCCCCACAAGGGCCAGCAGACAGAAATAAATAATAAGAGAAGCAACAGGAAGAAGCAGAAGGAAGAAATAAGAAGACAAGGAGGGGATATAGGAGGCAAGCAACCTCCTAAAAGAGCTGTAACATGGGTCAAGTGCTGTAACACTGAAGATGTGAGAGGCCTAAAGGCTCCCAGAGGCAAAGCCAGAGGTGACAGATGGAAGACTCTTGAGGAAGCAAGAGGAGCCTGTCCTATGAAGTTGAGTGGAATCCGCCTTCATGGGACCGAGAGGATGCCTGACAGATGGAGAGGAGCTGAGACTGCTATACTACATTGAAGAAGGAAAACCTTGCCTAAATTTCTCTTGATCTGATTTCTGAGTTGTGGCCTGTTGATCTTGATCTGGAGTTTACTCTGTTCCTACTTAGCTCAGCATAGGGTCTATAAATACGGTGTGGCATTGCAATGGATTATCAAACTCTGAAGAGATACAGAGAGTGTTGTGCGAGGTATGGCTCATGTCAGAATTGATCAAAATGTTCTAGAACAGAGGAATGTCTGACCCTATCTCACAGTGATCAGCCTTGGCCTGATCTTGATTTACATTATTCTCCCTGAAGGTATAGAGGTTTTGAAGCTAATACTGCTATTGCTCCTATCTACGTCTTACAAGGTTTAACCAAGGAGAGGATTTTTTATAACTTCTGTGACCCAAGCCGTCGATCTTCCTGACTTTTATCCATATGAAAGTATGAACTGAAGATTGGATGCTTTGGGCCAATTAGGGGAAAACCAATTCAAGACTCCTTGTAGAAGGTCAATAATGTCATCATTATAAATGAAACTGGGACCATTGCATTATTGTGATAAGATCTGCCATTTTACCTTAAGTAAACAAACTGCTTAATACATCATTGCTCCCACTACAAGGAAGATGGGAAATTGAGGCTATTTCAACAGCTAAGTGACAAATGCTTTTCTTTTGGAAACTAAAGGCTAGACATTATCCTCCTTTAAAAGCTTTTTAAACGTAGGGGAAAGTGTATAAGGCAATACTCTAATTAAAAACTTTTATAGAGATTTCTTCTAGTAAACTGGCTAAAAATTTTCTAAGTAACACTAACATATTCATATAAATAGTAGGTGATTTTAATATACTAGAGGAAAATGATCATGTCTGACAGTGTCTTAGGCTGAGTTCTCTAGAGAAGTAAAACCAGTGAATCTTATAGGTGTATGTGTATACACACACACACACATACACACACACTTAGAAGTTTATATCAAGGAAATGACTCACACAATTGTAGAGGCAGACATGTTCCTAGTCTGTGGCTTCAGGCTTCTCCTGCCTCAAGTAGTGGTAGGACCTGCTGAACCCAATATCAGCAGGTCAGAAATGAATGAATCCAAGGTTGGCAGGTAAGAGGGCAAGGTCCAGATGACTTTCAGAATCAGCAGGTGTTAGGACGAGATGTTGGCTTAAGTCCAGAAAACTGGCGGTCAGATGACAAGCTAGATGCAGGATCTAGACCCAGAAAAAAAGTAAGTTTTTCCACAGAGTTCACGGATATTGGAAGAAACCATACCCCCTATGATTACATTAAGTTATATCTCATCATGAAGGGATTACTATGTCTTAATTGCCAAACCACTGAGATTCCTGGCCCAGCCAAGTTGACGTAAAACCTTGACTATCACAGAGAGTGCAAAGGTAATGCCGAAAATTATAAGTTTGCAAACTTAACAAGGAAGGTAAGATGCCAGGAACTGGTCTCTAGATTTCAGTGAAGTAGAAAATGAGAAATAATCCTGTTTTACAAGGCTAAGGGTAGAACCTTGAGTTTAAAATGTCCAGATTAATGACTTCAAGTGCAGAGTCCTTGAGAAGTTCTCTTACTAACATCTTCAGTAGGCCCACTAAAATCTTAGAGAATGTTTCATCCTGAATTGTATTTTAAACTCCACAGTGTAATTTGGAACCACCAGCTATGCTGTTAGTTGCTATTAAGTCAGTTCCAACACATAGCGACACAATAACACGACACGACCACATAAAAACGTTTTCTAGTTTTTGCCCCATCCTCACAATTGTTACATTTGAGCCCATTTTTCCAGCTATTGTATCAATCTATCTCACTGAGAGTGGTCCTCTATTTCATTGACCCTCTACTTTGTCAAGCATGAAGTCCTGCCTGCTGCAGGGACTAGGGGATTAGTCACCTCTGCAAAATTTGGCCTCTTGGAAAATTTTTCACCATCCTAGCTTCTAAGGAGCATTCAAATCATACTTCTTCCAAGATAGATTTGTTCTTTTTTTTGGAAAGTCCACAATATACTCAATATTCTTCACCAGTACCATAATATAAAGGAATCAATTATTTTTGGTCTCATTCATTATCCAGGTTTCAAGTGTATATGGGCGGAAGGAAAATACCATGTTTGAGTCAGGCACACCTTAGTTTTCAAAGTGACATTTTTGCTTTTTAGCACTTGAAATAATTACTTTGCAGCAGATTTACTAAATGCAATACAGTACACCTTTTGCTTTCCTGACTGCATCTTCCCTGTAATGGAGCCCTGGTGGCAAAATGGGTTACCCTGAGATCAGCAGTTCTAATCCACCAGCTGCTTCCTGGGAGAAGGATGAGACTTTCTGCTCCTGTAAAGATTCACTGTCTTTTTAATCTTGGGGGAGAACAGTTCTACTCTGTACTACTATAGGGTCACTATGATTCAGAATTGACTCAAGGGCAGTGGATATTGAACTTTCCTGAGCATTCATTTGGGTCCAAGCAAGATGAAATCCTTGACAACCTCAATTGTTTCTCTGTTTATCATGATGTTGGTTATAGGTCTAGTTGTATTTTTAATTTTCTTTATGTTGATGTGTAATCCATATTGAAGGCTACAATGCTTGACCTTCATCAGCAAGTCCTTGAATTCCTGTCCAGTGACAGCAAGCAAGGTTGTGTCATCTGCACACCTCAGGTTGTTAATAAGCCTTCCTCCAATCCGGATGCTGCACTCTTGCTCATATAACTAGGCTTCTCTGATGATTTGCTTGGCATATAGGTTGAACAAGTATGGTGAAAAGAAACAACCCTGATGTAAACTTTTCCTGATTTTAAACCATGCAGTATTCCCTTGTTCTGGTTGAACAACTGCCTCTTGATCCATGTACAAGTCATGCAGGAGCACAATGAAGTGTTCTGGAAATTCCTATTCTTCGCAGGGTTTTCCAGTTTATTATGATCCACATAGTCAAATGCAATTTTCATAGTCAATGAAACACAAGTAAACATTTTTCTGGTATTCTCTACTTTGAGCCAAGATCTCTCTGATATCAGCAATGATGTCCCTTGTTCCACATCCTCTTTTGAATCTCCCCTGAACTTCTGGCAGTTCCCTGTCAATGTGTTGCTTACAACCATTGTTGACCTGGTCAACTGACTGGAAGTTATTTCATATGTGTGCCTATTCAAAAAAAAAAAAAAAAGGTGCATGAGCAGAATGCTCAAATAAATAGAACAATATCATTGATATCACATCCAAGTAAAATTTTGCTTAATATCATCTTGGAGAAATAACCAAACGACTCACTGCCACAAGTCAATTCCATCTCATAGCAAACCTATAGGACAGGGTGACAGGGTAGAACTGCTCTGTGTTTTTCTGAGACTGTAACTCTTCATGGAAGTAGAAAGCCTTGTCTTTCTTCCATGGAGCAGCTGGTGGTTTCACACTGTGACCTTGCAGTTAGCAGCCCAACGTGTAACCTCTCCACCAAGAGAGTTCCATTTTCTTTGTGCACTGTGCTATGGCAATTAGCTGCAGTATTCTTTGGGGATACTAAAGTTAATTGTCATAGCACAGTCCGCAAAATGCTCTACATTCTATTTTGGTGAGAAATGACTGGGGTCTTAAAAGCTTCTGTGTGCAACTATTGGTCTCTCCCACTTCAGAGCAAAGAAGAGTGAAGAAAACCAAGGACACAGGGAAAAACAGAACAAAGGACTACTAGACCACAAGAACCCCAGCTTCCACAACTGTTTGACTTGAAGAATTAGATGGTTCCCAGCTATCACCTCTAATTGATCTGAAAGGGATCATAATAGAAGGTCCTGGATAGAGTGGGAGAAAATTGCCAAATAAACACCAAAATAATATAAATGACCACCCTCTTGAATTTGTGTTATATGCTTTACTGTTTTTTGGCATATAAGTATGAAACCTAAGATTGATGAACCTATAGGGACACCAAGTAGAATAAGGGTTTCTTGGGGTAAGGGGTATAGTGGTGGTGGGAGGTGGTAAATAGGAGACAATGTCAAGGAGTTCAGCAAGGAAAAAGGGTATTTTGAAATTATTGTGATAGCAATTGCACAATACGGCTTGATGTGATTGAACTGTGGAATGATATGATGTATGTATTAACTCACAATTCAAAATAAAAGAGAAAAAATAAATAATAAATTAAAAATAAAAATAACAACAACAAAAGACCAGACTTACAGCTTTGATGGAGACTATTGGTACCACTGAGGTTATTATCCCTAAATATTCCTCTAGCCTGGAACTGATATCACCCCACCCCTATGACTCAACTTTTAGTCAAACAATTGATAGACCTTTAAGGTGGAAAATAATACCAGATAAGTATATACTCTTTAGAACAGTCAACTCTATAAGATAAAAAGGTCATCGTTTGCCCATGTATAAATATCAGAAGATTGGAAGGGATAGGAAATTAGAAGGGAAATTTTAAACAGAGGGAGGATATGATAAGAGTATTATTACATTGTGGGGATTACAATTGTTGTCACAAAGCAACACATGTATGAATTGTTGAATGAAAAACTACTTGCTCTGTAAAATTTCACCTAAACCACAATAAAAAATATAAGTATCCATCAAAAAGAAAAAGAAATGTGGTAAGTTTACATCTTATCAAAGGCAACAACCAAGATGTAGAAGGGACCAGGTATCAGGCATCAAAGACCAAAAAATCATAGTGGGTGCCCACCTTCCTGATATGACTACAGAAGACAAATGTGTGCATACGCAAATGTGAAGAAAGCTGATGGTGCCAGGCTATCAAAAGATATAGCGTCTGAGGTCTTAAAGGCTAGAAGATAAACAAGCAGCCATCTAGCTCAGAAGCAACAAAGCCCACATGGAAGAAGCACACCAGCCTGTGTGACCATGAGGTGTCGAGGGGATCAGTTATCAGGCATCAAAGAACAAAAAATCATATCATTGTGAATGAGGGGGAATGCAGAGTGGAGACCCAAAGCCAATCTGTAGGCAACTGGACATCCCCATACAGAAAGGTCGTGGGGAGGAGATAAGCCAGTCAGAGTGCAGTGTAGCAATGATGAAACATTCAACTTTCCTCTAGTTCCTAAATGCTTCCTCTTCTCCCCTCCCCGCACTATCATGATCCCAATTCTACCTTATAAATCTGGCGAGACCAGAGGATGTACACTGGTACAGATAGGAACTGGAAACAGGGAATCCAGGACAGATGGTCCCCTCAGGACCAGTGGTGAGAGTGGCGATACCGGGAAGGTAGAGAGGAGGTGGGGTAGAAAGGCAGAGCTGATTACAAGGATCTACATATAGCCTCCTCCCTGGGGGATGGACAACAGAAAAGTGAGTGAAGGAAGATGTCAGACAGTGTAAGCTATGACAAAATAATAATAATTTATAAATTATCAAAGGTTCATGAGGGAGTGGGGAGAGGGGAGGGAGGGGGGGAAATGAGGAGCTGATATCAATGGCTCAAGTAGAAAGCAAATGTTTTGAGAATATTGATGGCAACAAATGTACAAATCTGCTTGACACAATGGATGGATGGATTGTGATAAGAATTGTATGAGCCCCCAATAAAATGATTTTTAAAAATCCAAAAAATGACACAGTCTCATAAAATTCCAGCTCTAAAAAGTTATACTCATGTTTATTAATTTCCTCTTTGTCTCTTACATTTCACAATAATGAAGAAAATTGGGAGAAATTTAAATAAAACATTCTTTTTTATCATTTTATTAGGGGCTCGTACAACTCTTATCACAATCCATACATACATCAATTGGGTCAAGCACATTTGTACATATGTTGCCATCATCATTCTCAAAACAGCTTAAGAAAGTCCTTTGAGAAACACTGTCCTAGCTTCTAGATGGATTTTCATCATCCAGTGGGCAGGAACCAATGATCGGGATGAGGGGTTTCCCTTATAGCCAAGATGGTCCCCATCTATACTCCAGACCGTCCCCTAATATTCACCATCTTCTCTATTTCTGTATTTCCTTTAGCTGAGAGCCTAGAATGTTTTATCTCTGAGCATACTTCAGGCATGAAAATGATTCAAAAATTAGATTGAGTATGTGGTAAATGAGAAAAACATTTCAAATTGACAGCTTTTTCTTCTCTAAGAGGGTAATGTAAACATGGATCATGCAAACACTTTTTTACACTTTCTCAATTTCAGCAAGGAAGGCTTTTCTTGACTCACTGGGAGATTATTTGCCATGTGCTTACACTGACTGAAACAATGCATTCACTCATTTAAGAGGTTACCTGTCAAGAGATAGTTTAAATGAGTGATTACACTGGCCAACACACATTCTGGTGCTTCGAGTGTTAGATTTGTTTCTTGGAATATTTGACTAGTTCCGAAATGGCACTAGTCTTCCCCTATCAGCTCTAGTTTTGAGATACGGAACATATGCCATATGTCATTCTTCAGTATAATGTAATGCTATGTTAGTGAAGCTGAGATAGAGGAAATGCACTCTGGCTTTATTTAAAGTAGTTTTTGTTGTACTACATATTTAGGTCAAGTTATATTTCACATAGTGTCCTCTGATCCAAATATGTATTTGAATAGTGCAAATCGCATGAACTTGGAATTTTCCCCAAGTATCACTATATATTTTTAGAAACTTAATAGCAGGGAGTTCATTTGTTATCTTAAAAGGAGGCCATAAATAAGAGTCATTGTACAAGAAATAAGGAGCCCTGATGGCACGGTGGGTTATGTGTTTGACGGCTGACTACAGTGTCGGCTATTATAGCCCACTGGCTGCTCTGCAAGAGAAAGATGAGACTTTTCTGCTCCCATAAAGATTGATGACTTTGGCAACCCACAGGAGAAATTCCAACCTGTCCTATAAGGTTGCTATGAGCCATAATTTACTGGCTGGTAGTGAGTCTGATACAATAAACACAGATTCAAATGTTTTGACACCCAAAATGATTCTCTCAGTGTTAAAACTCCTTTATTTAAATGAAAGTGTTCCAACCTTGTTATAAGATAGCATAACTTCTTCAACAGTGCATAAAACTCTTAAACCTGATACTTTTCCTTATAAAGAATCTTGTAGGAAACCTCACATCTGAAACATTTAACACTGACTTCTGTGTGCTTAAATGTGTTCTTAAATATTTACTGCATAATTTGAAGAACAATTGAGATCTTCAAAATGTTTGTGAAAATTGCTATGAAATCTTACATTTTCAGCACTCTAAATCACCCTCACACCTTCCATATGTGTACATTTTCTATTTTATTTTTCTATTTTCCACTCTTCTCAATCTGTGTTTTGGTTTTGCAGGATCCAACTTTTCGTCTCAGTATATATTGCATAACCTCAGATACCAAAAAGAAAAACCACTGCCAACTAATCGATTTTAACTCATAGCGACCCTATAGAACAGAGAACTGTCCCTTCGGGTTTCCAAACCTTGAAATCTTTTAAAGGCTGCAGAGTGACCAGTGGATTTGAACCACTGATCTTATGATTAGCACCTCAAAGTGTAACCACCTAGTCACCATGGCTCCATATACAGTTTTCCTCGCCCTTTGATACCTAATTCATTTTCAAATATCTCTTACCTTTTTCATCTTATTCTCTAATTTATGGATCTGAATGCTTCTTATATTTAAAACATGGAAAATAAATTAGTAAGTTACTATGTCTTGATAGCTGAAAATATAGTGGGACACCATATCTAAGACACTAGAGCTGATGCTGTCTATTCAATTTCATTTTCTGAATCAGTATGCCAAATAACCCCAAGAACAGGCATAAAAGCCAAGACACCAATAAAAAAAATTGTTTTTTTTGGTTGGACTGTGTTATAATGCATTCCCTTATAAAGTTAGTTAACCGTATAGTTTTGAGGCACAGTTCATTGGAAGAAGGCATAGTTATAGGGTGTAGTTTCAACCATATTGTGTACTTAATAAATTATACCAAGTACATATACTCTCATCTTTTGAATGGATATCCTTTCCTGTCGGTAACAATTGATTTTTCATCTCTCCTCTTTGATTAATAGCTTCTTGATTTTCAGAGTGAGTCTCCTTCTAAATGTGCTCCCAATTGTAGCCTTCAAAAAATGTTTGTTTATAACACAAGTCCTGGGGATATAACCCAGATGTAAGTTTGTCTCAAACGTTTTCAGGAAATTCAGTGCAATAAATATGTTCAGATTTTTTTGGCCTTTACCAAGAAATTCCAGGATCCTCTAGGATTTGACCCACTCAGACTCATCAGCCAAGATTAAACTCTCTAATGACACTCTATCAAGCCTGCCAGGATAGGTCCCCTCCCCTCTCTACTAATGTGCCTCTTATGGCTCTTTATTATTTATTGCCCATGTACCCAAGAAACTGTAATTTAATTTGCAATTAAATATTGATGTGCTGTATATCTGTGACTCTTCGTGGTTCTTAAAATTGGGAATTATCTCTTTTTTAGTCATTTTATTAGAGGTTCGTACAACTCTTATCACAATCCATACATACATCAATTGTGTAAAGCACATTTGTACATTCATTGCCCTCATCATTCTCAAAACATTTGCTTTCTCCTTGAGCTCTTGATATCAGTTCCTCATTTCAATCCCTCCCTTGGTGCTCCCCTCTCCCTCATGAACCCTTGATAATTTATAAATTATTATTTTGTCATATGTCCATATAAGATGTCCTGGTGGCATAGTCATTATGGGTTGGGCAGTGATCTTCAATGTCAACAGTTCAAAACTGCCAGTTGCTGTGCAGAAGAAAGACAAGGCTTTCTACTCCCATAAAGAGTTACAATCTCAGGAACCCACAGGGGGCAGTTCTACCCTGTCCTATAGCTATGAGTTGGCATTGACTCAATGGCAGTGAGTTTTCTTTTTTAATGTCCCTATGTGGAGCCCTGTTGGTTCAATAGTTAAATCTCTGCTGCTAACCAAAAGGTCAGTAGTTTGAACCCACTAGCTGCTCCATGGGAGGAAAAATGTGGCGCCTGCTTATGTAAAGATTTATTACCTTGGACATCCTATGGGACTTGATGTTAGTGGGTTTGGATTTGTTTTCCTACAGCATACCATGCAGTGATCTACATATAAGTGATTAAAAATGCCTCCTAGATTGGATAATGAATGAGAGGCTCCTTTATTTCCCAAAGGGCTTTTGGGAATCATGTCATCTGTAACAAAGTCCTCGGGGACTAGTTATCCTGGTTCATGATAATGAGATGAATGTGATCATTTGGGTGCTAATACACAAGGAAGGATAACACATATAATAGGGGTATTTTAGGCAATACTTTAGAGTTTAAAGTAATCCTGTGTGCTTTATGACTTATTTACATATCTATTCAGCTTCCATTTACTGAGCATCTACTATGTGCAAGCACGAGAGAAAAATGAGTCTTTCTACTCCCGTAAAGAATTACTGTCTCAGAAACTTACAAGAGCAGTTCTACCCTGTCCTGTAGGATCACTATGAGTCAGAATCAACTCAATGGTAATGATTTTTTTTCCCCATTTAATATGTGCATTGCACTGTGCTGTGTGCTATAAGGATAAATAAGATCATAACATAGGGTACCTACCCTTGATGGTTTGGTGGGTTGAGCATCGGTCTGCTAACCTCAAGGTCAGCAGTTCAACCACAACAGCCACTTCATGGGGAAAAATATGAGGCTATCTTCTCCCTTAAAGATTTGCAATTTAGCCTATGCAACCACGAGGTGTCGAAGGGATCAGGTGTAAGGCATCATCAGAACAAAAAATCTTACCATAGTGAAT
>NW_022111346.1:91044-93094 GCF_000313985.2 Echinops telfairi | reverse complement strand
CTATGGTGCTGAACAAGTTTCAGTGGAACTTCCAGACGTAGATGGATTAAACAGAAAAGCCTGACAATCCACTTCAAAAAATCAGTCAGTGAAAATCCTTTGGATTATAATGGCTCCATTCTCAACCCATCATTGGGATGGCAAAGAACCCAATAGTGTTTTATTTCATTCTTCATGGGTTAGGGATCACCATGAGGTGGGTTGGCATGAGTTGGGGCCACCAGCAGTTGGAGCCAACTCAATAACAGTTAACAACACAACAGTGTTCTCTGGCTATACCTTCCTAGAATTACATTAGTGGGGTTGGAACAAGAGCTAATGGGTGAAAATATAAGCTTTCTATGGAGCCTAGAAATCCCTCCATTCATGGAGTCCCAGGGCCTGTCTGATCACCCCAGGGCTTCTTGAGTTGAGCATGCAAATTAGAACCAAATAGTGACACAAGATGACACTTACATTTTAGTTGAATTTGAGTACCTCTTAAAAATAAATGCACATAACATCTAGAACTAACCCCAAGGGACTCATTTTGACCATTTGTTTGTGGAAATCACTAATATGTTTTAGAGCTGAATATTTTAAAGAATTATTCAAAGAAGGCTCCTTGGGCTTGTGTTTTCTTTCTCAAGGACAATGCTGCGCTCTTTATAACTGGCAAATTAGATATTATGAAAGGAGAGAAGAAAAAGGAGCAACGGGGGCTGTGAAATGTCAAAAGGGCAGTGGCAGAGGCTGCAAGTGTAGTTTTCTTTCTGAGCACATAAGCCAGTAAATTATGTCGCAGAATGACAAAAAAAAGCAAGTGAGGACATTTCAGTGACGATGGTTACTTTGAAAATACTTAAAATGATGTCTTTTTTAACTCTTTCCTCTTTTGAGAGGTATCATACTGATAGTATCACTTATGTGAGATTGCTTAGCAGTTCCCTGACAAATGATAGCATGTTGCAAGATGCTCCTGTGGCTGATTAGTGCCAGGAACAGACATGTAGGCTTCCATAAGTAATTTTAGCAAGGTACTAGTTAAACCAATTCCTGTATAGTCAAGTCGATTCTGACTCATGGTGACCATGTATATCAGAGTAGCTCATTGCTTCACTGGGTTTTCAGGGGCTGATTTTCCAAAGTCAGGACTTTCTTTTGAGACACTAATGGGTGGATTCAAACCTATAACCTTTCTGTTAGCAACTGAGTGTGTTACATGTTTTCACCACCAAGGAAGGACTTAGATAATTTGAAGGCTGAAGTCAAATCAAGACTCAGTGTGTGCTTAGTCAGTACTTTTCTGTTTCCTATAGCAGCCACAAAATGATTTGTGCTTCCAACCACTCAGATTCTATTTAATTAATGGGGTCTTTTCAAGAATATGGTAATGATAGATAGATAGATAGATAGATAGATAGATAGATAGATAGATAGATAAAGACTGCTAGAGAGAAAATCTCATATACATGAGGGGAAGCTTTGGTACATCATTGTAATTGCAGTAATGGCTACAAAATAAGATAAAAGGGATTGTGAGTTAAATTAGACCTATGAAGAATCACATTGTCATATGTTCTGAGCCTCATCCCAAGGCTCGCACAGAAGTGCTGATTTGTAAGGAATATATTCTCTTTGCCCTGATTGTGGTCATTATTGGTAAATTTGATCCAGTGTTCTCACAAAGAAAACAAAACAAATCCAAGCTACTATGATCTTGAGATTAATTTTGATGATGGATTTTGAAATATTCAATTTTAGACTTGAAAAATCACAATTTTTAGATCATAGGACAAAAATATGCAGATATGAACTACTGAATATTCTCAGTAAAAATTTGTTTTCATTGATCAATCTACTCAACCAGACTGTGAACTCCTCTAAATGGGAGTAGTGTGTTTTGTTCATCTCTGTAATCCCAGTGAAGAGTGCAGAGTCAGTCATGTAGAATATCCTCAAGAAGAAAATTGGTATCAATTGAACAAATAAATAAGTTACAGAAAGATAGCCGAAAAGAAATTATACAGAGTCTTTATTGATGTTTGGAGATTTCAGGAATTATATAAAA
>NW_022111346.1:88570-90578 GCF_000313985.2 Echinops telfairi | reverse complement strand
TTTTTTTTTTTCTTTGTTAGAGCACTGGATTCCATTGCCCAACAGTTACTACAACCATGGCTAAGAGAATTTAAGTTACAACACTCAATTCGCCCATAAAATCCTTAAATATTGCAAATTGAAACATCATTTTGTTTTTCCCTTCAGTGTTTTCAGTTCCACTAAAAAATTCACAACATGTTATCCCTTTGGATTTTCTACTCCAGGTCTTTGGGCATTTCATTAGAGTACTTTGTCTTTTCCAGCTTCCATTGGAAAGTTTCTGTTCAGATCTCTTACTTCATCACTTCTTTTGTTTGTTTTAGGTAGTTTATGGTCAAGAGCAAGTTTCAGAGTCTCTTCTGATATCATTTTTTTCTTTATTTCTTTCCTGTATTTTTTATTACTTAATTTTCAGTAGCAAATTGTTCAGTAGTAGACAACTTCTTCCTTCTTCCTAGTGTGTCTTAGTCTGGAAGCTTCATTATACCTTGTCATGGGTAACTCTGCTGGTATTTGAAATCCTGGTGGCATGCATAGCTTCAAGTATCACAGCAACATACAAACCACTACAATACAAAGAAATGAGCAACACATGATCTGCATGCTTAGCTGACAGGCAAGCAGTATACATGTGAAAACTGGACGATGACTAAAGAAAACCACAGAAAACAGAAACTTTTAAATTAGGGTGTTGGTGGAGAATGTAAAATATAACATTAATTAACAGAAGGACAAACAAATCTGTGTTAGAGGAAGTACACCCAGAATATTTCTTAGAAGGACATTGATGTTTGGTGAAAAAGAGGAAATGAACAAGAGGAATGCCTTTCATGAGATGGATTGCCACAATGGCTACCACAAGCATAAGAATGATTGGGATTGTTGCACAGGACCAGGTGGGGTTTTGTTCTGTGGTATACCGGGTAGGGATGAGTCAGAACCACCTTGATGGCAGCCAACAACAATATGGGAAAAATGGGAAGGGGCTTAACAGTTTTGTAGAAACATTCCATTGACCTTTAATTTTTCGTCATGAAGTTTTTGAAGTGGCTTTGCATTGAACAACACTGGAAGCATCAAAAGGAAAGGGAAAGAATACACAGTAACTGAACCCAAAATAATTGGTAGATTTTGAACTATTTCAGGAGATAGCATACATTTAATAAATGATGGTATTGAAAAAAATAAGTTCAAGCTGCAATGATAGCATTAATGAAAAACAAGGTACCAGAAATTGATGGAAAACCAACAGAGATGTGTCAATAAATGAATGCAACACTACAACACTAGAAGTACACACGCATCTATCTCAAGACATTTGGAAGATAGCTAGATGACTAATTCATTGGCTTTTGCTGTTAGGTGTCATTGAATCATCTACGACTCATAGGAACCCTATGCACAATACAATGAGAAACCACGTAGTCCATTGCTGCCCTCGCAGGTGTAATGATTCAGCCAATTGTTGCAGCCACCATGTCAATCTATCTCCTAGAAGTCTTCCTTTTTTCACTGACCCATTATTCAATGAAGTATGAGATCCTTTTTGGGGGATTGGTTTCTCTTGGAAATCAATTGAAAAAAATTCATATTTTTGTAGTTCCCATTCCAAAAAAGTGGTTCAAAATAATGCAGACATTATCACACAAAACACTATGTTTTACAATCAGAAAGTGTGAGTCCTTCTACTTTGTTCTACTTTAGTCTCTTTCATCGGTGTTTTATATGTTTTGCTGTACAATTTGTTGATGATCCTGGTTGAGTTTATTCTTGGTATCCTTTTTTTTAAGATGCTATGTTAAATTGAATTTGTTCTGAATGTATTTTCTGATTTCAAAGGGCAACTTGAGAAGACAAAGTAAAATATTATAATAAAATGTGCAAATAAGGATGAACACATTGAGAACACTTTAAAATGAAAGAACTAAATTAAGAATTCAAGCCTCAAGTTGCACATGAAGAAATACTAAATAATACAGGAAGCATCAAAAGAAGATAGAAAGAATACACAAGAGTCATTGTACCA
>NW_022111346.1:63556-70704 GCF_000313985.2 Echinops telfairi | reverse complement strand
GTTTTGAAAGTGATGATGGCAGCATATGTACAAATGTGCTTGACACAATGGATGTATGTATGGATTGTGATAAGAGCTGTAAGAGCCCCCAATAAAATGATTTTTTAAAATAATGAAGAAAGATGTGTTCATTTAGTAAGCAGAAAATAAGAATTATGATTCTAAACAAAGAAACTATTTGGATGGTAAGCAGTGATGAGTAAAGGAATACAGGCTGGATAGAGTTTACTTTGGTTCATTTGATTCTTCAGTTGTGTAATTATTTGCTTCACTTCTTGCCTTAGTTTCATTATATTTCTAAAAGACTTTCGGACACAAAAGTCCATTTTATTCTCCACAGTCTTTAATTCTGCATCCCTTTTGGTAGTGGGTGGGGGGGGAGATGAAGCTTTCTACTCCCATATAAAGTTACAGTCTCAGAACCCACAAGGAGAGTTCTACCCTGAGCACTATAGTCACTATGAGTCCGAATCAACTTGATGGCAGTGAGTTGGGGTTTTGGAGTTCTGGTAGTGAGAAGGGGAGGCAGTTAGGAGGCTTGGTCCTTGGATAGGTAGGGCCCTATAGGTTTTTCCATTTTTACCAATAATTTTCAAACATGTCCCTCTAAAGTGGTTCCTTCTCTCACAATATCCTTGTTCCTGTACCTGGTCTAAATTACTTTACTACTCCTCATTTTAACCACATATTTTGTATCTCTTGGTGTGATGATGCCTCTCTGATGTCTAGCCACTTTAAATTAGCAATTAATCTGTGGTAGTGGAGCAAGGCTAACTGAGAGCTTAGGAAAAGAACACATTCCTGTTGTGTTCTCAAGTTTAGCCATCTGATTTACGTTGATCTTGTTAGCAAAATTGATGTGCATCACTCTCAGCAGATTTAAGAGTTCGGGTGAGCTTTGCTACACTCTTCTGTTTCCTTCTGCCATCATAGGTGGCATCATTCTTCAAAAGCAGGAACTCCATTAGTTTTATAAGGATTATGGGATGTAGGGAAAACCCTGGGGCCTACCTGCTAGGATTTTAATAAATTAAAAAAAGGAAAAATGTCTATTAGTTTATTATGCCTCGGAATTGATTGTTACTAACTTATCCCAAATAATACAAGGGCTCAATATTCTATGCAGTGCAAGATTTTGTAATTCACCAAGCACTGGAGATATGCTAGTGATGCAGCCTATCCTGATTCTTCAATTTCAATATAGGGCATTATAGTTACCAAAATTATTATTCCTTTAGTTTCATTTGTCCTCTTCCCCTTACAGTGTTCTTTTTCTACTTTGCTACTAAGCACCTTTATCATGTTAGGGAAGTTAAGGCTGTTTCTTTTCTTTAAAAAAGGAATCATCTATGCTTGACCCATGAATCTTCAAGATCACACATCATCTCTATTGTTGCAGACATTGAGACACTCTTTAAGCATATATTATTCAACAAATGATGTTCACAGGTCCAAGGCATAATAAAAATGCCCAATGTGTTTTCTGCTTATGCCTGTAGAAACAGATAACTGTGATTTATTTTATCATAATAAGAGAGAATCTATGCTGTGATTCATGTCTCTAATGCAGTGTCATTATTCTGTGGCTGTACTAACTGTAGAAGAAAAGTTGTTTATAGTCACAGACAAAACATCAGACTGGGACTGAATAGTTATTCCAAGAATGGTGACAAAAACAGCGTGTGTTAGAAGAAGTTGCCCAGCTGGAAGGAGGATTTTGTGAAGTAGAAGTAACCTAAATACTCTGTCTATTATTTTTGTGTTTTCCTTCTCTCCGGGGAGAATTTCTTTTGTCTGCTTTTTATTGGAGCTGTTAGTTCTTTCACATTCCAATACTTAGTAGTGAGTTTCTTAAACATCCAAGTTTGCAATGGAGTCTCGCTTCACAAACTACATTGGTGTTTCCAAAAAGTATGTGGAAACCTGGCATTATCTTTCAATTTCATTTCCCATGTTCTTCTCAAAGCCCCTTTGTATACAAATCACCCATATAGTGAAAAAATATGACATAAAAATCTCATTTAACCATTTTCCTATCCATATTGTCCTTTCTCTCTTCCCAGAGACAACCACTATGATTAATTTTATAACACCCTTTTTAAACTTCTGCATTCAACATTAGAAATCCAGAAAGAGTACACATATTGTTATAGGTATTGAAAAATGTTAAACACATTTGATTATTTCATATATTTCAATCTGCAACTTGATTTTTTAATTTAATATTAAGTAGTTTACATATATCTTTATTGATTAATCTAGTTTGGATTTCTTCTTTTTAGCTAGAAATCTGCTTGAAGACATCACATTTTATCTATTTCCTTATTGATAGGAATTTAGGTTGTTCCTAATTTCTTTTTATTGCCAACAATACTCTAATACACAACTTTTTGTCTTATTGTTATTGTTGTTGTTAGGTGCCATCGAGTCATTTCTGACTCATAGCAACTGTGTGCACAAGAAAACAAAATATTATCTGGTCTTATGTCATCCTCACAATTGTTCCCTGCCTGAGCCCATTGTTGCTGCCACTGTGTCAATCTACATCACTGTGAATATATACCAATAAATGTTTTCCTACAGTATATACCCAGAAGTGGAATTGCTGTGTAGTAAGGTTGACTCCTTTCTTACTTTACTAGAAACTTCCACACTGTTCTCTCAAGTGGTTGTACCACTTTATATGCCCACAAGTGTAGACTTAATCCGGGTAGACTTGAGAAACAAATTCATAGACACTCATATGTGTGTAAGAAAGAGTTTTATATCGAAGAGTAATTGTACATTAAGAAAACATCCCAGCCCAGTCCATAAGTCCTATATTAGGCCATATGCCCTATACCAATCCATAAATTTCTCTTCAGACTCATGCAACACATGCAATGAGGCCAAAGGCAGGACAATCACAGGTCAGTGGGTGAAAAGTCCTGGGGATTCAGTGGCAGTGGAAGCATCTCAGCACTAGCAGGGCCTCTACATGGCTCCTCCAGGTCAGAGAACTAGCTTAGCTCCATGTGTCTTGTCAGCTGGAATGTCTTCCAGGGAGTGTGTGTGTGTGTGTGTGTGTGTGTGTGTCCTGCCTCCAGTAAGCTATTTATTTCCCTAGTGTCTCCAAATGAGATAATCAAGCTGTGACCTGATTGACAGACTGAACTCCACCCCATTCACTCTTAAGTCTCAAATTGATAACAGATTATCTATCAGAGAGGGTTAGTCTGTTGAGAGAAAGATGTTCTCTCAATATAGTTTCAATTTACATTTGCCTGAAAACTGGTGAGATTGAACATTTTTTGTATGTTTATCGGCCAATTTGGTTCCCTTTGGCCTCATTATATGCCTAAATTTTTGCAGCACATTGTTTCTGCACATAGAAATAATACATTCTAAAGAATTTATAATAAAAAGAAGATAGAGAGGGGGCAATATATTCAACATTTTTTATTAGAGCATTTTTTAGTAACCTATCTGAAAATGATGACTTCATAATCCAATTCCATTCAAGGAAGTTAGAACACATCACATTCCTTTATTGCTATTATGGATTGAATCATGTCTTCCGCCTGTCTACACCCTCCCCCCGAATATGTGTCAACTTGATTGGGCCATTGTTCTCAATGGTTTGGCACTTATGTAATGATTTAATCATACTTTACAATGTGATCTGCTTGATGTTATCAGCCAATCAATTGTAAGGGAATAACAACAACAACAACAAAACCCAACTCACAGCCACTGAGTCGATTCTGACTCATAGTAACGCTGACTCATAGTAACGCTGTAGGATAAAATAAATGGTGGACACAAATGCAGTCCAATTCATAATCACTAGGTTACCAGGATGACAAGGAAATAAATGTGGGATCTCTTTCTTTCCTGCTCATTACCACTGATCAAGTCAATGCTAACTCACAGAGATTCCCTATGGGTTTCCAAGACTTTAACTGTTTACAGGAATAGAAATCCCAGTCTTTCTTCTGCAGAGCTGCTGGTGGTTTTGAAATGTGGACCATGTGGATCACAGCTCACCACATAACCATTATACCATGAAACATCCTTATTTTGTTCACAGCCCTAATCTGATGTAAGGAGAGTTTACCTGGGTCATGGTCTGTATCACCTTTTATCTTACAAGAGATATAAAGAGATATATGAACAGAGAGAGGAACCTGGCATCATCATGAAAGAACAACCAGGAGCAAGCCACATCTTTTAGACCCCAAATTCCTGTGCTGAGAATGCCATAGACCCAAAGGAAAACTCATGCCAAGCCACATGGAGAGCTCCAAGAGATGCTGGGCTAAAAGATGCTGAAAGGAGTAAAGGGCCTTCCTCCAAAACCAACGCAGAGAGACTTCCCCTAAGGCTGTTTCCTTGCATTTGTACTTCTAATTCCCTAACCAGTGAGAAAGAAATTTCTGTTTATCTAAGCCATCTACTGATGGTATTTCTGTTATAGCAACACTAGATAACGAAGGCAACTGCCTATATATGTACTTCGTCACAAAACACCTTGAAAATTCAAACTTCCATCGAAATCAACACATTCGTATGGTATAATGGCTAATCATCAGTTTTGGAATCAGAAAGAAACGAGTTCCTTGCCTAAGTCTGTCAATGTCTACATGGGGGAAATTGGAGAGATCATATTTTATCTCTGAGTCTTCAAGATATGACCCTATTGGGTTTTTTTCTTCATTTTTCTAGTATGTACCTTATTCAGAGTTTCCTTCTCTCATCCTATTACATGTTATCATCCCTGGTGACTTCACCTGACACTGCCACTGTCTGAATTCGGTGTTGAAATTTTCTATTTTTATATCCTTTGTCACCCTGCTACCTTAATGATCCATTAACATTGTTATCACTTTTATCACATTGCTATCTTTCATGAATCAACTACAAAAACTCAAACTCTAAGTTCCCCATTTCTGGCTAAAGCATGCTGCTCTTTGATTTTCTGAACTTTCATTTTCCTTTCCATAGTGTCTTCTATCCCACTTCCCCGGTCTTACGCTTATTAGCCCTTAGCCTCCTTTCTTTTCACCTGACTGTTTACATGCCTGAAGCTTTGCTCAACAATGTTTTCTACCTCCAGAGCTCTCCGAGACCTTCTCTCATATCCATCGTGTCATTATTCAGTCCCAAACAGACTATACCGTTGATTTTCTCTGTGGTCTCCTTCATGAGCTACTTAGCACCAGGATGATTAGATTCACTACAGCAGTACCTCTTCAGTAGTGATCATCACTCCAGCAGCAGGCACATCACCTAAGAACTTGTTACAAATGTAAATTTTTGAGCGTCACTACAGAACTAATGAATGAGAAACTGAGTATAAGACCTGGCAATTCCGAGCTAGATGGCCGCTTGTTTGCCTACAAGCCTTTAAGACCCCAGACTTATCTTTTGATAGCCAGGCACCATCGGCTTTCTTCACCACATTTTCTTGTGCACACATCTGTCTTCAGCGATCATGTCGGGAAGGTAGATATCATGAAATGACCGTTGAGCTGAGCAAGGTGCTCTTGTATTAGGGGAGTGCGCATGAGGAGGCCCAATGTCCACCTGCCACCTTACTACCAAACCTATAATTATTTGCACCTAGGTCTGTTCCCCCCTTGATCTTAAATATATTTACATATGTACATGTCTGTATTTAGGCTTGTATGTATGCCCTTTGCCTCCTACTTCTTTCCTCTATTTCTTTACGCTTTCCTCCAGTCCCAATACCATGTTCAGCCTTCATTCTGGTTTTGGTAGTTCCTCGCGGTTGCCTTGCCCTTGGTCACTCCCTACCAGTCCTCCCATCCCTTCCCTACCATTGGTTTTGAACCAATTGTTGTTCCCTTGTCCCTAGGTTGGCCAACCCTCCTCCCTTCCCCTACCTCCCACACTCCCATGTCCCTCCGGGGCCATCAGTCCCTTTATTTTCTTCTCATACATATTTTTTTTGTCCAACCTCTCTTATCTAGGTGGGTGTGCAGACATAACAATGTGTGAATAAAATTGGGATTGGCTGGCAATTTGTGTTCAACATATCCTCCAGGTGCTTTGGTTACAGGTCAATGTTTGGAAATGTTTGCACAACAAATTCCTGCTTCCTGACCTCATTTGAAACTTCCTGATGATCTTTTGATTCCCCCTTCAATTGAATGCTTATTTGACAAACTTTTAAAACTAAGATTCATATTCTCTAGTGTCAACCAATCAGATCTGAGTTGGGAACAGGCATCTGAATTTCTAATGTGCAGTTCTGTGCACTTTAGACAGGAAGGCATATGGGCTGCACTTGGAAAATATTTTTGTAAATCCTCATGGTCGTTTTCTAATGTTCCCAATCACTACCCATCTATTTTCCACTGAAAAGGGCATGGCCCTCTTTTACTGAACTCATGGATGAAAATTTAATCCCAACCTTCTTGTCTTCTCTGATAACTCACTCAATCACTTACCATTAATCTTTCTTCTCATGCTGAATTCTCCTTTATGGTTGCAAGTATTTACTTGAACTCATATTGTTTCATTTTCTTCACTCACAAAGTGCTTGAAAGAGCAATTAAAATATTCAAAAAAGTGTACTCCATATATCTCCTCACAGTTATTCAATCCTACCATATTTCACTGAAATTATTCTTTAGACATTAACCAGGTCAATCGTCAAGCTCTGGTGGCATAGTGGGTTGTGGTATTCCATCAGCTGCCCTATGGGAGAAAGGTGGGTGTGTTAGTCTGGGTGGACCAGAGAAACAAATTTATAGACACTCGTGTATAAGAAAGAGCTTTATATAAAAGAGTTATTGTATATCAAGAAAACATCCCAGCCTAGTCCAGATCAAGTCCGTAGGTCTGATATTAGCCTATATGTCCAATATTACTCTATAAATTCCTCTTCAGACTCATGCAATACATGCAATGACGCTGAGTGCATGAAGATCACAGGTCAGTGGGTGGAAAATCTTGCGGATCCAGTGGCAGTGGAAGCATCTTAGCACCGGCATGCATTTCCAAGTGGTTCCTCTAGCTCCAAGGCTCTGGTTGCAATCAGCATAGCTCCATGTGGCTTGTCAACAAGAATGTCTTGCAGGGATTGAATGTATCTGGCCTCCAATGAGCTATTTATCTGCTTCTTGTCTTCCAATGAAGTCATC
>NW_022111346.1:61099-62302 GCF_000313985.2 Echinops telfairi | reverse complement strand
TCCCAATAATCATTTCTATCAATCATTATATCAACAATAATAAGCAGAAGAAATCAGTATAAACAAAGTATTATCAGATCCTAAACTCAATTCTTAAAGCACTCAAGTACAATCCTTATCTAAACTTATCTTAATCCTTATGTAAACTATTCATTGATACAAAATATTGCCTTAGGCCTCTGGAATCATTGTTTCAAGCCAGGGCTGGGCCTTCTGTCAGCCTTTTTAACTTAGCAGCTCTGAGAAATTCAAGGGATGATTTCACCCTCTGAGCACAAAATATACATTAATTACAATCATTTTTGCTATTTCAAACAGGAATAACCAAAGACAACAACCAAACAAAATAATCAAAAGTTTAACTTTCCATATTTTTTCCAGAAAACAAGTAACTGCATGGACATATCTCACCTCTGGCTAACCACAGAAGAAAAACTCCCATGAGGCAGAGGTCAAAAAAGAATCCACCCTCCCTAGCTGCTTTTATGATCTTCTCCTTTTCCTCATATTGGATAATTTTACTATTATGTGTCTTTCTTGGTGACTTCAGAGGATGTACATTGGTACAAATAGGAATTTCAAACACAGGGAATCCAGGACAGATGATCGACCCCTTCAGGACCGGTAATGAGAGTGGTGATACCAGGAAGGTGGAGGGAAGGTGGGTTAGAAATGGAGAACAATTACAGGGATCTACATATAACCTCCTCCCTAGGAGATGGACAACAGGAAAGTGGGTGAAGGGAGACGTCATACCGTGTGAGATATGACAAAATAATAATAATTTATAAATTATCAAGGGTTCATGAGGGAGGGGGAAATGGGGAGGGAGGGGAAAGTGAGGAGCTGATATCAAGAGCTCAAGTAGAGAGCAAATGTTTTGAGAATGATGATGGCAACAAATGTACAAATGTGCTTGAGACAATGGATGGATGGATGGATTGTGATAGAGTTGTATGAGCTCCCAATAAAATGATTTCAAAAAAAAGAATTCACCCTCCATCTTTATGATTTGTTTCTCTAGTACCCCATTCCCAAGGTATCATAATGTGGGAGTCCAGTTGACCAGAGAAACAAATTCATAAGCACTTATATGTGTGTAAGATAGAACCTTCTATCAAAGAGTAATTGTATATTTGCAAAACATTCCAGCCTAGTCCAGATCAAGTCTATAAGTCTGATATTAGCCCACAGGTCTAATAC
>NW_022111346.1:58375-60029 GCF_000313985.2 Echinops telfairi | reverse complement strand
TTTTGTATATATAATGACATTTCCATCATTAATACTAACTCTTAAATTCTATATTGTCTCATATTAACATGACTGCTCCAACCCTCATGTAATTACTGCTTAAATGGTATACCTTTCTCAATCCTTTTACTTTCAACCCATTTTTATCTTTGCATCTACATTGTGTTTCCCATTGGTACTCTTTATTTGGTCTGACATCATTCTCATGCTTTATTTCCCTTCATTTGATGTGTTTTCATTTAGTTCTCTGAACTGATTTCAAGTCACTTATTTATTAACATCTTTGTCTAATATATCCAGTATCTCCTCTTTCTGAAGGACAATTTTTATTGACAGATTATTTTCCTATGTATGTGTATTTCTCAAATTTCCTTCTTGTAAACTGTACACTTAAGATTATTCTAATTCTGAATATCAGATTCTGCGCGCTCCCCAGGGTTTCCTGTTGCTATTGCTTTTATAGTTTGTTGGGTTAGTGACATTTTTTAACTAATTCTTCAAAATCTTTATTTTTTGTCATTTATAACCACAGAAGACTATGTTGAATTAGTTTAGAACAGTTAATGATTAGCCAGAGATTTCCTTAAATGTATGGAACTAATCAAACTTTTAGACTTTACCAAGGGTCTCTCTTTATGAGTTTGCCTCCAATAAACATCCAAGTCTTTTACGACTTTCTAGCAACCCTCACTTCCTACTTGCATTCAAAGTCTCAAAGTTAGCCAGAAGTGAACATTTTATCTTTTCAGATCTTCCCTAAGTATAAGCACAACGTTGGGCAAAAAAAAACAACAAAAAACAGCTCTATGCATGTGCCATGACCTTCTAGATTCTCAGGAATATACGGGAGCTTTTAAAATTTCCCAATGGTCTTTTCATTTCCCAGATTTTATCTTTAAATTTTGGCCAGGTTCTTCTTTGTAATTGCTATTCCTACCACGACAGCTGCAATGTTAAACATTTGCTTCTGATTGTTTTCAGAGATTCCTATAGAGGAATGACTGTCCGTATTGAGTAAGGTCTGAGTTGAGTAAAATAAAGATATGTCCTGATACTGAGTGCTTCCAGACAGAACAACTATTGATACTTCTCTGAGTATTGTGGTTTGGGGAACTCTTATCCCATCTGTCCCCTCCAGTGTCTGCCAGGTTTTTGGTTTTCACCATGATTATGGGGTTGTTGCCAAGCATACAGGAAAGCTAAAATACAAAAGATCGTGTTGTCAGGCCTTTAGCTAATTTCTATAATAATTCTACAATAATTCAAAACCATCAAATTATTTTAAAATAATATTTTAAATTATTACTTAAATTTGAAAATAATTTGAAAATTATTTTGACAATTTTTGCCAGAGTCTTGTTGCTTTTATGGAGTTCCTTCTTACATCACCCTGTTAATCTAATATTGATTCTCATTTAACTTGTCATCAACCTGAATTCTGTATGTGTGTGTGTAAACAATGTTTTCAAATACAACTAATAGTATTTTCCCATAAGTCCACTCTTCCCATGCTAAAAACATACCTTCAATTCCAAAGAATAAAATTAAGCTAGAAATGTAGGAAGAGTAACCAGAACAATAATAAAATATAATTTTAATTTATTTTACATTGATCTAATACCACTAGACAGATGTGAAAGAATAAAAAGATTAT
>NW_022111346.1:55478-58275 GCF_000313985.2 Echinops telfairi | reverse complement strand
AAATCGAAACAAAAGCCTGTTTATTGTGAATTAAGTGAAGATTTACAGAGCAGAATAATTTTTAATTCAACATTGAACAATGTATACACATTTTGTTTCATCCCATTGATTGCAATCTTCACATTGTAAAACCACTTATCCCACTTCCTCCCTGTGTTTTCTGTTTCCATTCCTCCTTTCCTAACCCTTAAGAATTTTGTAAATTCTGCCCTTTTGATTTCAAATGACTGGTGATTATAAGAAGCCAGTACCTGACTATAGTTATTATTCCTCTTTAATAGCTGTCTAGCGTTCACTTGAACATGGAGCAATGGAGGTGAGTTCACTTCCAGACTGAAAGAGTTACTAAGGGCCATAGACTCAGGGACACTGCCAGTCTCTGTAGACCAGCAAGCTTGGTTTTCTTTTTATGATTTTGAGTCTTGATCAACATTTTTCTCCCATTCTTTCTAGGACTTTTTAATATGATATGTCTCAAAGTAGTTGGTAGTAGTACCAAGGCACCATCTAGTTCTGGTCTCAGGATCATGGAGACTGATGTTCTTGAGGTCTATTATGCCATTAGATTAATTTTTCTGTGTCTTTAATTTTAATCACTCTTCTTTCCTCTGGGTAAGGAAATACCAATAGTTGTTCATTAAATGGATGGTCACATTTTTTAAGACTCGACTTGTTATTCACCAAAATAGGATATGGAACATTGCCTTCATGATCTATGTTCTTCCAATTGATCTTGGTGTCTCCTGAGAAGAATTAGGCATCAAGATTGGAGGAAGGCTTATCAACAATTTGTGATATGCAGGTGGCGAACCCTTGCTTGCTAAAAGTTAGGAGAATTTTAAGCAATTGCTGATAAAGACCAAAGATTGCAACTTCAATACGAATTACAACTCAATATAACTCACCCGATGTGAAGACCAAAATCCTCACAACTGGACCAATAGTTAATACCATGATGAATGGAGAATAGATTGAATAGTAAAGGATTTCATCTTGCTTGGATCCATAATAAATGCCCATGGAAGCACCTAGTGCATTGGGTAAATCTGCTGAACAAACTTTCTAGAAAGAGCAAGGATGTTATTTTGAAGACAAAGGTGTACCTGCCCAAGCCATGGTATTTTCAATTTTCTCATATGTATATGAAAATTAGCTATTGAAGAAGGAAGAATGAAGAAACATAGATGCATTGGAACTATGGTGTTGGTGAAATATATTGAAAGTACTATGGACTGCTGAAAGAATAAACAAAACTGTCTTGGAAGGAGTAGAGCCAGAATACTTCTTAGATTCAAGAATGGCGAAACTTTATCATGAAGAGAGGGTGTCAAGATGGCCTCCAGGTAGAGTCACCCACTCAGCACTCCTGTTGTTCGACCAGAAAATTAAGAGGTAAGGAGGCCAATGTATGGGAGACTGGGTGCGAAAAGTAGATTCAGTGTACTAGGATCTGGTTCCAACCTGCCCCTGTGATTGTCACCCATGAACCAATTCAAGAATTTGCTGGAATGCTCTAAGTTCACTGTGTCTGCCCACAGGCTCCACTAATCCCTTTCCAGGTCCAGCTGGCCAGTGTCTGTCACCAATTCCTGTGCCCAAGATCCAAGACCCTCAGCGAGCAATAGTTTCCTCGGGCTGCTGTCTAAAATTGGTCTTAATCCCGAGCTTTCAGGGAACCTCCAGGAACTTGCCACAAGACCACACTCTGCTATCTGCCCTGTTCCTGCTGCCTAAGGCATTGCAGCCCCCTCCCCAGTCAGGAACAAAGTAACTACAACAGATCACCCCCTTTCCCCCTTCCCCCCTTTCCCCAGATCCACACCTGCCAGCATGGGTAACAATAATTAGACACTAATCTGCAGCAATTGTAGAACCATTGGGATATTTACCTGTGACAGAACACAAGCCCCAGAACACAATCTACAGTGCAGTGCAGGACAGAGCTGGGAGTGAAAAAGGAGCACAGCTGGAGGAGAATTAAGATATAGCTGGGCTCAAATCCACTCCACTAATCTGCTCCCCTACCCTGCGGGACAATGCAGCACAGCCCCAATACCAGGGAACCCCACAAGCACATTATTCAAATGAAAAAAAAATTGAAATGTGTTCAATTCCAGGCTGCATTCCCATGTGTAACTTTGAATGTATGTGGTCAGAACTCTGTCCATTAGCATAGCATTAACAGAACAAGGCAACCAGCACTCTAATCTACAGTGCACAGCCTAGGATTTTAACATTACAAAACAGACCAAGTCAATAGGTTCTGATAGCCACAGGCAAGCCAAACCTGGTTCTACCAGTTTGGGGGTCCACAGACACTCATTAAAAGGCTGAAAATTGTGGTTCATCTAGACCAAACCCATGCCTGCACTGCAGGCCTACCCCAACCTGGCCCATCAGCATAACTACAGTTGCCTACCTCAGCCCAGCTTCCAAGGTCCCCCACCATCACTGGCCACTAAGTCACAGTGGCACCCTGCCTACAGAGCAGTCCAACTCACCACCAGAGTAGGCCACAAGTAGTCCTAGAACACACTCTTACCAGTCACAGAGAGAAAGAGCTCAGGGCCTCTTGGTCTCCCAGGAACATGTGGCCCGGTTATTCCAAAATGACACAGAGACAACAACATACCTCAACACCCTCAAGAAGAAAATAAGAAAAAATAAACACAAGAACGGGAAAGTCATAAACCTAATGATGCTCTTAGAAGAATTCAACGCTGATCTGATACACAAAAGGACTCTTCAGAATGCTGCTTGGAGTAATACAGGATATGAGCAAAGCAACGTAGAAAAA
>NW_022111346.1:52074-53766 GCF_000313985.2 Echinops telfairi | reverse complement strand
AAAAGGAAGAGAGACTTATGACTTATATGCTATCCCCAAACCTCCAGCAACTAGAATAGTAAACAGAACAACCCTTCCAATAGCAAAATAAAAGACATAATAAAAATCGGGCAGAGTTAAAAGAGTGGGAAGACATGAGAATAATGCAAAAAAAATCAATGCATCAAAAACTGGTTCTTTGAAAAGATCAAAGCCAAGCTGCAAAGGTTAGGAGAGGCAGACAGACTTGAATTATGTAGGCTTTTTAGATATTTTTGCTGGATTTTTTTCTCTTTTTATTCAATCTTTTGTTTTCTTTTTGTTTTGTCTCCATTAGTGTTGGTTTGCCTACCTATATAAGATAGGCATGGGAATAAATAAAGCCTGAGGAGAAATCAATGGGACCAACAGTTCTGGAGGGACTTTGGGAGAGGAGGAGGCAGGGAAAGGCATCCATGAGCAAATAACACCATGGACAGGAGAACAAGTAGGGAATTAAAATCAACAATGAGGAGGCTATAGAGTCCTGGGGGGTGTTGGAGCAACAGCAATCTAGCTGAAAGTAATTACTAAGAGGCAGAAGAAGGGTAAGCATGATAGTGGGACAGGAGGAAGGTAAAAGGAAGCAGAGGAAAGATCTAGGTAGCAAAGCTATGGATATAAGGATAAATATAGGTGTTTACATATGTAAATATATTATTTCATAAAAATAAAGGTGTTGGCTTAGGGACATATATTTCTATAACAATACATTGAGGTAGCATATGGACTTTGGGCCTCTGTTCAAGCCCTCCTTCAATGCAAGAACACTTTATTTTAAAAACCTGGCATTTTGTGATGCTCACTCTCACAACAGGATCGCTGAACACAAAATGGGTGCAAAAGCCAATGTGGTGAAGAAAGTTGATGGTGCCTGGCTATCAAAAGATATAGTGTCTGGAGTTTTAAGGGCTTAAAGTTAAACAAGTGGCCATCTAGCAGAGAAGCAACAAGCCCACATGGAAGAAGCACATCAGCCTGTGAGATCAGGAGGTATTCATGGGATCAGGTAGCAGGCATCAAAGACCCAAAACAAACAAACAAAAACCATATTGTTGAGATTGAGGGTTTTCGAAGCAGAGACCCAAGTCCCATCTGTAGACTATAGGACATCCCTTCACAGAAGGGTTACAAGGAAGGGATGAGTCAACTAGGGTGCAGTATAGCACCGATGAAATATTCTGCTGGTTCCTTGAGGCTCCCTCACCCCCACCCCCACCACTAGCATGACCCCAGTCCTGCCTTTCAGTTCTGGCTAGGCCAGAGCATATACAGATAAGAGCTCTGATGACACACAGAATCCAGGTCAGATAAACACCTCAAAACATAAATGGGAGGAACAATACCAGGAGGGTAGGAGGAAGGTGGAGAAAGGAGGGAAGGAAGGGGAAACCAATTGCAATGATTGACACATAACCACCACCACTACCTCTCTCCCCAAGGAGGGATGGACAACAGAAATGTGGGTGAAGGGAGGCAGTGGTCGGTGTAAGATAAGAAAATAATAATAATTTGTAATTTATCAATGGGTCACAAGGGTGGGGGGAGAGAGAAAAAAGAGGATCTCAAGGGCTCAAATAGAAAGTAAATGTTTAGAAAATGATGATGGCAACATATGTACAAATATGCTTGATACAATTGATGTATGGAATGTTATAAGAATTGTAAGAGCCG
>NW_022111346.1:48972-51353 GCF_000313985.2 Echinops telfairi | reverse complement strand
TTTTTGCTTATTTTTGAATATGATATAAATGGCATCATGTCATGTTTACTCTTGCCTCCAGATCCTTTTACTCCACATTTATCTTATTCTTTTCCACTGTTGTGTAGTATCCCATTGTTGGAATGGAACACAATTTATTAATCCAATGTACCACCAAACACCATTTGGTTAGGTTTAGTGTTAGACTATTTTAAATACTGTTCTATAAACATTTAACAATTAACTTTTATGGACATAGCACATATTTTTGTTGTAAGTACAATTTTAATATATAATAATTTCAGTTGATACTAACACGTTTTTCAAAGTGTTTATACTAATTTTTATTCTTATCAGTAATATATGAAAATCCAGTTGCAATACATCATGCACATTTTAAAAATTTCTTATGCAGGATCAGAGATCCTTTTTATTTATTTGGATTTTATTCAAAGTAAGGTTTTAAAAAGTATCATTAAAACTGACTCTAAATTGATTTTAGTTGGTACTGGGGTGGGAGAAGGGTTCTCCCAAATATATATATATTTTTCCCAACTGTGAAACACTGATTTCATTTTAAATGGAAATGAAAATATAGATTCTATAATAATTTCCCCCATTCTACAGGTTTGTCACAAAGAATAAAATCTCTACTGGGGACTCTAAAAATACTCAGTCCATTCAAAGAAAATATACACACTTAAGAAGATAATTTAGTATGAAAGAAATGAAACAGCAGACAAATTGCATGTATGTGACACCCAAGTATAACGTTTTACCTGGAAAGTGAAAAATCTTGCTCTGGAATGAATTAGAATTCTTCCATGCAGCTATGTTGTTGTTAGTTAGTTGCCACGGATTTGGTTTCAATGCACAGCAATCCCATTTATAACAGTATGAAACAATGTTTGGTTCTTTTATATCTTCAGGATCATTGACTTGCCCAAGCCCATTGTTGAGGCCACTGTGTATTTTGAGTGCCATCTAACCTAGAGTCTCATCTCCCAGCACTATATAGGGCAATATTTTGTTTGGATCTATAAGGTTTTCTTTCTTTCTTTCTTTTTTTTTTTTGATCTATAAGGTTTTCATTGATTAGTTTCAGAAGGAAAGCTATAGGTTTTGTTGTTTTTTCTACTCAGTCTTAGTCTCGAGGCTCTTTTGAAATCTGCCAACCATGGGTTACCTTGCCGGTCTTTGAAAATACTAGAGGCATAATTTCCAGCATCATAACAACATGCAAGTCACCACAGTGCAATAAATTGACAGGTAGTGGGGTGCCTGTTATTCATGTCTCATAGTGTACCCACTCAGAGTCAGTAGAAAATATGCAGGTTTCATATTGTACAGCTTCTCTATTGATTATCAAGTCTCATGGAATTAGTTGGAGAAGAAAACCAAGCACAGGTTCTCTCATACTGGGATCTTCATTCATAGTCAGGTGATTTTTCATTATATTACATAATACAAAACTCTACATTTAATCTAGGCTTTTATGCCATTTTTCCTGTCAATCTCCTGGAAGTCTACCTCCACCTGTTAAGATATGCTAGCCTTAATAAATCTTAGATATCACTGATGAAAATGAAAGCCTGCAGTCTTCAGTATGAGTTGTAACTCAATATAAAGAGAAAAATATCCTCGTAAATGGACAGACATAAAACATCATAATAAACAGAGAAAAGACTGAAGCTGTCAAATATTTTACTTTGTTGGGATCAAGAATTAATGCTGATGGAAGGTACAGTCAAGAAATCAAATGATTTTTGGCATTGGACAAATCTACTGCACAAGACATATCAAAGTGTTGAAAAGCAATATGTAATTTTAAGGACGAAGATGCAAGTGTTGGTCTGGGTTCTGTAGAGGCACAAAACCAGTGATGCTTATGTATATAACGATAGAAATATATATCCAGAAAGTGACTCACACAATTTTAGAAGTGGTAAGTCCAGTTCAGTTCAAGTCTGTGGGCCAGATGCTAAGTTGGAGACTTCTGCCTCACATAGCAGTCAGGGCTGAGGAATCAGGAAGCAGGAAGAACTAGGGCACAGGAAAACCACACCTAGTAGATGTAGAGCGGCAAATGGATCCAAGGTTGGCAGGTCAGATGTTAGGCTCTGTTTGCTCTCAGAGTCAGCAGGAAATATGATGGGCCATTGGCTCAAGTCTAAAGAACTAGAGGTTCCAGACAGGTAAGAAGCAAAGAAACTGTCCACAGCATTTACTTATATAGGAGTAGGCCACACCTCAAAAGAAGCGTCTCTTTTCTCCTGAGTTATACTCCTTTAATTTTCTTACAACTGCTCTGCCATGTATAGCAGATCCCATCATAGAGTTAAATGTTAGGTCACATCATGGGGGATTATCAGTGCCTAACTGCCAAACCATTAAGAATCCTT
>NW_022111346.1:46932-47971 GCF_000313985.2 Echinops telfairi | reverse complement strand
GCATTAAAATAGCCCAAGGAAAGTTTGTGGTTTCACATAATTTAAAGGTAAAACTACTTAACCAATTAAACACCATTTCATGTTTCATGAATAAACTTTGTAAAACAATCTACATTAGAAAATATTTCTTGGACCTTTGTCTTGTTTCCTTAGTGTATTTATTCTCTAACTGGTTAAGTGATTACATTTCAATTTATAAATTACATCTTGAGGTATAGTACGATCAGGCACATGCACCATTAGAATGGTATGGAATTGTATTATTTGTCTTCTTTCACTCAATCACTTAAAATTTGTTCACTTGTCAAGTGCCATTCAGTTGTGTCCTTTGTAAATGTAATCGTATTGGCTCTATTAGCTTACTGGAGAAAGTCTTTGATGAGACTTTTCTTTTTCCTCATGATTTTAGTTTCTAAAGGAAAGTTATAAATTCCTAATACCTATCAGAGGCAAATACGATCTAGTGTTACAGTACAAAAGATGATTTACGTATTATATAATCTTTAATACCTGTAGGTGCTGATTTCTGCCTTTGGAAATAGAAACATCTTCAAACGACATAGATGATTTTGCCTTCAAAATGTCCAGTTTGTTTATGTCCCGTAGAGATCCATGACCAGTTTATCCCATTAACAGCACTTCGTATTCATCAGTTCAAGCTGCATATTATTATCAGGAAATCAATTACAGTGCCCTAAACATATTTTTACAACATTCTCTGAGAGGAAAATATGTTCAGATTGCAGAAAAAACATCAGACATCCATGAATTCTTAAGTATATAGCAAATTACAAAAATAGTGCGAAAAGATCATTAAAAATAATAAACCAGGAAAGGAACAGTTGATAGTGCTAAATTTTGGTTAAGTTCTGGCTGATATGGTCTCCACCTGCTCCTCCATTCCTGCCACTATTGAAAAGCTATTAGGGAACCTTGTGTAGCAGTGAAGCTTCCTATCTGCTGTCTACTTTGGGTACAGGCACACCTATGTTAGAGGACATGTAGAAGGGACAGTGATTTTAGTACTTTGAAGTTTATA
>NW_022111346.1:43002-44092 GCF_000313985.2 Echinops telfairi | reverse complement strand
ACACAAATCTGAAACAAACCATGTCATTCTTTGGAACTTTGTTTCTTTGCATCATATGTTTGTCTACTGAAGTAATTTTCCTTCCTGGACTCCTTGACATCAGCTCTCAGCTTCCTGTTCCACCCCACACACTGCTATATGGCCCCGCCCCCAATAATCCCGTATTTTACTTGTTGTCCATATAGGTTCATCAATCCTGGGTTTCATATATATACTGAAACCAGAGAAGCATAGAACCTGCATTCAAGAGGGTGACCCCTCAATGACATAACACATCTGAGGTGACTCCAATATGAACATACAAGAAATTAGGTATCAGTTCTGCTGTACTGGCGAACCGGCTGAATCCCACCACTGGCTGCCACAACAAACTTTAGGTGATCATGAGTAGACGTGGTACATCTAATTCAGATCTGATGTTCATAAATGGAAAAGGGAGAAAAAAGTGAATAGGGTAGGAAGAGTCTTAGAATGCAATGTAGCTAGACTGATGGGAAGCCCAAGAACAATTATTGGCCATGAAGAGACTCCTGCATCAGGCTCTATCATTGTCTAAGAGTATTCTGTGTAAGAAATGTCATCTGCATGGATATACAACTAGATCCAGATATGTAGAAGCTAAAGGCCATAAACTGCAGTCCTCAGAACAAATAACCTCTTCAATGGAGGTCTAAGCAGCATATCATCAAGGCTGACACATTACTAGCAGTCTACCGATTGGCCACAATACAAGTAGAAGACAATTGTGCATAATGAGACTGAGGTTAGTAGCCCCCCCATGCTACTTCCTCTCGATCAGAGTTTTACAACCTTCGTACTTTTGATATTTTAGGCAGGAGAGTTTTTTATTGTGAGAGGATCTCCTGTGCATTGCAGGATTTTTAGCAACATATTTAGTCTCTAGGCCTAGATTCCAGCATGACTTCTCTATTTGGAGTTGCAACAACCAAAAGTCACCAGACACACAAAATGTCCCCCAGGGGGGAGAAGGGTGAATACTTGACTTGATAATCATTGGTCTATGGCAGCCATCAGCACAGAGTCATCTCAAGAGAAATGCAGAATCAGTGTTACTTTAGTTAGTCTTACT
>NW_022111346.1:40449-41843 GCF_000313985.2 Echinops telfairi | reverse complement strand
GATAAATAGCTCTCTGGAGGTGGGACACATGCTCACTCCCTGTGAGACATTCCTGTGGACAAGACACATGGAGCTACTCTAGAGCCCTAGAGCTGAAGGAACCACATGGAGACCCCTGCCAGCTCTGAGATACGTCTACTTCCACTGGATCCATAAGAATTTCTACCCACTGGCCTGTGATCTCCCTGCCTTCAGCATCATCGCATGTGTTGCACGAGTCTGAAGAGGAACTTATAGATTGGTATCAGACACATGGGCTAATATCATATTTATGGACTTGATCTGGACTGGGCTGTGATGTTTTCTCAATATCCAATTGCTCTTGTATATAAAGCTCTTTCTTATACACATATGGATTTCTTTCTCTAGCCAACCCAGACTAACACAAATAGTTATCTGTTACAGGTGGCAGTCTAGCTGCTGATGAAGTGAGCCTGATTCATTTCATAAAGAGACAGCATTAAGAACAAGGGTCTCAAATTCTGTTCTAGGAAAGATGGAGTATGCTTTATTTTTCCTGTTCCTCCCATAAAGTACAACTAAAATCCCTAGATAATATATTTTTTAATTGCAAAACTTTGAAAGATAGAAAAATCCAGGCTAGCAACGTAGAGTCAACATATGCGGCCAAAAAAATCCCCCAACAAATTCTGATCTCTCTATCCAAAGGACCAGGGAAGGGGCTTTATGTGAAGATAAAATGCAATTAGAAAGTAACTGCTCTATTTCTGATAAATGTCACAGAACAGTACTATGTATGACCTTACCCCCACCTCCAGCTGCAAAGAAAAGAAAAAAGACTAAGAAAATCAACAAATCCCAACACTCTGCCTCTCTCTCCCATCTATTGAGAACTCAGAGACTTCCAGCTGTGGACAGAGGTTTGGAGGAACATATGGAACACCTATGCCAGGCAGCTGGGGCCAAACCCATACCCTCCCAAACACCATGTATCCTGCCCATCCACCACCTGCAAACCTTGACAGCCCTCCAGGCCCCTTTCCCACTCCCCCAGGAGTGGCCCAGGGGAACCCAGCTGTTGCCCCTCGACCTGTACCACAACCAGGGTACCAGGATGTCAACACCCAGGGCCCTACCCACCTCCTAGCCCCTACCCTCCTCCATCCCCACCACCTGCTCTTGGTATGCCTCCTATGGATCCCTTGGATCCTGGTATGGTAGGACCAGAAGTGGTGACAGACAAGAAGGTACTGAAGAAAATGAAGAAAGTCCATAAAAAGATGCAGGAAAACAGAAGCCAGGCAAGCATTCCTCCTCCACTCTTCTAGCAGTGACTCTGACTGAATACAGGGCCTGAACCCTTCCCTCAAGTCTCAGCAGTTCTATTCTCCCATCTAGCTTCATCAGCCATGTTGTATTGAAGGAAATTAGCC
>NW_022111346.1:38481-39588 GCF_000313985.2 Echinops telfairi | reverse complement strand
AATGGCAACAGAGTTATTATCAGAGACCATGGAAGTCATAGGGAAATATATGACATAGTATGTTTTAATTACTGAAAGAAAAAGACTGTGCGTCCATAGCCAGTGAAAATATCCTTCAGGAATAAAGACAAAACTAGACATTTGAGATGAAAGAAAATGAAGAGAGTTTGCTATCTGTAGACATACCCTAAAAGAATGTCTAAAACGCTCCTCTAAACCAAAAGAAATTATAGAACAAGAAAATTTAGATCATTAGGGAGGAAGGAAGAGCACGGTAAGCAACAACATTGGTATGCCCAACAGGCTTTCCTTCTTCTGTTGAGTTTTCTTTAATATGTTTCATAATTGAAATAAAAATTGTACCAATGGCAGATGTAAGCCTCAGTGTATGTAGAGGGAGATTTCAGACAATTATAAAAGAAGAGGATAAAGGATATGCAAGGTTTCTGCACTTCATTCTGGACAAACAAATCTTGTCTTGGAAGAAGTACTGCCAGAGTGCTCCTTAGAGGCAAGGATGGTGAGACTTTGTCTTACTGACTTTGGATATATTGTCAGAATAGACCACTCCCCGGAGAAGGACAGTGTGCTCGGGAAAGAGGAAGGGTAGTTAAAAAGGTGAAGGCCTTCAAGGAGATGGGTTGACACAGTGGTTACAACAATGAACACAGGCATAGGAATAATTGCGAGTATGGCATGGGGCGTGCAGTGTTTCATTCTGTTGTGCATAGAGTCACTTTGGGTTGGAAATGACCTGATGGCACCTAACAACAACAACAACAACAACACTTTTTTAAAACTAATATTACGTTGATATCAGTAGACTCTAGTAAATTATATATTTATAATATAATACCTAGAGCAACCACTAAAAATATACAAAAGTTACAGTTAATAACACTATAGATAAATCAAAATGGAAATCTATAACATTCAAGTAACACACAGGAAAGCAGATAAATGAAAGAAGACAAAGAAAAACAAGGAAGAGAAACTAAGAACAAACAAAAAGGATATAGTGACAGACTTTAGTCCCAAAATATCAATAATTATTGGTCTAGGTATTAGCAGATTGGGTAAGAATTCTAGACCAAATAACTTGTTGTC
>NW_022111346.1:15798-23231 GCF_000313985.2 Echinops telfairi | reverse complement strand
GACTGAAAGAAGTAGACTTTGACGGTTAAAGGAAGGTCAGGGGGAGGGCGATAAGCAAACATGGGGGAAGATAAGAGGAAAAAGGAGATAAAAGTATACAGGCCAAGATGTACAATGCTGAGAAACAATAACATCACAAGTTGATGTTTTTGTTTAATAAAGATTTCTTGACATGCAGTCATATGTTTCTGACATATCATGAAACTATACCCATATAGTGTACCATTGTCATTTTTCTGGGTTTGATAATTGTACTGTTACATTAGATGCAACAATTGGAAGAGGTTATTTGAGAGAGAATATATGGAATTCTTTGTATCATTCTTGTACCTTCCTAAAATTCTATAAATATTTTAAAATAAAGAACTTAAAAACAGCAATGGACCCAATAGCTGCCATTCGGTAGCAGGAAAGGGGCTCATGTTGGAGGTGAGAATAGGACTTTTAGTGCCAAAACTCAGTGCCAGAGAGAATTGAAGAGGGACTATATGTGGACTGACTACCTGAAGTCTGGGAAGGAACCTAACACTGAGTTGGGAAGAAATTGTATTTCTGTAAGTGCCAGAAGACAGACAAACCCTACACCAGGCTATGAAGCCCTCAAGAATTATGATCCTGATGCAGTGAATGGTCGCTCCAAACAACCGTTTGTGTGGACTAAACAAATGAATAAATTAGAATGCCAGGTTCTAAGGAATGACTTACTGCCTGCAGTCAGAAAGAAGATCTGGAAATAGATTTTAGGAAAAATTGAGGTTACAGCTAATCTAAAAGGGTCTACTAGGTTAAACTTCGAGGTAGCCATGTGCAAGGTTTCTAGCATTTCAAATGACATAGTGAGAGAGAGCGAGGAGGAGAAAGAAAAGTTTTAAATCCTAAGTTAATATTGTCAAAGCTGCTGATCTCTGGACAGACTTCTGGTTTCTGGATCTGGAATCTCTGTGATTAAGCATGTGTTATACTTTTGTAAGTTCTCCATTTCCCTTAGATTCTTAGTAAAATTTTTAGAAACACAAATTTATCAAAAATATTATAAGGTGAGGTGACCTGCCTATGTCCAGCAGAGTTCAGGAGAGAATTAAAGAGGCCCTATCATAGTAAAAAGGAGTTTTATAAGCTACACATCAGGAAAAACTGGGGATATGATGCAATTAACGAGCTGGCCCTTCTTAGACAGAGATGCCAGAGAAAACCATGGTCTCTCTTTCAATCCCAAGGGACCTGGTCATTTCCAAGGGCCTTAGATGGAGATATGTATTAGTTGAAACTGTTGTTCTTGGGCAGCTTACAGTACACAATACAATAAAATACATGCAGCACTGCCATCCTCCTCCAGCAGGGTTCAGCATGAAATTCAGAGAGAATTGTAGAGAGTAAGAGTGTCTCATAAAATAGTCAACAACCTATAAAATGACTTCAAGAGAAGTAACAAATAGGTTTGATTTAAAAGCCACAAAGCTACAGTGGCCACTTGGATTTTAGAACTAATGAAAAGTGCATTAAGAATCCATCTTAAAATATTTTTGAAGTGAGGATTAAATCTACATAAATTCAGTTAATGCTTTTGTAACAGTCATGTGAAATTTAGAAGATCAGTTATATTTATTGAATGCCTACTAAGGCAAAGTTTTTTATGACTCAAGGATTATAGGAAGATGTAATTTTGCCTGAGTTTAAATGAATGTGTATAATGTTTTCACACGAAAACAATGTTTCATGATTCTGTCATTTCCATGCTTACTTATTGCCTAACCTTAGAAGTTGGCTGAAGGGAAAAAATTCAAATGAGATTGTTTTGTGGTGAGTTGAGTCAGCCTCCTGTTGCATTGGCAAATGGGATTGTTGTTGTTGTATTGCCTTTGGTCCTATATCCACCTTCTTCCTAATTTTCACATATGCCAAAGAATAACATTTGGAGAAATATCTTAATAATACGTTGGGGAGAATGGGTGATCTGTATGGGAGGATCATTAAATGTTATGAAATAATGACTGTCGTGTATTGACACTGTCATTTTCTCTTTCTGGAAATATAGAAAGACTATGCTCTCAGATGCCCTTGCAGTGATATGCTCAAATGAATAAATATATTCTTTATTGAATTAAGGCACTGAGTTTTCAGGGTTTATTTGTTAACAAAGTATAGTCATAATTGATATATCAATAATACGAGCTCTGAACATGAGACTGCACAGTCTTTTCTCTGAATCTACTTAGTGTACTTCTGGAAAAATCTTTAATTGATTGTTATCATTGTCATTATTATTTTGAGTAGATGTATTTCCTTTTCCATGTTTATACTTTTGATTAATATGCTACATATCATAATCTGCCCCTATATAATATTTTACTATTCTGTGAGTCAGGAGCAAAATGACCTATTCTTTAGTTATGTTTCTCTGAAAGCATGCTCTGAGCTGTGGCTTCTCTTGCCTATTTCTGTAGTTATTATTTCTCCATACATGACCTACTTCTATTAAATTAGTGCAATATGTCATTTACTTTTGACATCCTCCTATTCTCTATATTCTAATGAGTTTGTTTGATTCCATTATTATCGTTTTAATCAAGTTAAGAGAAAGAGAAGAGAAATGCTTTTGATCAATTCATTATATTTACCTGGAATATTTGTTAATTATTTTCAATAGTTTGGACATAAATTATTAACGATTATCAGATATTAATATTAAATATAAATTGGTGATAATTATTAAAAATGATAACACAAAACTCAAAATCTTGTAAAGAAAAATAAAGCCATCTATGTTCCCACAATACCCCTTTATGTCTTCCATGAACGAACTCAGTGATTTCTTGTTGATCTTTACATCAAAATCAGGCTGGCTACTTTTAGCTTCTCATGACAGACCACATTTTTCCTTAAGATCCTTCATTCTCTCTGATGACCAATAGTGAATATTTGATTCTGTAGGCATGTTTCCTCTTTATTTTCTAAGATCGACCTTCTCTGCCTTTACTCCTACACTTCTTTCCTTCAATTCTCTTCTTTATCTTCTTTGCACTTGCAAACTACTTTTTTTTATTGTCCAACAGAAGCCCATGGAACCTTCCAAAACTTACTCCAGCCAAAGCTTTTTCCTTCATCTGCAGGTCTCTGTCTCCACAATCTTAAAATCTAGTTATATATAACTTTTATTAATTTACTGTACAAGATCGTGTACAGCATGAACTGTATGTCAGGCATGGTTCTATGAAAGGATGCAAAACAAACAAACAAAAAAACCCTCATGGCCATCCAGTCGATTTCCACTCCTACTAATCCTATAGAACAAAGTAGAATTGACCCTGTGATGTTCTCTTTATGGGAGTAGAAAATCTGGTCTTTCTCCCATGGGTTGGCTAGTGGTTTCAAAATGCTGACATTACAATTAGCAGCTCAACGTTTAACTACTACACCACTAGGGCTCCTATGAAAGGATAAAGAATTCTCAAATAGCGCAGAAGAAATAATTTAAAAGAAAACTACAATAAACAGAAAAGTCAAGTGATATAAGGCTGAAATAACATTAAGCATGCACCAAAGCTAGATACTTTAAGAGAGTTTAATAAAGTAATTGTTACTAAATTTTTTAGAACAAGGAATTGGTGGTGTGTTAGAAAGGGTTCTCTAGAGAAACAAGACCAGGACACTTATGATTTGATAGATAGATGATAGATAGATAGATAGATAGATAGATAGATAGATAGATAGATAGATACAACATAAGAAATAAGCAGCTAATTAGTCTATAGAGCAGTACAAATGGCTAAGTGCAACTCACTTCTGTGAGACAGCTAATACACTGGCAGTCCTTCAAGTCACAAGAGCCTCCGGCTGCTAGTCAAGGAAGCAGACAGTTGAGTCCTCTGTAGAGCAATTCAGGCAATCCGGCCACAGGGAGCAAACAGCAAGGCAGGTCACCAACAGTCAGCCAGATGACAGGGTTCGACAGTACCCAGCTCAAGCGATGTATACACCAGTAGCATGGCAAATCAGGTCTTGAAGGAACCTTAAACTACAGCGACACAGTCCACAGGTTGGATGTCCCACAGGCAGTGTAGGTCACAGTTGAGACAGAGAACCAGCTAAAGCAGTCGCACACTGGTCCAATCTTCAGAGAGCAAAAAACAAGAAAGGTGAGGCTTGCCGAGCCATTTATCTCTCCACTGCCCTTCAATTAAACTGCCCTTCAATTAATCCCACATGTGTTCATTGGCTAGGTTGGCACAATAAACTTACCTATCACAGGTGGGTAAGTAAACAACAGCTAATGTAGGTCTCCACATTTAGCAGTCCTAAGAGCTCATAAACCACCTTAACCTGAAAGGAATGACAGTGGGGGTATTGTTCTTGGAATTTGCAGAAGGATCAGTGAAGAAAAGTTCCTGGCAGAAGTTATACCTTTCATTAGAAAGAAGTAGCCAACCAAGCCCCATACTTCTATCATCCTTTCTCATCTACTGTGTCATCTCAGCGCAGATGACACAGTAGCTATATAATCCATAGGGAAACCAGTGATCAGGGCAAAGCTATGTGAAGATATATTCCATCCGTTCCTGCTGTGTTCCCATCTTGTTTTTATATCCTTGGCAAACATTTAAGAGCATTTATCCTAAGTTTATATGTATAGATCTTTGTGTATGTTTTCTCTTTCCATCAATCGGAACTCTGTTTGAAACAATATAACTTCATAGTACAAAATATATAAATATTCTGTGTATTAGATACAAGCATAGTTATTCTTCAATCAAAAGTAGTTATTTAATCTTGCTAAAGGTTAATCTTCAGTTTTACATTTTGGAGGTAGATAACCAGCCTTTTCTTCCAAGCCACCTCTGCATTGTCTTAAACTTACCACTTTTCAGTTACCAGCTGAGTGTGTTAACCATTTACACCACTCAGAGACTCCTTAACTATAGAGAACAATAACATGATTAGGGAGCAAATACGAAGTGGGGACATGAAGATATTTTACTTTAAATTTTAAACATTAATGAAAAAGTTTTATATTTATTATGTATCCTATTGTTTAAAGTTGCATTATTCAAAGCTGACAATTCAGTTTTGCAATATAGAAAAAAATAAGCTATACAATTAATACATTGTATTTATTTGCTGAAGCTAATGAAAGCAAAATTAGTTAGAATTACTGTCAAAACACTTTTAGTGCCTCATTACCAGGCAAAGCTATTTTTTAAATTGTGCAATTATTTAACGATCATTAGTAAATGAGGCATTAATAACACTGATAAGAGGAAGTGAGGAGTTGTTACACGAGTTGTTATATGGTTCTGGTGCTACAAGAACCCAAAGATTCGCACAGAATACTATCAGCCTCTCAATGACAGTGACCACTGACAATCATGACGCATATTATTTTGGCCGGGGGCGGGGATAACATATACAAAGGATGTCTCTCTTTGTTCTAGATTCTAATTTCCCTAAGTCCTCCAACCAATCTTTTGCCCTGTTTTTGCCAGATATTTCAGAAATTCAGAAAATAGAAAGACCAAGATAAGTAAATGCACAATAAAAAATAAACCCAGAAAAAGACAAGTTTAATAGATTAAAAGTTCTATTTTTATTGGTGAAACAAGTAAAAGAAATTGTGAAAAACAAAGAACAATAGTTTTGTGAAATAAATGCATAAGATATGATACTTGAAACTTTTAAATATAATTTTAACATATAAAATAAATATGATACTTAAAAAATTTGAAATATAGGAAATGTAAAAATATAGTTCAAAGGTCTTCCAGAAAATATATCATAGATAAAGAGATGAAAAAGGCAAGAAACCTTTAATTAATTTTTTGCTTTAATCTTTCCCCCATAAAAGCATATTTAGTCATCCAAAAATAAATACATCAGACTGTGAAACCTCAACTGCATCTGCAAATCTGCATTTTATAGCATGACAAAATCACACTTTCTTTCTAAAAATGTTTCTCTGGCTTACATCCATTTGGTCATATGGTCCAGTTCAAAATTCTCTGCTAAGTGATTTTCTTTTCTTTTAATCTAGTGAGTATTACCAAGACATAGAGCAACGGGAGGTAATTACTTTTTAACTGGTAGAAAGAGTGACTTATGTCCTAGTTCCTTCAGCATCCTGTTTTCTGACTTCAGAGAACACTAAAGCCCTGGAGGTGTAATGGTTAAGCATTGGGCTATGATCCACATGGCCAGCAGTTCAAAAACACCAGCCATTCCAAGGCAGAAAGACTTCGGGCAATAGTTATAGTCTTAGAAACCCACAGAGGTCACTATCAGTCAGCATTGACTCGATGGCAGTGAGTTTTGAGTCCAATGGTAGAAACTCCCAAGTGCCAATATCCATACTTCATATTACTCTAAATCTCTGATCTATGTATATTAACACTTGCTGTACATTTCCATTTTCTATTACTTTTCCAAATGATAATAAATAATTGTAAGCTAGGATAGTGTTATTTTGCAAAATCATGATCTGAAATTTTTAGCAAGTTAAGAGTTTCTCTAAAAGCTTTGAAATCAATCCTGTGTGGAAATAGTGAAGAACTCTGAGGTTCAACAACATTTCTATACCGTTTTGACACCACCCGCCTTTTTATTATTATTATTATTATTATTAGCAGCTAGTGTCTTGAGGAATCTACAAATCTTCCTGGGAAGACCAAATACTCCACAATGTATTGTGGCAGATGTTGTTAGCTGCCCTCTGCTAGGTTCCCCATGATAGGAACTGTATGTACAACAGAACAAACCACTGCCCAGTCTTGTGCCACCCTTATACTTGTTCTTAAACTTGAGTCCATTGTTGCAGCCACTGTGTCAATATATCTTATCAAGGGTCTTTCTGGTAGTTACATAATCTGGTGTCAATTTGGCACTTGAGAGGACCGGAAAAGAAGAGGTGGAGTCTAGTCTGTGTTAATGGGATCATAGCCAATGAGGCATCTGTGTGGGCATGGCCTTCTCCTGAGAATTCTGGGAATTCCTAAATTTCTTCCTTGGAGGCGGGGACTCTCACTCTCTGCTCACTCCGTTAGAGATGCTCTACTGACAAGACACATGGTGCTAGGCCCTGGGAGCTGGAGAAGCCAAATGGAAGTACCCTGATGCAACCAGACCCCTGAAAATTGGAGAAGCCACCTGGAGACCTCTGCCAGATGCTTACAATGCCACTGGATACAAAGACTTTGTTCTCACTAGCCTGTGATCATCCTGAATTTGGTGTCATTGCATGTATTTCATGAGTCTGAAGAGGACTTTATAGATTGTTATTGGACATATAGGCTAATATGGGCTTATGGGCTTGGACTGGACTGGGTTGGGATGCTTTCTTAATGTACAATTACCATTTATATAAAACTCTCTTATACACATGTGTATTTATGAATTTGTTTTTCTAGTCTACCCAGACTAATACAGCCTTCCTCTTTTTTTTTTTT
>NW_022111346.1:10943-15301 GCF_000313985.2 Echinops telfairi | reverse complement strand
CTTTCTTAACCTTGAGTTGTAATCCATACTGAAAGCTACAATCCTTAACCTTCATCGACAAATGCTTCAAGTCCTCCTCACTTCCAGCAAGCATGGTTGTGTCATATGCATATTTTGGGTTGTTAGTAAGACTTCCTTCAATTATGCTGCAACATTCTTCTTCATATAAGCCAGCTTCTCTGGTTATTTGCTCAATATATAAATTGAATAATTATGATGAGAGGATACAAATCTTTCCTGATTTTAAACCATGAATTATGCACTTGTTGTATTCATGCAACTGCCTCTTGATCTGTGTACAAGTTCTGCATGAGCACAATGAAGTTTTCTGGAATTCATATTCTTCTCTCATGGATATCCATAATTTGTTATGACCCACACAGTCAAATGCTTTTGCATAGTCAATGAAACACAAGTAAACATCATCTGGTGTTCTCTGCTTTGAGCCAAGATCCATATGATATCAGTAATAATATCCCATGTTCCACTTACTCTTCTGAATCCAGCCTGAACTTCTGGCAGCTCCCTATCAATGTATTGCGGCAACCATTGTTAAATGATCATCAGCAAAATTATACTTGCATGTGATATCAATGATACTATTCTCTAATTTGCATATTCTGTTAGGCCACATTTCTTTGGAATGGGTACAAATATGGATCCCGTGAGTTGGCCAAGTAGCTATCTTCCATATTTCCTTGCCTAGATGAATAAGTGTTTTCAGTGCTTCATTATCTTGTTGAAGCATTTCCATTGGTTTTCCATCAATTCTTGGAGCCTTGTTTTTGGCTAAGAAGCTTGGACTTCTTTCATCGGTGTTGTTGGTTCTTGGTCATAGGCTACCTCTTGAGATGGCTGAATGTTGACTAGTTCTTTTAGTAAAGTGACTGTGCATTCTTTTCATCTTTTTTTGATGCATCCTATATCATTCAATATTTTGCCTATAGATTATTTCAATATTGCAACTCAAGGCTTGAATTTTTCCTTCAGTTCTTTTAGGTTAAGATGTGCCGAGTATGTTTTTCCAACTGATTTTCTAGTTCAAGGACTCTGCATACGTCATTGTAATGCTTTGTCTTTTTAAGCTACCCTTTCCTGCTCACGCTTTTACTTCATCATTTCTTCCATTTAACTTAGCTACTCTATGGTGAAGCATAAGTTTCAATCTCTCTGACATCTACTTCAATCTTTTTTTCTTACCTTTTTATTATTATTATTATTTTAAAGATCATATCTGGGGGCTCTTACAGCTCTTATAACAACCCATACATCAATAGTATCAAACATATTTGTACATATGTTGCCATCATCATTTTCTAGACCTTTGCTTTCTATTTGAGCCCTTGGTATCAACTCCTCTTTTTTCCCTCCCTCCCATCCCACCCTCGTGACCCCTTCATAAATTATAAATTGTTATTATTTTCATATCATACACCATTCGCTGTCTCCCCTCACACACGTTTCTGTTCATCCTATGGAAGGGTGGGGTGCTAAGTATAGATCATTTTGATTGGCTCCCCCCACCGCCCCCCACCCCCGGTCTACACCCACCTTCCCCCTAACGTCCTGGTATCGCTACTCCCATTTCTGTTCCTGAGGGGTTTATCTGACCTTGATTCCATGTGCCGTGAGTTGTTATTTGTACCAATGTACATGCTCCAGCCTAGCCATATTTGAAAGGCAGGACTGGAGTCATGATAGTGGGGGTGAGGAAGTCTCACAGTACCAGAGGAACATTGTGTGTTTAATCGGTGCTATACTGTGCCATAGTTGACTCATCCTTCCTTGTGACCCTTCGGTGAGGTGATGTCCTATTGTCTCCAGATCTTTTAAATTATCTTTTGCTTTCATTGTGTATGATATTCTTGATGCTATCCCATTGCTCACTGGGTCTTTTGTCATTAAGTGTTTACTGAGTCAAATCTGTTATGGACATGTTCTCAAAATTCCATTGGATATTCTCTAGCTCTTATTTTGGTCTCCTGGAGTTGTTTTAATTTTTCCAACTTTAACCTGAACTTATATATGAGTAATTGGTGATCTGTTCCACAGGAGATCCCTGGCCTGGTTTTTACTGCCTATGGTGAACTTCATTATCTCTTCTCACAACTGTAGTCAGTTTTATTTCTATGTATTCCTTCTGGAGAAGTCCATGTCTGTATCCACTGTTTGTGAATACCAAAAGCTTCATAATGAAGAAGTATTTGGCTTTTCAGGGTTCTATCATGTAATCGCCAATTTTGTTTCTATCACCAAAGCCATATTTTACAACTATTGTTCCTTCCTCTTTATTTCCAACTTTTGCATTCCCGTCACCAGTAATTATAAATGTATCTTGATTGCATGTTTGATCAATTCATTGTGTATTTGATCAATTTCAGAATGAAGGTATTATTAAAAGTTTTAAATTTCTTCATCACTAGCTTTAGTAGTTGGAGCATGAACTTGAATAATACTGGCATTGACTGCCTTTTCTTATGTGTAGGTAAATATTATCCTATCACAGACAGCATTTCATTTGAAGGTAGATCTTGAAATGTCCTTTTTGATGACGAATACACTGTCATTCCTCTTGAATTTATCATTCTGACCATAGTAAACCATATGACTGATTCAAAATGGCTAATATCAGTGCATTTCAGTTCACTAATACCAAGGGTGTTGATCTTTATGGGGTCCATTTCATTTTCAAAGACTTCCAATTTTCCTAGATTCCAACATTTTACATTGAAAATTTCAATTATTAATAGCTGTTTGCAACTCTTTCTTCTTATTTTGAGTCTGCTCTTTCAACAAATGAAGGTCTCGAAGGCTTTATTCCATGCATGTCATTATGGTTGACTCTATTTTGAAAAGGCAGCTATTTCTCAGTCGTATTTTGAGTGCTTTCCAATTAAAGGGGATCATCTTCTGGCACTATATCTAACAATGTTATGCTGCTATTCACAAAGTTTTCAGTAGCTGACAATTTTCTACTACTATTCATATGGTTTTCAGGGACTAATTTCTCAGAAGTGGACAGTGTATTCCTTCTTTGTTGTTTGTTCTTAATCTGGAAGCTCTGCTGAATCCTGCTCACTTTGGGTGACCCTATTCATATATGAAACACCAATAACATAATTCTCAGTACTACAGCAACACAATAGCCACCATAGTAAATAAGCAAATGATAGTAGGGAATCTTCTACTCAACCAATAATACTTGAATGGGCAATATTCTTCTCTTTAGGCTGTCATTTCATTCTCATCACAAGTTTTTCAAAGTACTTTTACAAATAATGCTTTCTATTATTGAATGAAAGAAAGATGAAGATTTCGCCATATAAGTATATTTACCCTTGCTACAGACAAGCCATCAGATACACTTCAGTGAGACAAGGTCAACTACACAGATTCCTTACTGACATCATTGAGATACAGACTATTGAAAAAGTTGGAGCTTTTTTTTTTTTTTACAAAATCATTTTATTGGGAAGCAATACATATATCATATCAATCACATAAAGCAGAACTGTGCAATTGCTACCACAATCATTTTCAAAACATTTTTTATCCTTCTTGAACTCCTTGACATAAGTCCCCTTCCTCCACTTCAATGTACCTACCCCTCAAAAACCCCTTGCTGTCCCTGTAGGTTCATCAATCACGGGGTTCATATACAGGAAATTAGAAAAAAGCATATAACAGAAATTCAAGAGGGTCACCCCCAATGGCAAAATACATCTGATATAAACCCCAATATGAACAAACAAAAAAATATATAGAAAATGTTGAAAACCAGATCAGGCCCAACGTACATCAGAGAAGGGATCGACTGACAAGAATTGGAGCTTTTTATTAGTGGAATTTCCAGATTTATCGATAATTTAAAGATTGCAATTTAAAAAAGGAAATGTCTGGGAAGAAAGGCTTAAAACATCTTTTCTCATATTGGATATATTAGCATCTGCCTTCTACCTGTCTAAGCTATATGTGCTCTGTTTTCATGGATCTTTAACTGCTTGATCATGGTCTGTCTTCAGATATACCCTCACAGGAGGCTTGATATTCAGAAAATGGCAGTGAGAATTCCAATTTCAGATAAAAACAGCAGTGATGTCATAAATATGCAAATTATTGATTATGTCTGTCAAAGATATTGAATTGCTTGAAGTCTGGTAAGCTCTCTCCAGACCAAGCTGATGTGATCTTTAGAAATATCAAGATGTAAGCAAAGAATACTGAGTTTAAATCCTGACACGGCAACTTTCTGGGCATATATGACCTTAGGTCAGTTACTGAACAACTCTGAACTTCAATTTTCATTACTTATGAAATAAGGACAATAGCTCCCATTGAAGGATCCTTTTGAATGTGTA
>NW_022111346.1:5103-6011 GCF_000313985.2 Echinops telfairi | reverse complement strand
TTTTTTTTAAGTTGTGTAATCATCAACAAAACCAATTGTAGAACATTTTCTTCATTTTTATATTCATTATTATTAGCTCCCCATTTCCTCCCAACATTCCCTGCTATAACCCCAAGAAACTCTTAATCCAATTATTGTCTTTATAGATTTACATGTCCTGGATTTCATATACAGAAAAACATACAAAAACAAAGCAAGACCCAATAATAATAATGAAATAAAACAGAAAAATCTCAGTTGAAATAGGAATATTTTTTTTAGGAAATAATAAAAACTGGAACAAATTAAAAATTGAGTGACAAGGGAGAACAATGATAAGGACTTAAATTTCAGCCTGACTACATCTGCATTAGTGCACTCTCCAATGGTCAGAGAACATTCATCGGAGCCATAATCTAAATAGGACCCAGCAAATGGGGTTTGGGCTTCCACTGTCATCCATAGCCCTCTGCAAACTGGGAGCTCAGAATTGAAGCTCTAATACATTTTATTATTTACAATCCTTGGATCATACAGGCTGATATGCTTATTCCATGTGGACCTAGCTATCAATTCATTTAAATGGCTGCTTATTTTAAGACAGGGCTTTAAGATCCCAAATGCTATTTTTCATGGTAGCTAGGCACCATCTTATTTCTTCAACACACTTCGCTATAGCACTCATATCTTCAGTGATCTCTTTATGAGGGCAAGGTAGAGCTGTGCCATAAAAATTAATTGTTCTTAGTTTAGGCCTATGATTAAGTAGAAACACAAAATCCAATCACACTTCTGTGGCTTATACATGTCCCTGGTCCACTTTAGAGACATCATTATCATTCTATTGGGGAACATTATAAACTATTCCCATGAGGCCTATGGTAATTCTATTGATAGTTTCATTAAATTAGTCAATGTTATAGAATTTC
>NW_022111346.1:3773-5003 GCF_000313985.2 Echinops telfairi | reverse complement strand
AAAAAAAAACAAAAACAGTGAGGAAACCATGAAATATCTGATGACATGGATGGATCTGGAAACCATTATACTGAGTGAAGTTAGTCAATCACAAAATGACAAATAACTGTATGATAACATCAGGCAAAGGCAGGCAGCTGGTCTCATATCATGTGATCTTCTAATTCAGTCCCCAAGCCACAAGGCATTGTGCCTGCCTAATGCTCATGATCAACATATCACCCCTTATTTATACATCTTAACCACTTTTACAGAAAAGGCCTTACCTCAACTGGAGTCAGCTTCCCATGTTGAGGTGAGAAGGAGAAGATCGATCAGATCCTGCCATATAACATTGGTCTATGGTCACTTCAAATCAACAAACACACCTAAAAGGGTGCCCAGTGCACCCTAAACGAAATTCAAGTCCAGAGGTGGGGTGGAGTGCAGATCTGTCTGTTGGTAGATAAACCACCTGTGACAACCTGCCATTGTGAAAAGTGCTTAACGTTATTTATCTAACAGTGTATTCTCCACAAGGTGAGAATACAGCCAGTTTTATGTTCCTAACTGGGCATTTGTGAACTTGTTTTCGTCCAGCCTGTGGTTACCCAGGCAGGCTATGTGCTGTTTGTAACCATGACTTTAAACTCTGTCCTTTTGAGGTGCACAACACCCTTCATAGGACACATAAAAAAGGTCTGATTTGGACACCCCGTTAAATGAATTGGACTTTATTTTAAATTCGCCTGTAGAAGATTTAAGGAACAGAAATACTCCCTTGTACCTAAGGCTGAAGCACTCTAGTGTGAGAAGAACCAGATGACCTATATTCCGGGGTTATAGATTTAGAGGTTGTTGGTCTTTGGTTCAGCTCTTTTACTTTGAGGGTACCCATTGAATGGTGCCTCTGGATGACCACATACATGCTAATTTCATGCTTTCTTTGCTTTTTTATGACATGTCTTAGTCTAGCAGGCATGATTATGCATTTATGAAGGAGATATTAAAGTTTTGTCCTATCTTTAACTTTCATTGTTTGCATAGTATCCAATTACTAGATTTTTAAATCTGTACAGGACAATGTTCCATGTGTATTGGTCTAAGAAGTTGTCCTATACATTATATGTTCCTTTTCTATAGAGTATTGGAAATTCTATAACATTGACTAATTTAATGAAACTATCAATAGAATTACCATAGGCCTCATGGGAATAGTTTATAATGTTCCCCAATAGAATGATAATGATG
>NW_022111346.1:2440-3673 GCF_000313985.2 Echinops telfairi | reverse complement strand
CAGGTTTCTTAGGAGTTTGGGCATTATACAACATGATATAACAAGGTAATTGAATCAAATCCATTATGAAATCTAGCAGAGCATAATCAATTCTGTGAGTAGCCAGCAGTTTTGGTGGAGAGCAGCCCACTAGATTAGGTCTCAGCCTTGGTGCAATTGGAAGAAAGGTTCTTTGTGGGTGTGGTCTGCTCCTTTTAAAGTAGACTCCATGGGAAATCTTGCCATTTCTGCTGGATCTGGATCCTACATCCGGTTCATGAAATCTGTGCCAAATTGGCTGCCAATTACAGAAACCATCAGCAGGTGGCTGACTTTGGACTCATCTGACTCTGCATTCACCAGGCTTTAATCTTTCTTCTTCGTCTTCCTGATTTTTGGTCCATCACCCCCTGCAACTACATGAGTCAGGAGAAGCTTCCAGCTCTATCTGATCCAGAGACTTTAACCGGACTGAGTGTGCCTGCTTTAAAACTGTGTGAGCCATTTCCTTTCTACATACATACACAATATAAACATCACTGACTCTGCTTCTCCAGAGAATCCAGCATAACACAAGAACCCACAGATTGGAAAAATCTTGGGGGGCAAAGATGTATCAGAGAAAGTCATAAGCTATTAAATCTATACAAGACTGCAACACCTCGATAAGAAACTTTCTAGTTTCTCAATTAGAAAATGGGCAGATGATGTTAACAGATAATTCATTAAAGATGATATCAAGACAGCCAGCAAACATATGAAGAAATGCTTGTGATCACTTGCTATAAGCAAAATACCAATGAAAACAATACTGAGATCCCATCTCACACTGGCACCGATAGCAAAATCAACAAACAAACAAACAAACAAAACCAGAACATAACAAACGCCAGGGAAGATGTCCAGAGATTGGAATGTCATACATGGCTGGCGAAATTGCAGAACTGTGCAGTCACAATGGAAAGCAGTGTAGGACTTCCTTAAGCAAATGTGAATAGAAATACCACATGGTCCAGCACCCTTTCTACGAGGTATATACCTTACAGAAAAAAAGAGAAAAGTATCAACATATGATATGCACAGACATATTTATCACATCAGTACCCACAATAGCAAAACTACATGGAAACAAGTAAAATACTCATCTGTGGAGGAATGGATAAACCAATCCTGGTACTTATGTACAATAGAGTGCTGTGTAGCCTTAAAAAACAATAATGAAACTGTCAAACACCTCACAATGTATGGATTTGG
>NW_022111346.1:0-2340 GCF_000313985.2 Echinops telfairi | reverse complement strand
AGGTCCTGTTTTTGCATTAGGGCAACTACTGTTTGAATTTTTTTAACTGCAGTATTTGTATTATTTCTAAAATAAAGCTGATTTTGTTTTTAGAGTAGACAGAGGGACAGTAATTGTTCTTTATGCTGTACCATTGAATGGGTTTTATAGAAGACTTTAAAGTCTTGGAATTGTGAAGTGGAGGGTATTTTGTGAGAATATTATAATGAGTTTGTTGGTTACAAAAAAAGAACAAGCTCCCTCAAGATGAAATAACTGGAGAATAAATAGACTTTAGTTGCAATATTGAATTATTAGGTGAGCAAAATATTACACAATGCTGGAAGCAAAAAGAAGAGGGAAATAATTCACAATCACTGTACCAAAAAGAACTGGTTGATGTTCAACCATTTCAAGACATGGAATATTATCAAGAATCAAAGGCACTAAAAGAAGACGTTCAAGCTACACTAAAGGCATTGATTATAAACCAGGATCCAGGAACTGACAGAATATGAATGATCATGTTTGAAACATGGATGATATGCAGACTGAATTAGCAAACAAGGCCAATCTAATGCTGCCTACAAGAGACACACCTTAAACTCAAATACAAAAATAGACCAAGAATCAAAGTATGGAGACAAATGTACCAAGCCAATGAAAACCATTAAAAAAAAGAGGAGTGACAATATTAGTCTCCGATAAAATATACTTCAAGGAAAGTAACAGAATGAGAGACAAGAATTGACACTACATAATGATTAAAGGGACAATAGAATAAGAAGACATAGATCACAATTAACATATATGTCCCCAATAAAAGACCTACAAAATCATCAATTAAACCCTCACAGAGTTGAAGAGAGAAACAGACAACTAGAAAATAATAGTAAGATATTTTGACACACCACTCTTAAAGAAAGACATATCATCAGGGACAAAACTTAATAAATAAATAGAACTAAAAAACACAATCAACCAGCTTGTCTTCCTAGATACATACTGAGCAGTTCAGTGTGAAAACAACGCAGTATACATTCTTCTGCAGTGGACATGGCACATACTCTAGTAAAGACCACATATTAGGACACAAAGCAAACCCTAATAAATTCAGAGACACTGAGATGCTACAATCAATTTTCTCAGATTGCAACATTACCAAACTGGAAATCAGCAATAGAAAGAAGAAAAACATAAAGTCAAGCATATGGATACTGAATAACATACCACTTAAAAACAACTGGGTAATAGACTAAATAAGAGATGAAATTAAGAAATTTCTTGATGCAAACAGTGATAACACAACATAACATGATCTTTGGGACACAGGAAAAGTAATTGTCAGAGGACAATTTATAACAGTCAATTCATGCATGGAAAAGGAGGAGAAATCTAAAATCAACAACTTAACACACTGCTTTTAGAAGAACACCAATATAAATCATCCAAAAACAAGACAAAATAAATAAAGATTAGAATAGAAATAATTTAACTTGAAGTCAGAAAAAAATGGGGAAAAATCAATAAGACAAAAAGTTGAATTTTTGAAAGAATTGACAAATTGACAAACCTCTGGCAAATTTAACAAAGGGAAAGAAAAATAATGTTTCATTATCTAGAATTAAAGAGAAAGAGCAATATCACAAAAGATACAAATGAAATATAAAGAATAATAACATGCTACTATGAAAGATTTTACTCCAAGTTTGAAAATCTAGAACAAATAGACAAATATCTAGAAATGTACTGTCTGCCCAAATTAACACAAACAGACATAGAAAGCCTAAACATATCCATAACAAAAGAAGAAAGAGAAACAAGTCATCATGAACCTCCCAAACAAGAACAGCCCAGAACCAGATAGCTTCACGGAAAAATTCTACAAAGTATTCGGTGAAAAGCTAACACCAATTCTTCATAGACTATAACAGAATATAGTGTAACTCTGACACCCAAACCAAGCAAATACCCCACAAATACAGAATTTTACAGACCAATAACCGTTGTGAACATAGATGCAATAATTCTCAACAATATTCTGGCCAATAGACTCTAATAACAAATTTTTAAAATCACCATATCAAGTGGGATCCAAACTACATAGCAAGAATGATTCAACATTAGAAAAACAATGAATGTAATCTACCACATAAACAGACAAAGAACAAGAACCACACAAGTATCAATAGATACAGAAAAGTTTTGACAACACCCATTTCTGGTAAAACACTCAACAAAATAGGAATAGAATGGAAATTCCACAACATAATGAGGTAATATACAAAAAAATCCCAGCAGCAAACATTATACTCAAATGGGAAAAAAAAATGATAACATTTCACCTGAGAATAGGAACCA
>NW_022111345.1:103273-104413 GCF_000313985.2 Echinops telfairi | reverse complement strand
AAGCTTTATAAAGCCCAGTCTTCGTTCCCCTCCCCTCTCATGCTCTTATATTATAGACAACCCTCAGGTATTGGACATAGTGTTCTCAACAAATCCTATCTAACCTTGACTTGTAAAAAGAAAATATCCTAGGGCTCTTTAATACTCACCATTTTGTAGCTCAAACTTCTTGAAGTTAAATCAATGCATTCTCCAAATACAAGAAGCAGAAATCTAGGAAGTTTGGAGATGGCTGAATGAATTTGGTTCACACACCAGTCAAATGTTGAAATATTTCCTTGTGAAGCATAAATGTGCAAGAGAGTATTCCCAGATTCTTAGCTCCCTCAACTGGATGGTATTTCTCTCTGGAAAATCTGTGACCTGAAGAGTAGTAGTAGATGATGTTGAGTAAGATATGTCAGTTTCTTGGCCTCTACTTGTTACCATAAATGGTGCCTCTTGGCCTCAAAACCATGCTCCAATCTGAGTGTGTTTGCATTAAATACAGGACATAGTCTAAATTTAGGCCATACTCTTATTTCCTTCAGCCTCCCTTAGTTGACATTCATGTCAGAAACGAGTTATTTCTTCATCTCAAAGGGTGAATGGATTCCAGGTCTTCCCCAAATGAAAACTGTGAATCTGAAGTACTGTAGAGACTTGGGAGTTAAATGTTTAGGTTGAGGGTTGATCTATATTGTTAAAGGTTGACCTAGAGCATTAAACCACACAGATGAATTTGATTATCACCTTAGCTGATTTTTCAGGCACAACATATGATTTCAGTTAAAGTCAATGAACTCATTGTGTCAATTGTTTTTCTGCCATTAAAACATTAGTAATGTACTTAAAAAATAATTTAAAAAGTATGATATGTAATCCATGGTTTTGTTGCTGTTGTTATTTCCTGTGCACTGTTTCCATTAACAATTACTTCTTTAAAAAAAAAACATTTTATTGGGTTGCTCATACAATTCTTATCACAATCCATACATACACCCATTGTGACAAGTACATTTGTACATTTGTTGCCATCATCATTCTCAAAACATTTGCTTTCTGCTTGAGCCCTTGGTATCAGCTCGCCATTGCTTGCCCTCCCTACCCGCTCCCCCCTCCCTAATGAACCCTTGATAATTTATAAATTATTATTTTGTC
>NW_022111345.1:99177-100657 GCF_000313985.2 Echinops telfairi | reverse complement strand
TTTGTTTTAGACAATCTTATGCCCAGTCATCATGCATTTCTGGAATCTAAGTGTCATCATTCATCTAGGTCTCGAGGACAGCGTTCCATCTTCCATCTCAGGGCTCTGGGACAAGTTGGTTTCAGAGCAAGGTTGGCTTTCAGGTCCCTCCTTGATCAATCTTCTTAATCTAAGCTTGACTAATAACTTCTTCTTGAAAGACTGTTAGCTTATGGAAAATTACAAAAGAACTAAAAGGTGATAATAATAAATTCAATAGCTCAGTAGATTCATTCTACTGGACAAATCTGCCTAACAAGGCCTCTTCTGAGTGTTGAAAAGCAATGATGTTTCTTTGAGGAATAGATTCACCTGACCTAAATCATGGCATTGCTAATTACCTCATATGCATATAGAAGTTGGACATTGAATAAGGAAGAATTAAGAAGAATAAATGTGTTTGAATTGTAGTGCATGGACCTTCAAATGGACAAACAAATCTGTCTTGCCAGAAGTAATAGCAGGGTGCTAGTTAGAAGTAAGGAGGTGAGAGTTCACATTAAATACTTTGGACACATTGTCAGAAGTGATCAGTACTTGGAGAAGGATATTTTGTTTGGTAAAGTAAAGGGGCAGTGAAAAATAGGAATCCCTCAACTAAATGGATTGATACAGTGACTGAAGCAATAGTTTCCTTCTAACTTGTGAGGATGCTACAGGGGTTGGCAATGTGTCATCCCCTTGTGCATAGGGTTCCTGTAAAATGGAATGGACTCAATCAGAACTATCAACAACAAGAGCCTCAGAAATTTCTAATCAACACCCAAGCTTTGCACAAAATGCTAAATAGTTAGTTATGTTACAAAAGTTATTTCCATGGTATCAAATGCCCAAAAACTCAAGAGACATTAACTGGAATTTAAGCTCTCTTGTTAAAAAGAAGGAATGGGTTTCTTTTATTAAAAAAAAAAACACCACAATTAAAATAAAAGTGATGCAAAACCAAGGTGATGCAAAAATCACTGAGGAATTGCTGCCCCTCATTGATTTATACCATTCTTCTGGAGGTGAGCTGAAGGACATTCTCTAAGAGCCACACAGCATGTCATATGGCAGACTATTTGCCCAAACTGGGGCGCTATTGTGAGGGCATCACACAATGACTTAGGAGATAGTGACTATTTTTCTGGCAAGGGGAATGTAAATCATGTAGTCCTCCAAACTGAGGAGTCAGCTGGAAGATCAGAGGGTCCAGCCAGTGAATGGGATCAATGGTAGTTGAATGACTTTTAGGTTGCTTGCAAGGGCTATAATCAATTGAATAAAAATAAAATTCCAGAAGAAATTTCTAGCATAATCAGACCATAGATTAAAGCTTAATACAGAGTAATAAGATGGTACGGATAAACACTGCTTTACTGTTTGGTCGTTTAAGTTCAAGTTATTGAGTGTAAATATAACAATGGCTGTGAGAGAACACTTACCACTACTTCGTTACTTT
>NW_022111345.1:96168-97888 GCF_000313985.2 Echinops telfairi | reverse complement strand
GACACAATGGATGTATGTGTGGATTGTGATAAGAGCTGTAAGAGCCCCCAATAAAATAATTTATTTTTTTAAAGTCAAAAGCTTTTCAATTAAAAAAAAAAACTACAACTGTAACATGAAACAGATATAGTTCAATATGCTAATATATTCATTAAAAAAAAGCACCAGCAAATATCATTCATTCTTAGAGGAAAGAGAAAACACCCCACCTCACTTAAGAAACAGGACATACATTTCCATTTTCAAAGCCGTATTTAAAATTCTAATGCATTTTCTTGCTGGACCAATCATAAAAGGAATACTTTTTAAAAGGAAGAAAAGAAGCTTCCAAAGATAAGAAATACTAATTCCTCTAATTATCATAAATTAATGATATTTTACATAAAATATTCCAAATATACCATAAATACTATAGCTAATAAACATTTTAAAAGTTGTAGGCTACATTGAAATACACAAAAATAACTTTTGACCTTGAACTCTGTAGCCATTAACTTCTAATCTCCAACTCCAAAACCATTAACCCTTACATCTTCATATTCTAAGCGTCCTTACAACACACTAATAACCTCCTAATGCACTGACCCCCTAAGTACATGAAAAAGCCCTTTACCACCCCAAACTACTAACACCCTGAGCATCCCCTGATACCCACAACAAACTTAACATGCTTACCAAATCCTAATACCATACATTCTTAACCTAGGCTAATGCATTTATCCCAATGTTTCAAATCAGGTCAAAGGTTTGAATCTATTTTATAACCTGAAACATAACTTTATGACCGTAAATTTCAAATTCAGAAATCCAACCAAGAAAAGAAGAATTTTTAAACCATAAATCTACATCCTTATACCTTAACACATAAGCTCCTAATAAACTCCAAACACAATAGGTTAGGCATTTAACCGTCAAAACGTAAGGCCCTTTAATATGTCCACTAACATCTGACTCATGATACTTAATTCCTATTTCCATTTCTTGGCAATTGTTCTTGAACCTGGAACACTGATTAATCCCAGGACTCAGATGCTAATCTTAAGCACAGACTCTGATTCTAACACACTACAAGCCTAAACAGAAACCAAAGCCTAATCCATCAAAAAACTCAGGTTGCTAATTATGTGTTTGGAGCTGTCTTCTCTCTCAGATTTTATACAAATGAGAGGAACGTGGGTAGGTTGACTGGCAAAACTTAGAATCACAAAAACATTTTCAGTTAATTTTAAGTCTGGTTTGCATCTGGTTCAAGGAACTTAAAAAAATAAAGAAGTGTTATATAAAGTCTAAATATGACAAACCACATCATGGTCAAGGGCTATCTAAGGTCCCTTGTTGATCTCTGAGCTACTGTGTCCTGGCCTCAAGGATGCATTTCTGCTGTTAAACAGATACAGTATGTTTGTTACCCAATAAGCAAGATATCTGAGGGTTGAATAGTACTTACAAATTTGTAGATCACTATTTAACCTGGTTTTTCCCTGGAAGATAGGGTGAAACCCATGTTAAATAAAACAAATTTAAAAAAATAATAATAAAAAATAAAACAAATTAATTACTGGTTATTCTGTCATCACTCCTTTGTTCCCCTCATTCCCAGGGGACACTCATATCACCAGAGATAGAGGAGGTAGCAAATGAAAGGTGCTTACATTGGAATCCGTGACTCCACTTTTCAAAATTAATTTTGTCTTTTCTCTCAGATCTAGGAAAAAAGACT
>NW_022111345.1:94348-96068 GCF_000313985.2 Echinops telfairi | reverse complement strand
TTAAATTCCAGTGAATGTCTCTTAAGCTTTCGGGCATTTGATACCATGCAAATAACTTTTGTAAACATAACTAACTATTTAGCATTTTGTGCATAGCTTGGGTGTTGATTAGTAATTTCTGAGGCTCTTGTTGATAGTTCTGATTGATTCCATTCCATTTTACAGGAACCCTATGCACAAGGGAATGAAGCACTGCCAATCCTGCAGCATCCTCACAATTTAGAATGAACCTATTGCTTCAGTCACTGTATCAATCCATTTAGTTTAGGGATTCCTATTTTTCACTGCCCCTTTACTTTACCAAACAAATATACTTCTCCAAGGGCTGGGCACCTCTGAAAATGTGTCCACAGAATTTAATGTGAACTTGCACCTCCTTATTCTAACTAGCACCCTGATCTTACTTCTGCCAAGACAGATTTGTTTGTCTATTTGAAGGCCCATGCACTACAATTCAAGCACATTTATTCTTCTTAATTCTTCCTTATTCAATGTCCAACTTCTATAGGCATTTGAGGTAATTAGCTATGCTATGGTTTGGGTCAGGTGAACCTATTCCTCAAAGAAACATCATTGCTTTTCAAAACTCTGAAGAGCCCTTGTTAGGCAGATTCATACAGTAAAATGCATCTATTGAGCTATTGAATTTATTATCACCTTTTAGTTGTTTTGTAATTTTCCATAAGCTAACAGTCTTTCAAGAAGAAGTTAACAGTCAAGCTTAGATTAAGAATATTGATTAAGGAGGGTCCTGGAAGCCAACCTTGCTCTGAAACCAACTTGTCTCAGAGACCTGAGATGGAAGGCTGTCCTTGAGACCCAAATGAATGATGACACTTAGATTCCAGAAATATGTGATGACAGGGTATGATTGTCTAAAAAAAATTGTGCATTTTTCTATTAACATTACTTGCAGATCAGTTTTAGAGGGGCCCTAACCCTCACCCTTTATCCTATAAGTGCAACCTCACACCCCTCTGCCTTCAGAAACACCCGGAAGGTTGCAAAATGGCTGTGCCAATGATATCCAACTAGCCACTCAGGCTACTGCTTCCCACCTTTATCGAGGCATAGCCTCTCCCCACCACACTCATTTTGTTTTCCTCTCCTCCAGCTTCCTGGTTAAGCATGTTTCACAACCTCCAACACATATACTATCTTATCCCTTCTCCATAAAAGACAAATAGTATGGATGGGATGTCCTAAAACTCAAGGCAATAAGCCCTCTCCAAGTTTGTGCTGTTTGCCATCTGTCAACATTACTTAGAGATCTTGAAAACCATGCTCTAGTCCAAGATGACAGAATCAATGATAAGACATCGCTTTCCTTAATCCATCTCATGTACTTTTTAAAAAAAGATCATTTTATTGGGGGCTCTTATAAGAATCCATATGTTGCCATCATTCATTTCTAAACATTTACTTTCCATTGAGATCTTGTTATCAGCTCCTCTTTTTGCCCTCTCTTCCTCTCACCCCACCCCCATGTAAATTATGGATATTTTCATATCTTGCACCGACTGCTCTCTTCCCCCATGGTTTCTGTTTTTGTCCCCAGATGTGTGTGTGTGGTTATGTGTCGATCATTGTGATTGGCTCGCCCTTCCTCCCCTCCCCTCCCTGCTTTTCCCCTCTCCTACTGGTATCAGTACTCCATTCCTGTTCCTGGATTCCCTATGTTGTCAACTCATCTCTTTTCTGTAAATGTGCACATGCTCCA
>NW_022111345.1:93111-94248 GCF_000313985.2 Echinops telfairi | reverse complement strand
ACTTGATTAAGCCTTGGTGATCTCTGGAATTCTCCTCTTCAGGCTCTGTACTCAGTTTCAGTAACAAATGGTATGTCCTATGTGTGTCAGTCTCTAGGGCAGGGCTTTCAGTGGGCTGCACAATTCAACCTGATGGTGGCAGAGAACTATGTTCCACGAGGAGCTGATTGACAGTCTCTAGAAACAGGATGAACTGAAAGTGAGGGGGAGTCAATGTGAGTACATTCACAAACCTCCCCTGAAGGGAGAGGGCGGTGCTGCTGAAGGAGGCACTCAGGATCAAGTGAGCACAGGAACCAGCATCTGAAGTCAGTGCTGGTTGACTGTCAGGGTGGGTTTCCTATTGTGGTTTTGAGATTCTTTTCCATCTCTTACTTTTCCCAGGGGATCTCTCTATATGAATTATTCTGTTTCCACCTCTGCTATCTATGAATTCAAAAGTTGTATTGAACAACAAGTAAATAGCTTCACTAGCAGGAAAACCAGTCCATTAACAAAATGAAAACTCTGTTTTTCTGGCATCTCAGAATGAGAGTTCTGATGAACCTCTGAGAAAACCCCATAGAATTTTCTATCAGTCTCGAGTCAGATGGAGTGAAAGGGGCCATAAATTTAAGTGTTTAAACACTGACTTTTCAAACCAACAAAGAGAAGCATTCTGAAAAGACCTGTAATTTGATTTGCTTCTAAAATAATATACTCATGGCAAAGACTGCAGGGCCATTCTCTAATTCCAAAACTCTGAGTTTTTAATTAAAGACTAGTGAGTGGGTCAGTAACACATAAAAGCCTAATTTGGTTCACATTCACCCTTCTCCTTCATGCAGAGTGTGTCAAACCCAACAATGGTCTCAAGCTTATTTGTCCTATTCTATTTTTTCTTTCCTTCTTTTTTTTCAACTTGGGCAACTAATGATTCATGCTTTATCATTTATATCTCCGATGGAGCATGGCCACATTATCAATCACTCTGTTAAAAAGCATGTGTTAATTTCTATCCAGCAAGATATAGAAACCAAGTCGGGGGAAAACCTGTGTGAGAGAAAATCCAGAAGAGGCCAGGGAAAAGAGAAGGAGTTTCAGTCTATGAAAGGAGCACAAATGGGTTTCAAAAAGTTCACAGACAAATGTAATTAA
>NW_022111345.1:91240-92617 GCF_000313985.2 Echinops telfairi | reverse complement strand
TCATTGTTGCTATACTGTACCCTAAAATAAGAGAGAGGAGGTATGTTGGTCAGAAATTATATTAAATATTGTGCTGTTCAAGGAAAGTTCAGTATGGCCATTGGATGTTCTAATTGAAAAATCCTCCTTTGAAAATGATATACAATCTCTTGTTCTACTGGACTTTATGTGGTGGCTCCCCTCTGGGCTTGAAACATCTGCACAATATTGGCAATGGGTTCCCTGATCCTTTGTGACCACTGTAGTTTTACAAAATGAAGGAGGCATTCTCAGGCCTGACAGATTCTTGATAGATTTTTATGAAGACAACCTGGTCTTATATTTTTATCTTAGCATACACGTAATGGTTGGATTTTATTTCTTCTAATGGTTATATTGACTTGAGTATTTCTCAACCCAGAGAGATTCACACGTGTGATAACTTCTAATCCTGTTGAAGACCAATGCCTCTATCCTCTTCTCCTGGGAATTTTCCTATATGCACTGGAGACATTAAAGCTTTGTGTTGTTTAACATTTTACATTTATTGTACATTTTATCATGAATGTTGGATTTTTACTAAGAACATATCACAAGTAATTGTATTTCTGTGCAATCTTCAATTTAGAATGGACAATTCTGTGTTTTCTACAGAAAGCAAACATATTTCTCTTAACTAACACTTTCATAATTAGTAGTGTGATAGACATACCACTCTTTATCTGTTGAAATCTATTGCATGGCTCATTTTGCTTAAGCATAAATATAAAAGTAAGACAAGTGTATCAGTACACAAAGATGAAAATAATGTAGTAATTTTTAGGACATTCACTGAAAGCATGTCCATCCTTTACTCCTGCTTATAGCTCAGAAATGAGGTTAAAGCTTCTCAGCTCAGGTTAGGAGGGTGATGGGATTAGATAGGAAAACACTTGCTTACAGTCAATCAAAACATTTTACATGTTCATTAAATTTTTTAAATTGGATTTCTCCCTGTATTTGTAGGTTATGACATAGAAATCCCTGTGACTCAATGTTCAAGCTAATGGACGCTATTTGAAAGGTGAGCCATTAACACCCACCATCGGGTCCCTGTGCAAATGAAAACTGACAAGCTGCATCCACAAAGATTACAGTCTAGGGAAGCATATGGGTTCAGTTCTAGTCTTTAGTAAAGAGTGACCTTGAGTCAAAATGGTCAATGCTTTCACAAAAACAATGTGTCATGGTATATATTAAAGTTAATATTTCCTCCTGTTTTGAAAGTAAAGTTAACTGAAACATCAGCAACTAACTAATAAGGAGAGTTCTGAATTAATGTTGGCAGTGACTTAATTCACACTTTATGCAGAATGGACTATAAGCCAAACATAAGCAATTCACAACTTAGGTCCAGAG
>NW_022111345.1:89007-90773 GCF_000313985.2 Echinops telfairi | reverse complement strand
ATGTGATCATCTCTTTAGTCTTCTCACTCTTTGTTTGCGGATTTCAATGTGCTCTGCAGAGCATTTTGTCCCATGATCTCCTCTAATATGAAAAAGGACTCTGTTTCATTCAGCACTCCATTTCCAGAACCAAGTGTACAGCTCACTTCAGTTGGACAAGCTACAGCAATTTGTTAACGAATGTTGATTGGTTGTGTGACTGAAAAAATACTCTTCAGTTTTCAATATAAAATGAATAATGAAAACCTTCAAAGAGGCTAACAAATTAAATTTGAGATGTTACAATGCTACACAGACTAAAAACTAACTGCATAGAAAGGTCGTGATCAAATGAGATTGATGTATTCAGATAGATGAAAATCTCATCTTATTATTTACTATTTCTGCGAGGTGGAAACATTTATTACCCTTGTTCTCAGAGCTGAGTCTTGGGAGGATTTATCCTAATCTGGCAAGAGTTAGAAAATGTTAATGTTCCCTATACATGTTGTTTTTTCTTCTCAGAGGAGCAGATTCTTCCCTTTCTAAATTGTAACCCAAAATTGTTATGCTGGGAATCTGGATGGTGATGAAGTGAGAGAATGAGAATTTTCTGTGTGATCATTTGATTGAGCCTGGGTCTGTGATAGGACCTTCGTAATGGGGCTCTAACCTCATGCCTGTGCCATAGTTTATATATTCCCTGGTCGGTGTTCCTTTCCTTCACAGCAGTTTCCACATTCTTTACCTTTGACTGTTTATCCCTGTTGACTCTACCTCTCCCCCACTTCCTTAAGTGTCATGGGTAAATGTGGGGTGTGCGGTTGATTGGGAAATATTTCACCCCCAGCTATGAAAAGTTAATAAAAAATACTTTCCTCTGGTGAAAAATCTTTCAAGTTGAGAATGGTCTTCCTCTGCAGTGCCAGAAACACGAGGACTTGTTTTGAATGTTCGCTTGAGAACCTGGAGGGGTTTTACAGGTAAAGCCCATAGACCAAGAGGCCCCACTAATGACTGGCCCCAATGGTTTCTCAGTCACAGTAATCAATACTCAGCCTCTAGAAATTTATCAAATTTTAATTTACATATATACTTTTTAGACACATGGTTTCAGTGGTTTCTGATCCAGGTAAGCAGATTACTGCTGTGCCTCTCTGAATGTACCTCTTTCTAGATTTTGTGTGGCATTTTGATATGTCAATCCATGTCAGTTCTCTGATGCACGCATGCAGGGACTCCCAGCATCAAGACATCCATGATTCACACTGCAGAATAAGGAGGTCATGCCTGACTCAGAGGAGGATGAGACAGGCCAAGAGAGACAGCGCAGGAGTCCAAAGTGGTAATGGAGTTGCAGGGGTCCAGAGAGGACCCAATGTGGGTACATAGGCACAGAGTTGCCGTAATCTCCATGTGAATAGATATTATAGAGGGAAGAATGCAAGGGGTGCCTCATGGCCCAACATCAAGAAAATCTGATCAACATCTTATCACCCCATCTGCTTTCTACCCAGGTTCTCCCACCTGAATCTTGAAAAACCAGTGCCCTGGACTTCAAATGAAGAATATCCAAAGGTTAGGGGGGTCTCATGAGTTCTTAGTTCTTGTATTGCTTTTTGACCATTCAGACAAGGAAGTATTTTTATAAAAATGTATACATTACTCTTCTAATTTTGCCAATTTTGTAGCAATATATCCTGAGATTATGGGATTTCTCTCTCTCTCTTTTCTTTCACAGTGCTGATATTATTTTTTACTAAAAATTTACAACTTTGGTTAATCCT
>NW_022111345.1:86352-87719 GCF_000313985.2 Echinops telfairi | reverse complement strand
TTTATGGCTGGGAGGTCACCACAACATGAGGAGCTGTATTAAAGGGTTGTGGCATTAGGAAGGTTGAGAACTACTGCTCTAGAATTATCGAGGCTTCCTAGTATTTAGGCCTGATGTAGAACAGAAATACATTCATGAATGTGAATTACATGCACATACAAGTGCTCTATAAAGTTGAAGGCTGAAGCCATCTCCCATGATACAGCATTAAGGAAGGATATTGCCATATAGGTTGCTTCTAAACACTGACAACAAAGTACACTCATGAAAGGGTAACTGTGGAGCTTCATTTTCCTATTGACAGTCGCCCTGGGTAAGATAAGACATGGGAATGGAGAGAACACGGTGGCAGCTCCAGAGTCCTCACCTTCTGATTTACGTCCTCACAGAGGTGCATCCAGATGCAGTTAGTGCAGGCTGTCACCAAGGTGAAAAAGCTGGGAGATTGGTGAAGGTGTCCTGTAGGACTTTTGGAAATCCCTTCACCAGCTACAGTGTGAATAGGGTTTGACAAGAACCAGAAAAGGTCTTCAGTGGATGGGCTGGATCAACATCTACACTGGGAAGTCAACCTATGTCCAGGGCTTCACACAGGGCTCTGCCTTCTCCTTGGATGCCCCAGTCAGCACAGCTTATCTACAGATTATCAGCCTGAAGTCTGCGGACACTGCCACCTATTTCTGCGTGAGACACACGGCGTGAAACCCACATCCTGAGAACATCAGAAAACCTGGGGGATGGCAGCTGTACTCACTGAGGGAGTGACTCAGAATATTTCGCTGAATCCTTTATTTACAAGTAATGTACTTAGAAATGACAAACAAAGAAAATTACTTCCTGAGATTGCCTTATTTGCCTGTGACATTAAATCACTCCTCAAGAGAGGAGGATAAAAAGTATCTTGGTATGTAGCCTTTGTTCATCTCTGTGTAAATACTTCCATTAGGGCAGTAAGAAAAATGCAGGCTCTTTGAAGGGTTGAGTCATCATCTCCAGAGACAATGACAAGAACACAGTTTACTGCAAATGCATGGTTAGAAAACGGAAGAGAAGACCCTCTTACTCTGTGAGAAAGTGAGAGGAAGTCAGTGTGATCCCAGATACAAACTCCCTGCTGGGAGAGAGCTGGGCAGCATGGGGCGCTCAGAACCCACAGATCACAGGACCCACTCAGAAGCAGGTGCAGAGGAACAGGGTGGGTTTCCTGCTGGGCTGCCTCTCCATCTGTTTCCTCCAAGGGATTTTCTTTGTTTTTTTGTGGATTTTCTATTTTTATGACAAGGGATCCAATATTAATGTATAAGAAATATGTAAAATCAAACTTATTGCATGTGGGATGTGTAATAATGGAATTGAAATCTGAACAA
>NW_022111345.1:84051-85195 GCF_000313985.2 Echinops telfairi | reverse complement strand
ATAGATAGATAAAGATAGATGACAGATACAATATATAGACAGGATATATAGAGAATATAGATGATAGCTAAATCAACAGTTCAGTAGATTGATGGACTAATTAATAGATTTTAGATAGATAGATAGATAGATAGATAGATAGATAGATAGATAGATATAGAGCAGAGATAGGAAAATGTAGAGATGGATGAGAAACAGAAACAGAAACTCATTCAACAGACTCCAGTATCACTGTGTATTCAGGCTCAAGGGGTTGGGCTGACTCCAGGCAGATGGTGTTCAGACAACACTGTTGTCTATCCTGAGATAAATTGGAGACTAAATGCATGAAATACAACATGAGGTGTTTTATCAGGCATAAGGTGTTGTACATGGATATTATAAAACCATGACTCACTCCTCAAGAGATTATCTCAGGTACCTGAGTCCCCACAACAGGAATATGCCACTTATTTGATGTGTGCAGTGATGCAGATAAAAGTAGGTAAGGGAAGCTATATGAGACCAGAATGTAATCACCACGAAGGGAAGGTTGGTATCTATGGCACAGGGTCTCAGGCCAAACAGGCACATGACCCTGATTCAAGACTCACTTTTGAGTCTTGAGGAAGATACAGCTGTTCTAGCAGAATTTGGGGCCTCCCCTATTCCATTTTCCCCTGTATCGTGGTTATTAGTCCTTTTCCTGCCTCTGAGAACCAAGATTTAGATATTTTTAACATAACCATCAACCCCAAAGAACAGAGGAAGGAGAACGAGGCATGAAAGTAGGACATCTTCTCTGGGTCCTGGCTTGTTTTTTTGGAGACCCAGAATGCACAAACCACAACCTGAGGCGCTCTCTCCCCATCAGAGGAGAAATGAGGGGAAAACGTTTTAATTTTATTTTCTCTTTACTTTTTTTTGTGGATTGCGTGAAGATATGGCTAGAAGATTAGTGTTCATTCAACAATTCATACACTTTTGTTTCATTTCATCGACTACAATAGATACAAACTCCTGTTACCTTTTCTTTCCAAACATTCTGAATTTTTCCATGGATAAATGTTGCCCTTTTAAACTCAGAAGTTTGATTATTCTAAGGTAATTGTGTCTCCCCAGGACTATTGCTCCCTTGTAGGCTTGTCAATTATTTGGCTGGAAG
>NW_022111345.1:81799-82867 GCF_000313985.2 Echinops telfairi | reverse complement strand
GGGAGCTCAGGGCAGAAATATGCAAAGTGGCAGACATCCATTTTAGACCCACAGGCCACCTCCACAAAGGAAGGTCAGGACCTCAGTGTGATTCCTTTCCATCCGCCTTGCAAGATGGGGTCTGCCACCTAGCTCTCCTCATTGCTCTTCTCCCGGCTCAGAATCACCACAGGGTTTAAGATTGGGGTGGATGAGTGTGAAGGGAATCTCTGATCTCTGAATCATTTATCCACAGGTGCCTGTTCTCAGGTGCAGCTGGTGCACTCTGGGACAGAGGTGAAGAGACTTGGAGAATCTTTGAGGATCTCCTGCATGACATCTGGGTTCAGCTTTACTAGCTACTATTTGCACCGGATTAGGCAGACACTTGGAAAAGGCTTGGAATGGATAGGAAGGATTGATCCTGAAAACTCTCAAACAAAGTACAACCCATCCTTCAAAGGAAAAGTTACCATCTCCACAGACAACTCCATCAGCACCATGTAGCTGCAGTGGAGCTGCCTGAAGGACTCAGACACAGCCATGTATTACTGTACAAGAGACACAGTGAGAGAACCCCCTTCCTGAGAGAGGCAGAAACTCTCAGCCTGATGCAGCTGCAGAGCAGGAGTCTCAGAGGCATCTCTCAGTTCAGCACCAGAGGGCACAGTGTCTGCTGTCTCCTAGAGAGTAAGAACATGAGATCATGTCACAGGCCGCTGACATGACAGGGAGACATCTCCCCATGTGGGGGCACTGATGCCTTTTATTGGATTGGATTTCCCTGGAGTAGCCCAGTCTGTGACAGCTGAATAACAGAAGTGCTGTAGAGCAGATGACGTAAGGTTCATTCATGAAATTCCCAGAGTTCAGCCCTTGCTGCCCTTGAAGAATGAGAAGGTGCATGTTCTTACAGGAAAGAAAATCCTCATTCAAATTTCCTGGCTTTTTTCTCACCAAGGCCATTCCCAGTATTATTAGAACTTCTTCCTGATAAGTAGCCATAATCACCATGTGTATTCATTTGTTTGCTTTCTAACTTGATTCATCTGCCTGCATTCAACTTGATTCGGGAAACAGCTTTGTAAA
>NW_022111345.1:78965-80362 GCF_000313985.2 Echinops telfairi | reverse complement strand
AGTTACTGCAACTTGATATCACAAGTAGAGAGTGTTTAAGAATGGAAATATGTTTTGTTGAATATATAAAGACTAGAAATTCAAATTCAAGGCTAGCTCTAAGGGAAGGCTCTTTGACTGTTGAAAAATGTATTTGATGATTGATAATCTATTCAATCAATAGTACAAAAAAGTGTAAAACACTTATTCTGTTGTCCATTCCCCCCAAGGAGAAGGTTATATGTAGATCCTTGTAATCAGTTCTTTCTTTCCACCTCACCCTTCCTTCCCCCTCTCGGTGTTGCCACTAGTCCTGAAGGGATCATCTATCTTCGATTCCTGGGAAGCCATCTGAAAAGAGATTCATCTGAGAACGGTGATTTCATCTGTCTGTAAATATAAACATACGTCTGGCTCTGGAACACTTTTTCAACTTTTTTTAGGGAGCTATGAGATCGGCTCTTCTGTCTCAAAAGCTTGCCAAAGAGCCACAGAAAAGAAAGTTGTGATTGCCGAATGTTCTGTTGTGTCTAGTCTAGTATTGCCACGATTAAAAAATCACCACCATCATCATCACCATCATTATCATAATGAACCACAGCTACAGGGAAGAAGAAAATGTTCTAGAATCAAATAGGATGACAATTGTCATCCTCTTCTGAGTAAGATAGGATGGCGGTATTGATGGTAGGACATGTGGCTAAAGTGCAAGTTAAACGGTTAAAAAACAAAACAAAACAAAGCACGCGATCTCTCCCTCCACCCCCAACAAACAAACAAACCAAAAATTTGTGGAAGAATTGGATAGCATTTGAGGGTGGCGGTTGTGTATTAGGTAGGATAAGGAGAACTCAGGTGGCTTTTCCTCAGTGACTTGCCTGGGTGGTGTGCCTGCCCTGAATGGAAATTGATCATCACTCCTCAAGGAACGACTAACACACACACACACACACACACACACACACACACACACACACGAGCTTCATCGAGTCATCTTGTAAGCTCTTCTTCAGATGCAGCCCGTCTCTCTATGTGTTCCAATCACCGTGGTCAGTCCCGTAGCCGCTTCTCCAGTTTCACACACAACTGTGATCTCTCGAGAGGAAACATGCCGCTGCCAGTGAGGATCGGTTTGGCGGCAATTCCGGCCCTTTTGTCTCTCTCTGCCAATCTGTTGATTCCCATTTGAGTGGCCTAGCTAGTGACTGAGAATTCTTCAACAGAGAGACAGAGGACAGTTAGACAGACAGACAGACAACTCCTTGGAAAGAGTTGTACCCCGTTGGTTTCTGAGACCGTGTAAACAGTCAAAATGCAATCAATCAAATGAGCTATTAGCAAAAGCCGGCGGGTGACTGGGCGACCCGCAGGAGTCAGTGGGTCCTGAGAGCACAGCAGAACACACTCAGCTTATTAGG
>NW_022111345.1:77570-78865 GCF_000313985.2 Echinops telfairi | reverse complement strand
TACCTCATGATTCTCACAAATGGAAATAATATTTAATAACTCTCTCCCAGCAAGTTGTATTGCGCTAGCTCCCTTGTCCCAAAGAGTAACTAGCCAGTCAATATCTGTTTTTCCTTTCTGGGCTAAGTCCTGTCTCATATTGCATAATCTTGTCTGGTATATTCTGACACTTCTGTGAATCTTTCTTCCTGTTTTGTGGGATTTCCCCAGCAGTCTAGGTTCTTTTTCACTTTTGTGATAGTGCTTGGGTAACATTCTTTAGTCTCTACTGGGGTTGGGTCTTTAAATGGGTTGTTATCACTAAGGCTCAGCTTTTGCAAGTGCTGAGTGACTAGGCTCTTTCCTTTTTGTAAGTCATTGTATAATTGGTCACATGCCTGCAGGAAAATAAATGGCACTTCCTTAGGTTCAGCTCTTTCAATTACTGGTTTGACATTTCTAGGGTTTCTTAAGTCTATTTCCAAAGATCTGGGTTTGTAGGCTTTCTTATCTTTAAGTGCTTGCCCCTTTAAGTCACTTCACTCCATGAGCTGCCTAGAGGCAAGTCCCAAGGTTTATCTCTTTTAAACATAGAAAACATGTTTATATAGATCCTGGATCCACAGTCACTTCTGTAATTTCCTCACGAAGTTAATGTATTAATATTAGATTTTTTTGTTGGCGTTAGCCTGATCATCTGCTGGTAGTAATGAATTTTTGCTTCTATTTTATACCTCATTGACCGGGTCTACACACACAGGCATCTGAAACTGCCCTCATCGTCGCACCCCTTCCGGGGAGAGGCAGTGATTTCCAGCTCCTCTTAGGTTATAGTGATGGAGTATGTCCCCTCCAGCGGCGCCTTTTCAGGTCACTAGATTCCCATACCAGTTTGCAGGTCCTCTGTGCCTGGGGTGACTACTGTTCAGCCTGGGTATCGCTCCCCGGGTGGATGGAGTGTAACCACAGCGACCTGTCAGTCTCAGAGGTTCCTCCCCTCGGTGGGTCATGTCCCATGAGTCTCTGTCTGGAGAGGCTTGATCGCTAGGTCCAGATTTTAAGGCAAAAATGCTGACTTACGCCAATGTGTCATGAGTGGCGTGATCAACAATTACTTGACACTCTTAGACATTTTTGAATGCTCGGTTTATTCACTGAAAACACACATCAAACAATCTAAAATATTACTCAAACTACTAAGGGCAAACAACTATGAGCATAAGGACATAATAACAACTATGAGCATAAGGGCAGAATAACAACACTCTTCACACATTTCATAACAGCACCATAGTCCCAATAAGCATTGCCTCTTC
>NW_022111345.1:75010-76332 GCF_000313985.2 Echinops telfairi | reverse complement strand
TCAGCAGTTTGAACCACCAGTGAGTGGTTCATTGGGCGGAAGATGAGGCTTTCCACTCCCACTAAGATTTACAACCTAACACACCTACAGGGGCAGTGCTATTCTGTCCCCCTTGTGTCTTTGAGAAGAAATGACTTAATGGCAGTGAAAATTTTTGGATGTGCTTTGGAAGGACCTGCATTCTGGATAAAATAAGTTATGTATAATTTTACTATACTAAACTGAGAGAACGCCTCACTTTACTGCATTTTTCAATAGACAAAATGTGGGTAGAGGCGCCATTACCATCTCAAACCCAGCTGAGCAGGGAGTGAAGTACAGGGAACTGTTGGGTATAGAAATGGTGAAGGAGTTAGAGAATGGTAGTGATATATCTGACTTCCAGCTTATAGTAATCACCTTTATGCCGATTGTGATTCTATTCCATTGTGAATTACTCAAATAATTAAGCTTAACCATAAATACGAATCTCCCTACGAGTTATTAAAAATTGCTTAAATTTTTATGAGTTTTTATTCCTAAATAGATTAGCAATTACTTGATGGCACTAATTTGTGATGATTTTAAAATACAAACTTTAATATTTACAATACAGTTTTTTATTTATATTAATCACCTTTGATGTGTTAGCTAGACATGTGTTCCCACCCTACCGAACTGAACATCAGAGATAATGACCAAGGCTTCCTGTTTTATTGCTATGACTGTGTAATGATAAATGAAAAGCATAGTGAGAGTTGTGTATGTGTGTATATATGTATGAAAAAAAATATGCAAGTTAGTGAAATCATCATTTAAATGATCCCAGACAATAGAATTCCAAAACACTAGTTGATATTTCTCAGAAGAAAAATTCTATATATATCTGAAAGTGAATGAATATGCTTCTGAAGCAGCATGGAGTGATGGATGGCTTTTAAATGGCCTTTCTGTCCATTGCTTTGTCTTTCCCTCTAAATGAATGGGTAAGACCATGCAAATCAGGTGTATGAAACTATAACAAGGGGGAAACACACACACACACACACACACACACACACACACACACACACACACCTTCCTTTTGTACGGAAAGTATCTAAGCATGGCGCCCTCCACCAAGTCTGTGAAGTGCGTGGCCGGAAGTGGGTGTCGCCAGCGTCTGACGTGTATTTCGGCGTTTGGCGGCCGCCGTAGTCACGCGCAGCGTCCCCGTTTCGTCGGAGCTGCGGCTTAGTTTGACGAGGACCCTGCGCACCAGCGGAGCTGAGGAACCTTTGGGAAGTAAGTGTAAGTTATCGGAATGGCTGTGAGCGAGGAGGAAACAAGTGCGTTTCTGTCTC
>NW_022111345.1:73858-74910 GCF_000313985.2 Echinops telfairi | reverse complement strand
TTTTTAATTAGATAATCAAGTGGTTTATAAGGCTGAGATTGACAAATTCAAGAAGACTGGTGGTGTACTCAACATCAAAAAACATATTGCAAAATCTTTCCTGAAGTTCAATGTTGTCAGTGGTAGGTTAAGATTTATATGCCTGCAAAACCAGTTACGACAAGTGTTATTTAAATTTTTTCACCAAGTGTTAAAGCAAACAAAGTGTGGGACCAAGCCCCACAGTGGAACAGGTCCTTAGGAGCAGCATGTGAAATTAAGGAAGATAAAGCAGACAGCAAAGGCAGGGTACTGGGGCCTCATCCGCAATGCCGAATAAGCGACTGAGATCATTTAACAGTGAATTTATACAGTAGCAAGGCATGCAAGCCTTCAGCAGGCATACACAAGAGAATGGGCAAAGTATGAATCTGTGATAGACTGATTCTTTTAGGAGAACCCTTCATGACAAGTATCAAGCTGTGGGAATTGAGGACCAGGAAGAGAGTGGAAGCAGACAAATTCTCTATTGTCAGGATTAAAGAAGCCTGCAAGACCAGGATTCTGGGTGGAGGGAGCCTTCACATTGGTGGGCTACAGAAGAATCACAGTCATAATTTTCCTATTAAAATTCACCACCATTATCCCCGCAATATCCTCCCATTATAGTGATACCTTAATGATATCTCATAAACGCACATGGTGAATCACTATCAGCCCCCAGCTTTTTCTGTAAGAACAGATGCGTTGTTATTGTTCTCCCTGCTCAAGGAATAGTCACTCCCCTCTATCTTCCCTCAGCACTGGGGCTAAGTTACTCAGCCAATGAGTTCAGGGACCTCCATGGTAAGATACTGAGCACCTTGTTAGGTATGTATGTGTCTGTAGCTTTACATAGTAAACTGGTTTATATATGGTTGGAGGGAGGAGGAGGTCTGTTTTGGGGTGAGGGGGTCGTGGCTTGCATGGCCCTAGACTATAAAAATTGGTGATAGAATACCTTCTCTCTCTGTCCCACTCAGGCCAGGCATCAAGGAGGAAGAGAGTGCCTAAATACTTTTGTCTTTCTTTTT
>NW_022111345.1:71402-72697 GCF_000313985.2 Echinops telfairi | reverse complement strand
AGTTTTTTTCTAATACAGACCAGTTGTTCTCCTTGTTCTAATTGAGTCAAAGCTTCTGGGTTGACAACAAAATAACCAATTCATGAGAAATTACAAAATATTCGGCACACCAAAATTAAACCTAGGTTTGTGAAGCCTGTAGAGTGGTGCATTTCTGGGAAAATGATATTCAAAGCAACAAAGCAAAGGGTGTTCACTCAAGTGTATTAGACTGCACCCACTAACCTAGGACCAGAGAATGCAATGAGAATCTACCTCTTTGAGAACACTACAGACACTGCAAAGATTTTAATACATACGGTGGGAATTCTCCTCACCAATGGAAACCAGGTTGTAATAGTTCTCCAACATCACATCCTGATATAGACTTCTGATCAGGGTTCAGGAGCTGCCATTCCTCCCAGGTGAACTTTACAGCCACATCACTGAATGCCAGTGATTCCTGTAGAAAGAGGAGACTATTTAATGAAGTATTTTTCATTTGAAGATTTAAAAGAGTATATCTTACAATAAAGAGAGCAAAACAGTAATAAAAACTATTCTGTGATAGTGCATTCCATAATGTGTGGTAAACTGAAAGCTTGGGAGAAAGTATTTGAATTTATCGCTAAACTCGCAACCACGGGCACAGAAATCTATTTTGAGAAAAATCTCATTGTTCTGAGATAAAACTGCTTTCAATACACGTTCTACAGGCCAAATGAAGTGACCCCTGCAAAAGCACTCCATTAAGGAGCAGTCTTAAAGGAGCTACTATAGCAGATGAATCATTTCTCTGTCTGGATAACTCATTATGCCTGAAGGTTATTTGTAGATAAGAGCAATCTTGTTCTCCAGCCAACCCTCCATAATTGTAGCAAAAATTGGAAGTGGGGGTGGGAGGTTTGAGGTCAGCTGCCACTAAGTCAAGATGGTGACTCACCTCCATTTTTTATGTTGCCTGCTTACGATATTACCCATTGACTATACATATGTTAACTGTATCAGGTGCTTGCCTTATGAAAGATTTGTAAGACCCTTTATATATACCCATTGGAAAATACATTCACTCTCAGTCCATAGGAACCCCTATGCGCTGTTGTCTGTCTTGTCTATAATATTTTCCACAATCGCAAAGTTGCTCCTGAGTTGCTCCTGAGGACCCGTCTGAGTGTTGGGGCCACCCATGCCCCAACAATAATGCACCCACTCATAAAACTAGAATTTTCAGAAGTGAAATTATCTGAATGATCTAGAAATAGCTCAGATTTATACTCACACACAGTAGATAAACACAGACCTGTTTATATTAACAA
>NW_022111345.1:68210-70409 GCF_000313985.2 Echinops telfairi | reverse complement strand
TCATGAATTGGGAATTTTCCAGCTTCCAGAAATGCAGGAGCATTTCCTTGACACCTCTGTAACTGGGAGCCACCTGCGTGACCTGATTTGAGAGTTTCCACTATTCTGTGAGCCAACAGCCTGCTGTGTGACCGTCCTATTTCGGTTCCTCAGGGTGCAACCTATTATCTGACCAGATTCAATAACTACACCTTGTGAGGCAGTGCACTGTTGTCTGACCTGATGATCTGGTTCACCAGCCTTTGCAAACACATCAATGAGGAGAACACTCCAGACCAGCTGTTCTCAATCTATGGGTCTCAACCCCTTTAGGGGTCAAATGACACTTTCACAGTGGTCGCCTAAATGGTCTTAGGAACCAAGACACCGCTCCTCGATCTGTATCCAGGCAGGTCCACCCACATGCAGATACCCCCACTGAGTACCGGGTGTGAAGACTATTACCCATGCTAAACCATGCTTCAAAACAAAATTTCATTTATTTGTCATTAGAAATAAATAATTCACAGTATTTAATTACATATTGTTTTTTGTGATTAATCACTATGCTTTAATTATGGTCAATTTGTAACAATGAAAACACATCCTGCTTACAGTACACTTCCTAACAGTAGCAACATTACAGTTATGAAGTAAGAACGACAATAATTTTATGATTGGGGGTCACAACGTGAGGAACTCTATTAAAAGGTTGCGGCATTAAGAAGGTTGAGAACCACTGCTCCAGAGTGATACCTGGCCTATGGATTTGGGGCTCACCAGCTTCCACATCTTGAAGAGTTATTTACTTGACGGCTATTTAGTTTTGTGAGATACAGTAAGGCAAATCATGGAACATCCTGAACCTCTACCTCATAGGGACAGGTCTACTGCTGGTCCTGCAAAATGAACTGTAATGTTCTTGAATCAAGAGCTATACCAAAGATAATGACCAGGGCTGATGGGACACAGTGACAGGTCCACAAAGAGCTTTTCAGCCAAGATCGTGGAACAGGCCGGCAAGATCAAGAGGACGATATCACCAAGGAGCTGAGAGGAGACTAGAAAGATGGAACTAAGAAATGAGCCTATATTCAGAAGGCACAATGTCTGAGAGGGACAGAGAGAACAGGCCTGCTCTGAAGACGAGCAAATCTGCCTACATGTTTCCTTAATATGAATCCCAATGTGTATCCTATTGATTCTGATAGCAGGTTACATTTTGTTATTTAATAAAACTCATACCTGATTCTGGACTGTAATTTCTATGTGGCCACTGCAAAAAATTAATGAACTGAGAAGGAGAAAACTGTGGTAAAGATAACTGCTGTGAGAACTAGAAAACCATTGGAGAGTACATTTATGTTTAAGTTCTGCCTCATATGAATCAGGGCTGATGCTGATGGTTGATTCTCTCTCCTACATCTATAGGTAGAAGAGGTGAGGAGCTGTCAACCATTTTTAAATTAGTATTGCTACAAGGCCCATTTCAGATGCATTAATGAGAATGCTGCAGTTTGGGAGATTTAACAGCACCTTCAGAAAGAAACATTACGGAAACTTACTCAGACAAAAATCCTATGGAATAATGGACTCTCCTAAAGAAGTGATCTTATTCCTCCTTAAAAACTGAGCATAGGGTTACATTTGAATGATTCTCATGGGTTGGCCATAGAAGAATGAATTATCAGTTGAAAGCTATTATCATCCAAAGAATCCTTAGTGATGTATTATGTTCAATGTCAGTAGTTTAGTGTTACTCCTATGATCAATATATTCCTAATCTTCTCCATCCCAATGATGAAGTCAGAATCAAAATTCATCTCTAACTTCTACTATTTCAAATTTCCACTTTCCAATGAACTACATCAGTATTATACAGGCTCTACACTTCCAGTAGGAAATACAGAAAAGGATAAAACCTATCAGAATCACCTGAGCCTTGGTCATTTTCTTTGGTCCTTAGGGCACTGCCGGCAACTGAGATGCTGTTTGTCTTATCTGGATCAGCTCCAATAATGTTCACAAATTTCATTCTCTCATGAGGATATCCCAGAAATAATAATACCCAAACCGGGCACTTCTTCCTTCTTCCTCTAAGCTGCTGGTTCGTCAAAATCTGCAGGGTGATGGGAGGATACAATGTGAGTAATTTAGGTCCAGATGCTGTAAGTGTTCCTGTCCATCTTCTTAACACAGTCCCCAATACCTTATTGAGTG
>NW_022111345.1:61775-66331 GCF_000313985.2 Echinops telfairi | reverse complement strand
CACCTTATTAAAAGAAGGACTTACAAGACTGTTCCAGGGCCTTCATACAAAGCCAGTCAAGGCAAGACTCATGACAATGTCCCTTGTTCTGTCCTCAGTAAGGTGACCTCCATCAAGCATACACCTAGGCAGGCCCGTGGAGTGCAGAGGAGCGCAGGCAATCTACTTTCTAATGCATTCTCCCGGAGGGGGAGATGATCTATATCCTTGGTTAGTGATCAGAGAGAATTTAATGGAGGCTTAATCAAGTAGGGAGGCAGCAAATGGACACTGAGTTATCACTTTCATAGGCAACCGAAACCTAAAACCCAATTCACTGCCATTGAGTGAATTCCGATTATAGCAATCCTTTAGGAGAAGGTGGAACTGCCCTCGTGTGGGCTTCCCAAGACTGTAACTCTTGACAAGAGTAGAAACCCTGTCTTTCTGTCCAGGTGTGACTTGTAATTCTGAACTGCTGATCTTGCAGTTAGCAGCCCAATCTGTAGCCACTTAGCCCACCGCTTTTTGCAAATTGAAGCGCTCAGAACTTAAGTTCTAATGCAATTATAAACGGCGACTTACCCAGTGATTTCTATCGCTCAGGGAGATGCGCAAAGACCTCTGGCCCTGACAGTCAGGACAGCCTGGGCAATTGTGCGCGGGCGCCCTCCCGGTCAGACCCCAGAAGCACGGCTCCTGCCTGCTACCCATCGAGCTCCTCTGCCCGGCCTTCCCCCACCCCTCAGGAGCCCCGGGACGTGACGTCCGCGCGTCGCGCGCCCTGTTTCTGAGACAGAAATGCACTTGTTTCCTCTTCGCTCATAGCCGTCCCGATAACTTACACTTACTTCCCAAAGGTTCCTCAGCTCCGCCGGTGCGCAGGATCCTCGTCAAACTCCCGCCGCAGCTCCGACGTCACGGGGACGCTGCGCGTGACTACGGCGGCCGCCAAAGGCCGAAATACACGTCAGAAACTGGCGACACGCACTTCTGGTCCCGCCCTTCACAGACTTGGTGGAGGACGCCATGCTTAGGTACTTTCCGTACAGTGGACAGAAAGGCCATATAAAAGCAATCCATCACTCCACACTGGTTCAGAAGCATACTCATTCACTTTCAAATATATATATATAATTTTTCTCTTGAGAAATATCTACTGTTTTGCAATTTCATTGTCTGGGATCATTTAAATGATGATTTCACTAACTTTCATATTATTTTCCACACATATATACACATATACACAACGCTCACTATACTTTTCATTTCTCATTATACAGTCATAGCAATAAAATAGGAAGTCTTGGTCATTATCTCTGATCTTCAGTTCAGGAGGGTGGTAACACATGTCTAGCTAACACATGAATTAGTATAAATGATTAATATAATAAGTGATTAATATAAATTAAAAACTGGATTGTAAATTTTAAGGTTTGTATTTTAAAACTGTCGCAGATTAGTGCCATAAAGTTATCTAATCTATTTAGGAATAAAAACTCATAAAAATTTAAGCAATTTTTAATAACTCGTGGGGAGATACGTATTTATGGTTTAGCTTAATTATTTGAGTAATTCGCAATGGAATAGAATCGCAATCAGCATAAAGGTGATTACTATGAGCTGAAGGTCAGATATACCACTACCATTCTCTAACTCCTTCACCATATCTAAACCCTACAGTTCCCTGTACTTCACTCCCTCCTCAGCTGGGTTTGACAACTCCATCCACTAGCTGTACAGACTCACACCACACTCACGGGTATATGGTTTATTGGAGGCTGGAAACAGGTTATACATTGGGATGAAAATTAATTTGGAATCAGGGGCTCAAGTGGGAAGAGAATATTGTGAAAACGATGATGGTGGCATATGCGCAAATGTGCTTGACACATTGCAGGAACGTTTGGATTGTGATAAGAGATGTAAAAGCCCCCAATAAAAGTATTTAAAAAAAAACAAAAAATATTAATTTGGAAGTAACAAGATACAAATTGTATGTAGTTGGCCAACCAGGGGAGCTTTCGATGCAAACAACCCTTGGAACAGAGATGTTCCCTGTTGATACAATTCTTGATCAGTGCCTTGGACAGTTCTGTACCAGTGGGTCTCCCTACTCCTCACTGGTCTCACTCCAGGTCAGTAGAGCAGTTCTGCCATTCGGTCTCTCCACTATCAACCTCTCTACTGCTTTGTGACCTAGCTCACAGGCAGTGGGTAGCAGATTTCTCAGCCCTTACCAGCTATCTACATTGGATAGCTCAGTTGCCAGAATCCCTGCCATCAGATTCTCTGCTACTAACTGACCTGGAAGATCTTCTGGACAGACCTCTCCACTGTACTGCCTCTTGACTAATGACCTTTCTGCAATCCTGGGATCTGATCCTAAAGAATTAAGCTTACAGACACTATCGCATTTGTGACCATTCTGCTTGCACGTGGCTGTGCTTTATGGTCAACCTACTTCCCAGCCATCATGTCTTCTGCCATCCAAATGAATCAACTACAGCCATCACCCATTTGTTGTTACCTGCCATCCAGTTGGTTACAACCCATAGCAAACTGTACACAGCAGAACAAAACATGGCACGGTCCATGCTTTCTTTACACTTGTTCCTATGTTTAAGCCCATTGTTGCAGACACTGTCAGTCCAGTTCTGTGAAGACCTTCTTTTTTTTCCCATACCCCTTCACTTCACTCCAAGTTAGATAGTTTGTCCTTTCAGCAGTCCCTGGTACTTTCAATTGTCTTCTTCAGGACCACAATTCAAATGGATTTTTTTTTTTCTGGTCTTCCTTATTCAATGCCGTACTTTTCAAACTCATATGCAAATCACTCTTCAGGCACTAGGTTAAAATTCCACCCTTGGGCACTGAAGGTTGTCAGTTCTCTTCAACAGAACTCTAGGTCTCTTGGGAAAGCACAGCTGTGGTCTAAAGATGCTATTGCTGTGTGTTCTTCTGTGCCAGGTGACAGTTCCCCAAGGTGAGAGTTTCAGATATCTGACTTGGGTCTATAGGTATGGTTGTAACTGAAAGTGATTGACAGAGACCAATTACCTTTATTTACAGGAGTGCAGCTTCAAGAGTCTGGACCAAGACTGGTGAAGCCCTCCCAGAAGCAGTGCCTCACCTGCACTGTTTCAGTTTCTCCATCAACAGTGTTTCCTGCTGGAACTGGATCTGCCAGATCTCAGAGAAGGGACCTCAGTGGATGTGAGCAATATGCTATGAGGGTACTACAAATTATAAACCCTCCTTTCAAAGCCGACTCTCTATCACCAGACACACATTGAGGAATCAGTTCTTCCTGCAGCTGAGCTCCGTGCCTGCTGAGGACACGGCCGTGCATCACTGTGCAATGATGGGAGGGGAGGTATGGGCAGCAGGGGGCGCACAGGATCCACTGAGCACAGATGGATGACAGGGAGGATTCCCTGTTAGAATTAGGGCTTCCTCTCTTAGCTCTCAGCATCCCCAGGACAGTTTTTCTCTAAATTTCTCCTCACGGCATACTTGAAGGGAGAAACTAGCATTCTCTGTTTGCAGTCCAAATATTAAAAGTGACTCTGTTCATTCATTGTCATCTTATATGATCCATTTTCCGTCCTATCTTATAGATTGTCATGGTTATTATCATTCTGTTAATCAAAATTTGTTGAAGGGTCAGTTCTCTGGAGGTGTCTGTCTGTGTTGCTCCCTGTGCACTGTGGGTAGTGATTGACTGATTTTCTACATGTCCGAGATAATTAATGTAGTGGCACCTGGTTCTAAACTTGTGACATGTCGTTAGTGATGCTTGCTACTCATTGTCTCGGTTTATGCAGAAACAAGTGTTTCAGACACAGAGAGATCCCTAACATTGGGAACAGGTGGACTGGAATGACCTGTCTGGTTGAAGGTGTCATTCTTGAGATGACTCTTTCGAGTCGCAATGAAGCAAATATTCCATGGAAGGAAACTCTGATTTAAAAAAATAGCAAATGTGTCACAAAGAGGAAGAAATTGCAGACTGATATCTCAGAATGCTCTTTAGAATTGAGAATAGTTGGATTTCTCACATATTTTGAACCAATTATCAGCGAATTCGGTTCCTAGAGAAGGCCATCCTGTTTGACAGAGTGTCAGCAAAATAGAGGAAAATGCTTAATTAGATGCACAGAGAGTGGCTACAAAATTGTTCTCACACTTAGAAACATGTGAGGATGGTCCAAGATGTGGAATTTATGTATTGTTTCTGATGTACACAGAACCATGATGGTTAAAACTGACACAAAAGCACCCAGGAGCATCTCTGATGAAGTGAGGTGCAGGAAATTTAGATTAATGCTGTTTAGCCAAGTAATTACCTAAAATAATAACACAGTGCACCCTCGTTTATCGTGGTTAATCGGTTCTAGACCCTACCATGATAAATGAAATTCCGCGAAGTAGGATTCCTTAGATCCAAAAGTTTTACCTTTTGCTGGATGGTGAGCATCTTACTCTGGCGCTTATTTTTATTGTCAGAAGGCTTAGAAGAAGCAGCTCGTTTAGGAGCCATCATAGGGCTTAGATAAAATTTCTTAAAAATCGCA
>NW_022111345.1:58147-60468 GCF_000313985.2 Echinops telfairi | reverse complement strand
CCCACATTTTATCTGTTTATTCAAAAATGCAATAAAGTGATGTGTTTTCTCAGGTTAGTATAGTAAAATTATACATATCTTATTTTATCCAGAATGCAGTGTCCTTCCAAAAGCACATCCAAAAATCATTACTGCCATTGAGTCATTTATTCTCAAAGACACAAGGCGACAGAGTAGCACTGTCCCTGTAGGTGTTTGAGGCTGTAAATCTCAGTGGGAGTGGAAAGCCTCATCTTCCTCCCAACGGTGGTTCAAACGGCTGACTTTGTAATTAGCAGCCCAACTCATCATAAACAACACCACTAAGACTCCCTATGATACTTAGAACATTCTCATCTGCTCTTGTGATGACCTTCTCAGAAGTCATGCACCTTCACTTACTGGTGTCGACCCCTCCTTCTGCTGATAAAACCACCCCAGCTCTGGGAGAAGTGCCCCAGCTCTGGAATTCCCAGGGGTCCAAATTCAATGATCAGGACTGAACACAAGTCACCTTTGAGTGCTGATCTGGGTTTTCCTTGTTACTATGTTAAGAAGTGATTTTACAGAGAACAACCATGTGTGAATGTGCATGATGGAAAGACACAGTGGATGTGTGTGATGGTTTTGCTGACCGGAATGTCCCTGTGTTTTCAGGTGTCCAGTGTGAGATCCATCTGGTGGAGGCTGGGAGAAGCTTGAGGCAAACTCTTGGGGGCGAAATAGTTTACTTCTTGGACTAGTGGGTCAATATCATCACTTCCCTCAGCTGGGGCAGGGCTCCATGGAAGGGTGCTGACAGCTCAAGGAGCTGATGCAACAAGTGTCATGTCCTTCACCTAAGAGACAGTTGACGGGTCCCCTCTTGTTCCCTGTAAAACCACTGGAGCACAATGATCTGCAGATCAGCTATGCTTCCTGTTCCCAGTTTCACACTGCCCTTGACTTGCCATGAAATTCCTTATGCCTTGCCTGTATAAATAAACGTGCTGCAGTTGCTGGAAATCTTCCTCATCAGGGAAAAGGCTCCACCTGGCCTCAGCTTCTTGTATCAGGTCTCCTGTCTTTCTTCCATCCCCCACCAACCTCCCTCCAGTGTTTCAGCAGCTAGGCAGGTCGCTGCAACCCTTGTGGGTTTCCAAGTGTTGATTTTAAGCTATCAGTTTTCCGCAATATGACCCAACAGGTTGCTGGTGTTGGCCTGGTTTTTATCTAATAAAATCACTATTATTTATAGATACTGTGCCAAATTGCAAAAGGAGGTGAATTTATTTCAAAGATAGATACCATCCCAAGCGGACTTTCTTATCTCTTTTTTAAAGATAGGCTGTTGGGACAGGGACTCAAACTTACACTCAGATTTATGACAATTTCCACCTGAAAGCATTTGACTGGGGGCGCTTACAGAAACCATACCAATTCATAATTCAATCAGATCAAGCAGCATTGTACAATTGCTACTACAATTTCAAAGCATTTTCTTCCTTCTTGAACTCATTAATATACATTTATTACTTCAATGCCCCCCCCCCTTGCAGCTACATAACAGGTTTGGATCTGTTGGGTAGGGGTTTCAACTTGGAAGAACTGATCCAGGAAGTTTCCTCCATGGCACCAAGCCCACGCTTACGGTAAACAGAGATCAACGGAATGTGAGCTCGTACTGTGTGGAGCAACAACCCATGGGTTTCAGCTCATGGTGGAACTGTGCTTGCATAGACTCCTCATACCTACAGTGCTGTGTCACTGGAAAAACTGACGATGTTACAATTGCAATCACCATACACCCCAGGGGAATAATTGACCATAATTTACTTTTCTGTTTCGATGGGCCTTCCCACTGCCATTAGCTTGCTTGTTTTTCATTGTTTGTCCCTTGTTTTTTGCAAGTTGGTTTGTCGCTGTTCTTTGAGTAGTTGGTCTTACCAGGTTTTGAATTTGTCATAATACGAATTTGTCATAATAGGACCACCAAAATAAACCTGAGTCATGCATATCCCAGATGGATTATGGGCCCCCACTGAACTCTAGGCCCAATCCAAGAAGATTTAGTACTAATAACCTGGCCCTGCATGATACTAACCGTCATGAAATGGTCATTGAAGATAAGGGTGCTACAGCAAAATGTGGTTAAGAAAGCAGATGGTTTCTGGCTATTAATCAGCATAGTGTCTGGGGTCTTAAAGACTTGTATTCAAACAGGCAGTCATCTAAGCAAGGAGTCAACTAAGTCCACATGAAAGAAGCACACCAGCTTGTGTGATCCAAAGACAATACAAAATTCAAATATGACCAAGTGAAGAGTATAAGAGCCTAAATTGTGAACACCCAGTTTGTAGAAG
>NW_022111345.1:49305-55756 GCF_000313985.2 Echinops telfairi | reverse complement strand
CTCATATGTTCAGTGAGGCGTGAGAAATGAATAAAGGCTTTTCCACATTCCTCACATTCATAAGGTCTCTCTCCACTGTGAATTCTCATATGTTCAATGAGGTGTAAGAATCGAGTAAAAGTTCTGTCACATACCTTACATTCATAAGGCCTCTCTCCACTATGCATTCTCATATGTTGAGTGAGGTTTGAGGAATGAATGAAGGCTTTCCCACACTCCTTACATTCATAAGGTCTCTGTCTGCTGTGAATTCTCATATGTTCAGTGAGATTAGAGGAACGAGTAAAGGCTTTTCTACATCCCTTATATTCATAAGGTTTCTCACCACTGTGAATTCTCCTACGTTCAGTGAGGTGTGAAGATCGAGTAAAATTTACCTCACGTTCCTTACATTCATAAAACGTATGTCCACGGGAGTGTCCCAAATCATCCATGAGTATTGCCGAATCTCTAAGGATTTTACGGCATTCTTTATATTCATAGAATGTGATTCCGGTTATAAATTCTTCTGACATGTGCATGATAATTTCCACATTTACTAAATTGGTCAGCATTAAATTGAATGTGAAAGAACTTATTATGTTGTTGTGAAGAAAGATTTTTTGAATGATTTTCCATACTGAAAGCATTCGGTGGTATACAAGTATCTTGGTCTTTTTAATGTAGGAGTAATTGAAATTTGCCAGGAGATCTCATCAATAGTATTTTCCTCATATGTTCCCCAGGATGTCACTGGCAAATATTTCCTGTTCAAAACAAGCAGTTAAAAATAAGTTGGTTTTTTTTGCCGTTATATCATTACCATAGATAGTAAACATACATTTCCCACCCCCTTAATTAACTAACATATGATAAATGAAAATCTCTGATTGAGATATAATAACAATTATCAATGGGTTAACAAAATAGGGAGCAATTATATAACTGTGTAAAAGGAAAATTTGTTTCCAATATTCAAAATGTAATTCACATGGATTAAAAATGTACAGTGACAGTAGTGTTAACATTTATTATTGCACATAGACACAAAAATATCTAGATATACAACAAAATATTTGTATTCTATTTAGGTAAATGTTGACAGGTTGAATAAATTGAGTGCTATTTCTTGAGCCATTATTGGCCTAATGAAATTAACATATATAGGATATAGACCTATATATAAAAATAGTATTATGCATATGTTAATACATTGCATTAAAATACAATTATACATATAAGTATAAAATATAATTGTATCCTATTATTCATAGTGACCCTATAAGATAGAATAGAAATATTACTTTTATAAGAACATAGAGTATAATATTTATCATAGGGTGTGGTTAATGTGTGTTTTAAACCACTGTCCTTGAAGTTAACAACCAAAAGTTTAACACAATGCACTGAAAGTATTATATTTTTGTGTCTACATTTACATAACATACAATTCATCGACAGATACATGTTGGGCATCAAAATGATAGTGGAACATTCCATTATTTAATGATCTCTTTGATGCCCCAACTATATGTATTCAAAATCCCCTTTGCTTGTGTCGGTTCTGGCTCATACCAATCCTATAGGACCATGTAGAAATTTCCCTGTAGTTTTTCTGAGACTATATCTCCTTTATGAAATAGCATATGGTTTAGAGCTGATAACCTGGTGGTTAGCAGCCCAATGAGTAACCACTATGCCAAGTGAATGAAGTGTTTGACTGCTAAGAGATGGTGCTGTGGAAACAAAGATGTTTTCGGAAATAAGATGAGGTTATCTCCTTCCATAAAGATTAGCATCCTTAAAAAATTCCTATGCAGATCCCACTCTGTATTACTCTGTCACTGTGACTTCAAATGGACAAAACAACTGGGGGTGGATCTGTGTAGATAGTGTGTTAATTGTGCACAGATGGTTGTTTTATATATCATATATAATAGATGAGCTCTACATATCATAATATATGTTTATATGTGTAAATATATGTTATTACATGATAAGTCAGTTTTTGCTCATAGTGACTTATCTGTAAGAATTAAAGAGATTACCAAAATCATACTTCCCCAGAGTCACTGCAAAGTTCTGAGTTGCCACAGTGGTGTAGTGCTTAAGCTGAGTGCTTAAGCATCTAGTACTTAAAATGCTAAATTATTTGCTTCAGTCTGTTTTCTCATACATGTACTTATGTAACATAATATGCCCCTCAAACCTTGTCCTGGAGCATTGCACTCTCTCAAGTAAATTATACTCACCTCAAAAGTGGGTTCCAGTTGTTATCCTGTTTTGTTTGACCATGGAACTCACAGATTTTTTGCAATACAGAGGCACTGGTATTATTTTTCAAGAATTTTACCATTACATCTTCAGTAGGTGCGTTTTCTTAATCATTAACATTTCAGAAGCAGAACCAATTACGGAAGTTGTAGTACACAATGCAAAACAAAAAAGGAAAAACATTAATCTCAGATAAGAGGTGGCAATGAAATAAGAAATACTTTGTTACATGATGTTGTTTCCACGGTTTTGGCAATGATCAGAGCAATGGCAAGTAAATTAATCCTTGAAGATTAACAGCAAATATAGCTTGCAATTATAATATAAAATTTAAAAAGTAGGAGGCATAAAGCAGATGTAACATTACAGATGAAAAGGGGGGGTTTCCCTCTTCATGAACATAGGTGCTGTTTTCATGTCCAAAAGTGACAAACAAACAATGGCAGCATTTGTGCAGAATTTTCCTCTTAGTCAAAAGAGACTTTTTCTAACTGATTAATCAAATACAATCTCTTCCATCAAGAGCTGGTCAATGTTTTCTCTTTTTAAAAAATAATTAATTCACTTTATTGGGGGCTTGTACAACTCATCACAATCCACACATGCATTCATTGTGTCAAGCACTTTGTAGATTTGTTTCCCTTATCATTCTCAAGACATTTGCTTTCTACTTGAGCCCTTGGTATCAGCTCCTAATTTTTCTCCCCTAGTCCCCCCTCCCCCATGAACCCTTGATAATTTATAAATTCTTATTATTTTGTCATATCTTATACCATGCAAGGTCTCCCTTCCCCCACTTCTCTGCTGTCTGTCCCCCAGGGAGGAGGTTATATGTAGATCCTTGAGTCCGGGGCCATTCCGCTCAATCTTCACTATATTTTGTCAGAGCTTGCAGTACTTTTCCATTCCCGCCTATGGGACATAGTTTTGTAATTATGTTGTCTCCCCTCTGAATAGCCTGTCCTTGGGACAGGCTGAGTTTAACCTTCAAGTTTTCCTAGAAACAGATGAGGGGGCTCCACACATAGTGTGACATTCTTGAGATAAGCATCTATATTCTGCTTCCCCTTGATTGAATAGGAGATTGCCTTCACCCTATTTGCACATCTAGTGCCCGCACCTGATTTGCATGAAATGATGTCACTTCACGTACCTGGTTGACGACTGTGGACCTTTGCTGGGGGCGCGCTCCCCCGGACTCCTTGATTGGTCTGTTGCCAAGGTGGCCTAATTTACATGTGCGACGGGTGTTTCCCTTCCCCTGGCCTATATAGGCTGCAACCTTTCACTCAATAAAGAGAGACTTGATCAGAATACTGTCTTGTCTCCATTTCTCGTGTCTCTTGTTCCCCTCAATTCCCACTCCCTCCTCCAGGGTCTGCGTTGACATTCCTGCGGGTTGGGACATCCTTGTAATCTGTTCCCCCTTTCTCCATCACCTTCCCTCCACCCTCCCAGTATCATCACTCTTACTACTGGTTCTGAGGGGTTCATTTGTCCTTGATTTCCTGTATTTCCAGTTCCTATCTGTACCAGTGTATATCCTCCAGGCCAGCCAGATTTGTAAGGTAGAATTGGGATCATGCTAGTAGATGGGAGGAAGCATTCAAGAGCTAGAGGGAAATTGTACGTTTCATCATTGTTACACTGTACCCTGACTCGCTTGTCTCCTCACTACGACCCTTCTGCAAGGGGTGTCCAATTTCCCACAGATTGGCCCTGGGTCCCCACTCTGCACTCCTCCTCATTCCCAGTGCTATGATTTATTTGGTCTTTGATGCCTGATACCTGATCCTTTCAATGCCTCGTGATCTCACAGGCTGGTGTGCTTCTTCCATGTGAGCTTTGTTGTTTCTCACTAGATGGCCGCTTGTTTATCTTCAAGCCTTTAAAACTCCATATGCTATATCTTTTGATATATGAGCATCATCAGCTTTCTTCACCACATTTGCTTATGTACCCATTGTCTTCAGCAATTGTGCCAGGAAGGTGAGCATCTCAGACAGCCGAATTGTTAGAACAAAGTGTTCTTGTGTTGAGGGAGTACTTGAGTAGGGGCCCACTGTACATCTGTTTCCTTAATACTAAATCTATCAATATATGTAAATAGATATATGTCCCCCTCTTCATATATAAATATAATTACATCTGTATATGCCTGTATTTACATCTCTATAAATGCCCTTTTCCTCCTAGTTCTTTCCTCTATTTCTTTGTGCTTCCCTCTTGTCCCATTATTATGTTGAGCCTTCATTTGGGTTTCAGGAATTCATCTTGGTTACATTGTCCTTGATCCAGCCCTGTCAGACTTCCTACACCCTCCTTGCCACTGATTTTGGGTCACTTGTTGTTCCCTTGCACCTGAGTTTGTTAATATCCATTTCCTTTCCCCCGTCTCCCCCTCTCCCATGTCCTCCACAACTGTCATCCCATTGTTCTGTCTTCCGGCTTGTTTATCCCATCTAACCCTTCCAGGTAGACATGATTGATACACTTGCACAAAATTTACAGCAACTAGAACAGAGTCAACAAGGCAATCCAACAAATAGCAAAAGAAAAGAAATAATAAAAATTAGATCTGTGTCTCAGAGAGGGAAAATTAGAAAACTATGGAAAAAATCAATGCTTCTAAAAGTTGGTTCTTTGAAAGGATACATCAAATCAACAAATCTCTCATGACTTTGACCAAAGAAAGGAAGGAACATATTTCAATAGCAAGGATGAGGGATGAAAGGGGGCATATTACAATGGACCCTGGTGAAATCAAAAGGATAATTACACAGTCCTATGAAGGATTGTACTCCAAAGAATTCAAAAGCTTGGAAGACAGGGACATATTCCTGTAAAAACAACCTCTCCCTAGACTATCCCCAATGGCCGTCAAGAACATCAACAGATCTATATCAATAGAAGAAATAGACAAGGTTATCAAGGGATTACCAACAAAAAAATCACCAAGACTAGATGGGTTCACAGGAGAAGTCTATCAAGCATTCAGGTAAGAATTGACACCATTCCTACACAAACTCTCCCAGAACATAGAAAAAGATATCAAACTCACAAATTCCTTCTATGAAGGTAATTTAACTCTGATACCTAAACCGGGCAAGGAGCCCACAAGAATTGAGAACTATAGACCAATTTACCTAATTAATATCGATGAAAAAATCCTTAACAAATATTAGCCAACAGAATACAAAAGTATATAAAACAATACACCATGACCAAGTGGGATTCAAACCAGGCATGCAGGGATGGTTCAACATATGAAAGACCATTAGTATTATTCACCACATTGAAATGAAAAAGTATAAGAACTGCACGATAATATCGATAGATGCGGAAAAAGCACTCAACAACATCCAACACCAATTCATGTTTAAGACACTAAAGAAGATAGGAATGGAAGGAAAATTCCTCAATATAATACAAGCTATATATGAAAATCCAACAGCCAATATGGTAGTCAATGGAGAAAAGGCGAGATCAATTCTTCTGAAAAAAGGGGACTAGACAAGGATGTCCCTTGTCCCCACTCCTATTTAGCATCACACTGGAGGTCTTAGCTAACGATATAAGGCAAAGAAAGGACATCAAAGGTATTTGTTTGGGGAAGGAAGAAGTGAAGCTACGTTATTCACAGATGGTCAATGCTTTCTTGACACAGTGGGTCTGAATGAATGCTTTGTACTCTCCCCTGGAATTTCTTACTACTCTGAGAAAACAAAACAGTTTTTACCAACATGGTGCCCATGATGGATAAAGTAAAGTTAAATTAACATTTGCCTGAAACTGATACAACAGATTGATTTTTCAAGATATCTGCAGATAGGCAGGTTTGAATTATTTGCAAAATAAACTATTTTTTGCCTTACACGTTTAAATCAACACACTAAAGCCCTGGTTGCTTAGGTGGTATGTACTGTTTTGCTAACTGCAACAACAGCAATTTGATACCACTGCCCTGTTCTGTGGGAGAAAGATGAGGATTTGAGTACCTTTTAACCACATAGCCTCTTCTGGCACTGTAACATATAATACTACATTGTGATTTTATATATTTGTCAATGGTTTATATTCCAGAAATGAAACACCTGGTCGTTAGTACTAATTTGCTCAATTTGGAAGTTTTGCAGATATCTATTCACCATGGATAATACTGCTAGTAATTGACATACTTGGTGGATAGCTTTAAGAA
>NW_022111345.1:42971-48785 GCF_000313985.2 Echinops telfairi | reverse complement strand
AATAATAACATGGAAGTTTTGACGGTGTGACACACTGACAGAGTAGTGGAAGACTGTAATATGTAGAGATTTGTGATCATGAAAACATAGTATATAATTGATCAGAGAGAACACTAACTTAATTGTCTCATTTAACAAGGTATTGCCTTAGGCCAGTTACTGGTACAACTGTGTGTATGTGGTACATAACAAATTAATTTGAAATAATGAATCTTTTCATACCTACCACAGCCAGGTTTGTGAAGGTCTCCACCCTCACCTCTCTGTAGAGCTGTTTCTGAGAAATACCCAGCAGTGCCCATTCTTCTGTGGTAAAATCCACAGCCACATCCTCAACAGTCACTGAGTCCTAAAAGAGCTCACATAATCTGTTTCATCTGGGGACTAAGTATTTGAATATGTGTGAAAAGAAAGATGAGGTTTATAATCCTGAGGAACTTTTATTTCAAAAGGATTTGACACATGGCTGTATATTCTATGAGATCTACCTTAGGGTTTAACTATTATTCTCATTCTCTATCCATCAACATTCAACATTCACTTCTCCAAAGATTTCATCTCTCTCATGTCATAGATTTATCAATAGGAGTAAGTTTCAAATTTTTCGTCAAAACCTTATATAGTCTTTAATTCCATTCACTGTGTGGAAGCCTCCACATGTTGACAAAATAGTATTCTCATCCATTCCCATTGGACTATCCAAGTCCAGTCTGTGTCCTAACAGGAGAGTTTCCAGGAATCAGAAACTCTCTTCTTTGAACACCACAGTCCTCATAATATGTATTATAAACACTGTACTCCACACCATATCTTCTGGGGTGGGGTTGGGAACACCTTCCATATGAACAAATAAAATATTTTTCAAAAAAATTTAAGTGAATTTTGAAATATTATCAATTAAGAAATACTGCAAGATTGGCAGCTTTCTGTTTGCTTGTTTTTGCTTTTTTTTTTTTTGCTCTCATCAGCCATTTCAGGAAATAGCATATGATTACAAACCAAAGGAATGGAACATAGTATTCAAATATGCAGTGAAACATTAGAGATAAACAAGTTACCAGTAATTGACTGGATAGTACTTAATGTTTAAACAAACACATGGAAAGGTGGAAACGATCTGTGCTGTGCTCACAACTTTGGAAAACAAGTACTTATCCACAGACTGGTGGATATCAATAATGATATGTGTTCCACAAAAAAAGAACAGTTAAACAGAACATGCACATTTTCAGACATTATTATTATGACACAATTGTAAAATTCTGCTGAAAATAATATAAAAAACAGTTGAATTTATAGATCAGTCGACCTCCCAGAAATTGAAGGTTGATTGAGAAGAACTTCGGATATTGGTGATATCAGATGGTTCTTGTATAAGATCCGGTAAGATAATACAATAAAAATGTTTGTCTGTCTCATTGTACTTATGGTATCATTATAGAAAGAAAAAAGAGAAAGCTATTCAAACAGAATAATGGGATGGTGTGTGATTTAAAGTCAAGAAAGATACTATATATATATATATATATATATATATATATATATATATATCATATTACAATAATCTGAAAAACTGGACTTATAAAAAACAAGGTATCAGGATGGGAGATAATCATATTAATAACCTGTGATGTACAAAGACAGATCTTTCTTGCAGAAATTGAAAAGAATGTGAAGAAATTACTAATGAACATCAAACACTATAGCCTTGAGTGTTGATTACAACACAGCTCAAGCAAAACCAAAATCTTCACAACTGAATCAATAAGCAACATCTTAATAGTTAGAGCATAATTTGAAATGAAGATATGTATTTTATTTGGATCCATAAACATTATCCTTGGAAACAGCTGTCAAGAAATCAAAACACATGCTTTATTGGGCACATCTTTTGCAAAGGACCTACTAAAAGTATTGAACTCAAACACGTCTCTATGGGACTCAGGTGAACTTGGCTCAAATCATGATATTGTCATCAACCCATATGCATTTTTAAAACTAGACAACGAATAAGAACATGTAAATTAATTCATTTGAATTTTGTGGTGACCTCAAGTACAATACTCAAGTTTATCTCAGAAGAAGGATTAATGGTAGCACATTGGGCCCCTAACTGCTAGGTCCAGGTCAGCAGTTTGAAACTTCCAGCCACTTTGTGGGAGAAAGAAGAGGCTTTCTATTCCCATACACAACCCCAGGGTAAGAAACCCACGGGGTCAGTCCTACCCTGTCCTTTAGGGCTGCTGTGAGTTGCAATCACTTTTATGGCAGTGAGTTTGAAGGTTTTGTTTGTGTTGCTTAGAAGAAGTACAGGCCAGATGCTATTAGAAAGCAACGATGGTTCTCAGTCCCTGCTGCCACCTGTTTCATCTTCTTCAACGCTCTGCCACCACCTGTCTCTCCGGACTCCATGGAAGAAGAAATCACCACGTTGGTCAACGACAATGGCTCTGGCATGAGCAAGGCCGGCTTTGCCGGTGATATCGTCCCCCACCCAGCTCGAAGTACCCGATTGAACCAAGTGGAACAACATGGAGAAGACCTGGCACCACATCATCTACATTGGGCCTGCGTGTCGACCTTGAGGAGCACCCCGCGCTGCTGACCGCGCTGCTCCCCTGAACCCCAAAGCCAACCGAGAGAAGATGACCCAGATCATGTTTGAAACCTTCAACAACCCGGCCTTGGACGTGGCCATCCAGGCCGTGCTGTCCCTGCCTGTCTCCGGTCACACCCCGGGCATTGTCATGGACTCCAGTGACGGTGTCACATTCACCGGGCCCATCTACGAGGGCTACACCCTGCCCCACACCATTTTGTGCCTGGACCTGAAAGGCTTGACCTTCTACATCATGAAGATGCTGACCGAGCGGAGCTAAAGCTTCACCACCATGGCTGAGCGGGAGATGCCGCGTGACATCAAGGAGAAGCTCTGCTATGTCGCCATGGACTTCGAGCAGGAGATGGCCACCTCCTCCTCCTCGTCCCTGGATAAGATCTAGTATCTGCCAGTCGGCCAAGTCATCACCATCAGCAATGAGCTCTTCCGCTACCCTGAAGCGCTCTTCCAGCCCTCTGTCCTGCGGCATCCACAAGACCACCTTCAACGCCATCATCAAGTGTGTCATGGACATCCGGAAGGACCTGCACGCCAACACGGTGCTATCCATGGGGACCATCACGTACCCTGGCATTTCAGACTGCATACAGAAGATCACAGCACTGGCTCCCAGGACCACAAAGATCAAGATCATTGCACCCCCTAAACGCAAGTCCTCTGTCTGGATCGGTGGCTCCATCCTGGTCTCGCTGCCCACCTTCCAGCAAATGTGGATCAGCAAGCAGGAGTATGGCGACTCAGGCCCCTGCATCGTCCACCGCAAGGCTTCTAGACAGATTGCCTGCAGGTGCTGCCGCCTGCCGCCTGAGCTCAATGACAGCGCAGGTCAGCCCCTCATGCTGGCCTCGTGAAAGTGGAAGAAGCCTTTGAAAGAATTGTCCTTGAAGCCATCTCTGGTGGCAGCACTGATCGTCGGACTTGTTGCTGATCTCAACCTTGTATTCATGTTAACGGTCCCCCTGGTCTGTGTTCACTGCCCTGTACATCCTTTGATTTCAACCTTAGCACCAACAACCAGGGTGCAGGAGGACTCTCTCCAGGGTGCTCATGGGAAGAGCTGTCAACTCCAGGATCACCGGGAGGCCAGCAGGGGACCGGAAGCAGCCAGTCCTTGCTGTGTGTGGCTTGCGGGGCGGAAGGATCTGAGCCTTGGGACCAACTGTTCTTTCTTTAGTTGATGTTGGCTGCTGGAGCCCCGAAGGCTGTTACTTGCCTTGCGTTGGAAAACGGTTTGTATTTAAACCTGTATATTATTTATCCTTTTAATTTATGTAAGATTTTGTGGTACGCAATTCTCAACTTTTTTAGAAGATCCAACAAATTTTGGTTTTCTACTGTCATGTATGAAAATTAGGCCAGAGCAGCATGGCATTGTGTAAGGGGAAATAAAAGTGCTGCAGTGAACAGCAAAAAAATAAAAAGCATTGGTAGTGAGATATCATCCCCATACATGGGATATGTTACAGGAATAGAATTGTCCAGAGGAAAGAACATGATTAATTAAAGAAAAGAAAAGAAAAGAAATAACTTCAATGGCTGTATTTTAACAATAGCATGATAATGAAGTAAATAATGTTAGGCATTGTGAAGATAGTGCAAAACTGGTAGGATTTCCTTCTGTAGTACAGAGGGTCATTGTCAGTGAGGAGTGCTTCTACAGGGCTTATCATCACTATCAGAAAAAATAATGCGTAGATAATTATCACATATTGACCAACAGAATATACTGTGACCAGAAAGAAGTATTTGATGAGGCCATTAGTGGATTAAGTTCTAAAGAGTGTAAGAGCGCTGTCTACCATTTTTAGTACGTTCTAGAAAATATTTCACTGCCTGAAGGAAATAATGAAAATAGTAGTGAGGAATCAATGATGACTCTGGTCGACCTGATAATTCATGTTGTCTGGTAGAGCTTCATCTCCAGACTCTACTCAGGAAGTTCTGTTGCCCACCACAATGAACCAAGGCCCACACTGGGACGTTGGTTCTGCAATCAGCCCCAAGTCACATAAGGAAGAGCATCACAATAATGCAGTTACTGAAACCACATGCATGTTTGATAGCAATAGAATGCTTCACAAAGCTCAGTTCTTTGTCCCCTGCCTCTGTCAGGCCTTCACATTATGGAGGACCCTAACAATTCCTATCCAATCTCATTCTGTATAATGCAATTAACCTAGGTCTCTGCAGTACTCACCATTTTATAGCTCGGGCTTCTTGAAATCAAATCAATGCACTTTGTAATACAAGAAGCAGAGTCACTAGGACGTTTGGCGTCAGGTGAATGAATTTGGTTCACACACAGTGATAAGTTGAAATCATCCCTTGTGATGCATAAATGGGCAAGACAATAGTCCCAGGTTTCTGGCTCCTCAGACTTGACTATATTTCTGTGTAGCAAATTTGTGATCTGAAATAGAAAAAGGGATAGTGTTGAGTTAGGCATATCAGGCCTTGACCTGCATTCCTTTCCCTAACTAGTGACCATCCTGCCTCCTGGGCTCAAGAACATGTTCTAAACTGAGCATGTTTGCATTAAATACAGAGGCCACTCTATCTTTAAAGAGCACACTCTTCTATTACTCAGGTATCCTTCAATATTATTCATGTCACAGAAGGGGGTATATCCTGGTCTCAGAGGATGCATGGATTCCAAGTCTTCCCAAATTGAAAACTGCAGATGACTGTAAAGACGTGGGAGTTCAATGAATAGGTTGAGGGTTGGCCTATGTTCTTAAAGGTTGACTTTTAAGAGGAACCCACACACTTGAATTTGATGCCAACTTAGGTGAATTTCCAGGCAGAATATATGTTTTCAGTCAAAGACAATGAACTCATGTGACAGTGATTTTTACTTTGGGACCGTTAAAATACTTGTGTTTAAAAATAATTAAGAGAATTATAATGTGTGACCTTTGTTGATGTTGTCATTTCCTGTGAGCTTTTCCACTGATAATTATTTCTTCCCAATTACGTTTTATTTTAATCATCTCCATCCCAATATCTGATTATAACACCAGCATATTTTCCCTAACATTTCAAATATCATTTAACTAAAGAAATCACAAATTAATTATATTTATTTTAAGTAGCAGTCAAACCCCTGTTCCTGTTTATAACCTCTCCACTACCTCACCCAGATAATTTCTATTATTTTGTTTCTTGGACTCCTTGTAAATATTTGTATCACTTCT
>NW_022111345.1:35931-41676 GCF_000313985.2 Echinops telfairi | reverse complement strand
TACTTGTTTATGAAGTGAACAAGACAGAGAGGGACACAAGTAGAACATCCTAAAGGTGCCTTGAACAAGGCAGAGGCATTCTTAACAAACCCAGAGGGATGCTTACTTTCTACTCTCTGCAGCACCTCTTATGGTTAAGGATGTCTGATGTTAAAGCCTTTGTGAAAAACTGCACCCTGCAGTCAAGGGATGGCAAGGGGTGGTTAGATGGGAGATGCCACGAGCCAAGGTGGGAGCAGAAGCATAAAGTACATGACTTTGATAAAGGAAAGAGATGGCTTATCAACCATTGCCATCTTGATTAGAGCCTGGGTTACAAGTTTTCCAAGTTAATGTTGACAGATTGCAAACAACACAAACTGTGGGGGAGTGGTTCTAGGATGTCCCATCCATGGTCTTGGTCTCCAAGGGAGAGGAGGAAAAGCTAGCTGTTAGGTTTGAGCTTGTGAAACATGCTCCACCAGGAGACTGGAAGGGAAGCAAGACAAAATTCATATTGTAGAAATAAGCCACGCTGAGATAAAGTAGGGAGCTTTAGCCTCAGTGGCTAATGGGAAATCATTGGCACTACTCTTTTGTAACCCCAGAGAGTTTCTAAAGGCAGGGAGTGATGAAGTGGCAGTTATTATATAGGGAATGTGGGTTAGGGCCCCTCTAAAACTAATTTGCAATTCAGGCTACTAGAAAATTACTCAATTTGTTTTAGACTCTCTCATGGTCAGCCATCATAGCTATCTGGAATATATGGCTCACCAGCCCATTAGACTGTCTTAAGGACAGCCTTCAACCACAAGACTCTGAGGCAGGCTGGTTGCAGAGTCAGGTTGGCTTCAGGTCCCCTCCTTCAGCAATACTCTTAATCTAAGCTTGAATAAGTTTTGACTCCTTTCAGAAAATCTGTTCACCTATGGAACAGAATTGTGATAGCAACAGTCAAGAGATTAATAGTTATATTGCATTGAATAATTGCTGAACAAGGCACTTTAGAGTGTTGAAAAGCAAAGATATTTACTTTGAGGACTAGGTTCAACTGACCAAAACATGGTATTGTAAGTTGTTTCAGATGCATGTGAATGTTGGACATTGAATAAGAAAGACTAGTGGTTAATCAATGTAGGTTTTTTTGTTTTGTTTTGTTTTTTAGTAGTGCTAGCCATGAATGTTGAAAGTATCATTGACTTGTACAAGGACAAAAAGTCTGTCTTGGCAGAAGTAAGGTTACAGTCCTACTTAGAGTTAAGGATAGTGACAGTTTATATTACATACTTCGGACATGTTGTCAGAAGAAAACAGTCCCTGGAGTAGGATATTATGCTTGGTAAAGTGGGGGTAGTAAAAAATAGGAATCACTGTACTAAATGGATTGACACAGTGAGTGCAGCAATGTGTTCACCTTAAATTATGAGGATGGCACAGGGGAGGGCAGTGTTTCAGTCCATTGCATACTCGGTCTCTGAGAGATAGAATCGACTTAATGAAAGCCAACAAAATAAGAGCCTCTGTAACCACAAATAAATATCCAAGACATATTTGGGAATATGATAACACACAAATTTGAGGATAACACACAAAATGATAGTGTGTTAGTTATGCTTACAAAGGTTATTTCCATGGTATCAGATACCAACTCCTCACTTGACATTTCCTGAACCTTAAAATTAGAACAAACAAGGTGATGATAAAATTACTGAGGAATTCCTGCCCCTCATTGATTCACACCATTCTATTGTAGGTGAGCTGAAGGAAATTCCCAAAGGTCCACACAGCATCATGTCATATAGTCAGAGTATTTTCCCAAAACTTGGCTTCCAGTGTAAGGACAGTACACAGTCACTCAGGTGTGAGTGATGATTTTTCTGGCAATGGGAGTGTAAATCATTTCATCTCTAAACAGATGTCAGCTGAGAGATCAGAGGATCCACCCATAACAAGGGGTCGATGATAGCTGAGTGGCTTTCAGGCTGCTCACGATGTCTACAATCAATTGAATCAAAATAAAATTCCATGAGAAACTTCCAGCCTAACTGTAAAACAGATTAAACCTGAAGATTCTGGTAGCTAGAGACCAGACTATTAAGACCATATGAAAAAATACCACTTTACTGTTTTCTTGTTTTGTGTTCAAGTTATTGGGTGCAAACATAACAATACTTGTGAGACGACACTTACTAACACTTTCTATGAGACCAGTAATAACCTGACACCATTGTCAGATAACCATACTTCAAGAAATCTGTAGACTAATAATGATAATGGATCTACATGAAAAATGCTTGTTAAAATATTAAGATAGAATTTTGAGAATGATGAGGGCAACGAATGTACAAATGTGCTTTACACAATTGATGTATGTATGGATTATGATTAGTGTTGTATAAGCCCCAATAAAATGATTTTTTTTAAAAACTAAAATATTATGGCAGAGTCAGATAATATTTTAAAATAATTATTTACTATCGTTAATTGAAATTCATCCCACAGTTGACTAATATAAAAAAATAAGCACTGTAAGGTACAAATTGATGAGGAAAAAAAGAACCAATTATCTAAGTAAACCTAGAAAATGTACAAAGTCAAAAGCTTTTCATGGTAAAAAAAAAATTGCTAATATACAGTCATGTAAACCAAATCAAATCAAATAAGGCAGAAGTCACAATTAGTGGAAAGAGAAAAAAAATCACTCCACCTAAGAAACAGAACAAACATACATGTCCACTTTCACCACTGATATTTGAAAGTGTACTGTATGTTATAGGTAGAGTAATCAGAAGAAGAAGAAAAAAAACGGAAAATAGGCTTCCAAAGAAAAGAAATACAGATTTCTGTAATCAAAAAGGAATGATCTTATACATAAAATATTCTAAATATGTCATAAATAGTATAGCCAATATATATTAAAATGTTATAGGCTACATTTCATCACACAAAAATAACGTTGGTACTTAATTCCTAACTATTAACTGCTGATCAACAAACCATTAACCCTACACCTTAACATGCTGAGTATACTTTCAACACAATGGTAACATCCTAAAACACTGAACCCCTAACTGTATGAATATCCTTTACCATCCAGAACTTCTACTAACTCTCTGAGAATCCCCCGATATGAACAATAAATTTAACATGCTTGACAAATGCTACCACGATACATTACAAACCTAGTATAATTCAGTTTCCCAATTCTTTGAATCAGGATCACAACCTTGAATATATTCTATTATCTTAATCTTAATTTTATGACCTTATATCTCAAGTTCAAGAACCAATCTCCAAAATTATAACCCTTCAACCACAATTCTACATGATTATACCTCAACACATAAGCCTCTATTCAACTCCAAATATAATCTGTTAGGTGGTAAACATTCTAAATATAAAGCTGTTTATTCTTGCTATTAATACCACACCTTTAAATCATGACACTTAACGCCTTATTCTATTGTCCCTCTTATTCTTTAACTGGAAACATGGATAAATCGCAGGACCTAGATTTTGGTCTTAAGGACAGACTGACTCTAGCACCCTACAACCCTAAACTGAACCTCAAACCTAATCCATCAAGAAACCCATGTTGCTAATTATGGCTGTGGAGCTGTCTTGTGTCTCAGTTTTTACCTTACTGTAAGGAACTGTGATAGGTAGACAGGCAAAATCAGGAAGCACAAACACCATTTGCATTCGGTTCATGACACTTGGCAAAACAGAATGTTAAATAAATGTTTCATGTTAACAAAAACATCATAACCAAGAGCTATTACCACTCTACTGTTCCCTGCCCTCCAGAGTCTTTTCTGCTATTAGACATACCCAGGGATGGGCTAAACAATAAGCAAGGTGCCCGGGGGTTCAATTACACTTATTCACTAATTTGTATATCCCAATTTCACCTGGTTTCTCCATCAAGGAGGTGGTGAAAACAAAGTCAAATAAAGCAAACTAATTACTGACTACTCTATCATCAACCTCCTCCATCCCTCAATCAAAGGGCTCCCCATGTCACAAAAGATGCAGAAGCCAGCTAATTAAAGGTGCTTACATTGGAATAATTTTCTCCATTTCTCAAAACTAACATTGGCCTTTTCCTTAGACCTCCGAAAGGGCTCAGAGGAAGGTTTTGAACACCCTCTATACCAGTGTGATCTGTAACTCTAAAATAATTGGATCAATGCTCCTTGACATTCCTGTGACCCAACAACTTAGCCTCACAAGGCATACTGCCAGGGGGAGCTATATCTGACTCCCAAATTGGAAAGGTGTAAATTCCAGGGACACCCTGTGTGTCCAGTGCCTGCAACTTCCTCTCACAGCACTCTGGTAAGTCCTTAAAATGTTACTCAAAATAAAAGTAGGCCCACCCCTCTCTGACCTAACCTATGAGATGCTGACCAGATACCCTGGGCAGTTGGATGTCTCAATACACCCTGGAATGAAAGTGAGGAAGGGGTGTGGACAAATCAGCCACTAAGAAGTAATTAGTGGAGGTTTCATTGTTAGGATTATGGCACAGGACTGCATACCTGTGAGCTCAGCCTCAGGGACTTTCAGAGGCAAAAGGTAATGTTCTCCCTGAGCCTGTCTTACATACCTCCTGGCTGATGGGTAACTGTCCTGAGATAGGTCCCCTGCCCATGTTCCAAGGTCTCTTACCTTCCAGGAAGCACAAAACATCCAAGCAAGGATGATCCACTGTCTTTCCATGCAGCAAAGCCTGATCTGAAATTCACTTTTGTGCCAATTTTAGCTCAAATTATCTGCTTCCAGGCTCACCTGGTTCCTGAGCATGAGCTGAAAAATAAAGAAGGGAAGGCTAGAGACAGATTAATTGCAATCACCTTAAGTTACTTAAGCATGATTAGTAAATAAACATGATTTATCATCAGGTACCTTGCTTACTGGAATAGCTATCACTGGGTTAGTACAGATGAAGTTCGAGTAGACCCCAGGTGGATGAGGTTAGGTTGCTACAGAGGCCAACTTAGGGAACACGTGGCAACCCTAGGAACACCTTTGCTCCTACATAAATACACAAACACATGCACACAGGCAAACCCTCATCAAACTGGTAGCAAACAAGAACTTCACCTAAGCAGAGAGAATGCGGAAGGCAAGTGAAAGTAAGAGACCATGGATACTATTAACATCCATTAAGGGTGCACCTACCACCCACAGCTTAACAATGTGTTCTGCACATTTGCTCCATTAGAAAATGCATCACTTCCAGACACTTTTTCTGTTAATCTCAATGATCAGACTAGTTCTGTTCATCCGTAAATTTACACACTCAGCGCAAACTTCATTTAGCATTGATCAACCTTTTAAGTTTTCAATATGCTCTCTCTGTGTTTCTTCAAGGTTGGACAGCTGAAAATTTGTCATATTTTAATATATGAGAACTAAAATGGCACTACAACATTGTGGCAGAACATAAATAACCAATGACAATAAATTAATGATAAATGTTTTATTGGCTTAATTCTGTCTTCTTCATGTGTTTCTCATTTGACTATATTTAAATGTAGGGAATTCACACTGAAGGTAAATTATTTTGTATTCAATATTATTTGTAAAAAACTGTCCAATCAATAGTGTGTAGGGGGTATGTTATATTTAACTAAGTAAATATATTTTGCTGCTGCTCTTTTTTATCCCAACAATTTTATTAGCTCATAATTTAAATATCATACAATTCAATAATTCAATCATATCAAGGAGAATTGTACAATCATTGCCACATCAATTTTT
>NW_022111345.1:33787-34607 GCF_000313985.2 Echinops telfairi | reverse complement strand
TTCTTTCCTCTATTTCTTTACGCTTTCCTCCAGTCCCAATACCATGTTCAGCCTTCATTCTGGTTTCAGTAGTTCCTCGCAGTTGCCTTTCCCTTGGTCACTCCCTACCAGTCCTCCCATCCCTTCCCTACCATTGGTTTTGAACCAATTGTTGTTCCCTTGTCCTTAGGTTGGCCAACCCTCCTCCCTTCCCCTACCTCCCACACTCCCATGTCCCTCTGGGCCATCGGTCCCTTTATTTTCTTCTCATATATATGTATTTTTTGTCCAATCTCTATTATCTAGGTGGGTGTGCAGATATAACAATGTGTGAATAAAATTGGGATTGGCTTTGACAGCACAGCGCCAAAGTGGCTCATAAGAACCTGGCGACGACGGCTGCAGCAGATAAGCCAACAAACAATAGAGCCACTGACATACAAAATTTTTAAAAAGAGGAAAAAGGAAAAAAAAAACCGAACAGATGCATGAAACACCTCACCTCGTGGGAAGAGCTGGAAGGAATCATGCTAAGTGAGGTAAGCCAAAAGCAAAAGGACAGGTATAACATGAGTCCTCTGAGGTAAGTGCAATCAGCATAACGGGAGTGGAGGAGTGGGCACCTATCACACGGTGGATGGGTGAAGGCGTAGATGGTTGGAGGGGGGGCAGGCCATGCCTGGGGAGGTATATGAGAGTCGGACGTGAAGAGGGGGAGGGGGCATGGGTGGAGGGAGAAACAGGGTGCGGAGAGGCTGGGTTGGTGGCACAGGGACAGGGCACTGGCCCACCCCGGGGAGGGTGGGGGAGAGTGTTGGTTGTGTCTCCACAGAACTGGAAC
>NW_022111345.1:30173-33539 GCF_000313985.2 Echinops telfairi | reverse complement strand
GGGAGCTGACCTACCACACCACACCCAGAGGGAAGCTGGGACAAAGGAAGGAGGAGGAAAAGTGCGGAGCACAACTGGGCCCACCAAACTCAGAAGACAATGGCCCAGCTGGGGGGCCCAGTGTACAGAAAGGACTGTGTGGCTGCCCCCACGGTGAAATGCGGCGTCCCGAGCTGACCCATGGCCCTGCACGGGATAGCACTGGAGTCACAGTGTGGGATGGGCGATTGAGCTGACCCCACCACACTGAGGCAAATCACTGGGGGTGTGCAATGGAGCGGCAGGGAAGCAGAGCAAGGAGGTCCCGAGGGAAGACAAACAATGGACCCTGGGGCCAGGACGTGGCACCCCATTAGACTCATCCAGAAACCGCTCCTAAAGGTCAACAAACAGACCTTGATTTACTAACAGGCATTTTTTGGTTGTTGTTTGTTTTTTTTCCTCCTGCCACATCAATTTTAAAGCATTCCCACCCCAGTGGTTAACCACCAATGATAAAAGCCTTTAAAATCAGTTGTGCAATCTCTAATTTCATAAATTCTCCTAATCTATGGTTGTTGTTGTTTTAGTGTATATTTGTTAATGCAAGTGTGTTCATAGGGTCAATAATTTTGTAAAAGATTATCTATCAATCTGGGTTTCCCATGATCCAAACACCCAGGTTTAAGTGCATGCACTTAATTGGGGGAAATGTTTGTAAGAGAAAATGCAGAGACCGTGGAGGCTGGAGGAGCACTAAGGGAAGGTACATGTCTTCTTACCCTGAGAGAAGGAACAGAAAATGAGAACCAGGAGGAGCTTTCTTAAATGTCAATGCAGCCCAACTAAGTTCAGGAAATCGACCAGGTACCTCAATACAAACTCACCCATTAGAGAACTGCTTCATTTCTCATAGACACATGTCTGTGTTTCATTTATTAGCTCTTCTTGAACTTGGCTTGGGCTAGCCCTCAGAACCACACAAACTAGGTGGTGGAATTCAAAGGCTATGTTTCTTTCTTGGCTCATTATGCTCCTTGTGGTTGCAGGGATGGAATTACATTCTCAAATTTGATAGTATCATGATCTTCTTAAATTAGAAAATGTGTTCATCTTTTCATGAAAGACATATAGATAATTAGGATGTCATTTTTTCTGGATTAGATAGAAAGGAATATTTCCTCATTAGTGACATTCTCGTGTGTAATATTTTCAAATATTATTTCTGAAAAAATATCCTGCTTCCCTTTGCTTGAGACTTTTGTTACATTTCCTGAAGACTGCCTCACTCTGCTCTTTATTTCCTCTAATATATAAAATTTTAGTGTGTGTTTGTTGTAAGTTAACTCAGCAAATTAGTTTCCCACTTGACATTTCCCTCACTCGTTTTCAGTAACATTAATTATATATAGTTTTTACCCCAATGCTGTTATTATTTCTTGCTATACCCAAATCTTGTCTCCTCATCTTTGCTTACAGTAATCAATGGCTTTTTGGACTTATAAGCATATCCATATACATCTTATTTAGATTTCAAATGGCATCCTGTTCTCAACAGTAATATTCTTCATTTCTTGTGCAATCTTTGTTTGTTTTGGGACAAAAGTTGATTCCAGGGACACTTTCCTTTCAAGGTATAAATGTATTTGAGGAAGAGAATCTCACATTGTCCAGCAGACCTACACGGAAGACAAATCATCCTGAAAGTTGTGAAGAAGTTGACTCCTGCCGTACATTTTCCTCTCCCATACTGACGAACTCTGTGCCCTTATCAGGATATTTGGTAGTGAATGTCAGCAGCAACTAGTTGTTCTTATCTCTGAGGAGATAAGACTGGTGCTTTCATGGACAATTGTCACTGTCAATTAGTTTGCTTTCTGAGATGTTCATTTCATAGGCTCCAACTGAGCAGGTACCACTAGTTGTAGCTTACGGAGCTGCTCATAAGCTCTTAACACCACAGCTGCTTCTCATCCACATCTTGCATTTTCCTATTATCAACCCCGCAGCAATGGAGAAGGGTCCCATTATTGGACAGCCTTTTCAACATTTGTGGTAGTTACGGAATCTCATATCGACTTGAAGGTAGGAAATCATAAGGATTTCTACTCTGTCTTTCAGGGTCACTATGAGCCACAATCAACATAACAATTCTGAGGTATTGAGTTTCTCAATTTGATTCTTAATTTATTTGCTAATTTCCATTTGTTTTGTTTTCTTTGTATAAAAACATCTCTGATGGAACCTAGGGGAGACTCGAGGCAGCCTTGGGGGACTCTGGAACTCTCTCATGTAGGTTCTGCCCTCACCTTCAATAACCACTGGATTGTCAGGATGGATTTGATGTTGTGGTACTGGGATTCTTCTCAATTTCATATTTGACCCCAGGGAACCTCTGTATATGTACTATTCTATGCCCCTGGTATCTCTGAATTCAAAAGTTGTAATGAACAGATAAAAATGTCTTCACTTGCAGGAAAACCGGTCCATTACGGAATGTACAATCTTTCTGCCATTTCTGATGAAGTTCAGGGAGACATCCACGGAATTTTTCCAGTCAGACACAAGTCAGATGGAGTGGATAGAGGCCATGAACTTAAGGGTTTGAATACTAACAGACAGCCCAACACTTCAAACACACAGATAGATGCCTTCTGGAAATACCTGTGATTTGCTTCTGGGATACTAGACTCATTGCAATGGCTGCAGTGGAATTTCCAAATTCCATCACTCTTTGAGTTTCAAACTAAAATCAAGTGAGCGGGTCATGTGTGGTCATTAACATAAAAGCATATTGTGGTTCCACTTGACCCTCCCCTGCATGCAGAACTGTGTCAAACCAGCAATTGTCTGAAGTCTCAGCTGCCCTAGTCCATTTTCTTTCTTTCATTCTTTCAACGTAGTCAACTTATTGCAGGGTGATTTCCATTTATATCTCCAATGGATGAATGCTCACATTATCAATCACTCTGTTAAAAAGCATGTGCTAATTTCTGTCCTGCAATATGCAGAAACCAAGAGATAAATCTGTGCAGATTTTACTGGGGAAATACCCATGTGAGAAAAATTCCTGAGGAGACAAGGGAATAGAAAAGAACTTTCAATCTATGAGAAGAGGACAAGTTCATGAGAAATATAAAGACAAGGTAATGAATTTTTAGTGAACACCCAAAACCCACCTATATGATAATTGGACAGTCCCTCACAAAGGGCCACACAGAAGGGATGATAAATCCAGGGTGCAGTAAAGCGCTGATGAAACACATAAATATCCTCTGGTTCTTTAATATTTCCTCACCCTACTATCAAGGTGTGGGGGGAGGTCAGATGCGCAGGCATTCCCTCCCCTGAAGGCAATCAGTTGCCAGACTGCTGTCTCATCCCACC